>NW_012267236.1:17521319-17523402 GCF_000151885.1 Dipodomys ordii
CCACATAAGCAAAAAGAAAAAAGCTGGAAGTGGCACTGTGGCTCAAGTGGTAGAGTGCTAGCCTTGAGCTGAAGAGCTGAGGGACAGCACTCAGGTCCAGAGTTCAGGCCCCACAACAGGACCCCCCCAAAAAAAAGAGAAAAAAAATTATATTGAAAAGCTTGGTGTGGTGGGCCTTACTATAGTCCCAACCATTCAGGAATCTGGGGTAAGAAGATCACTGAGACCAGCACTTGTAGTCAGCTTGGACAAGATGTTAAAACTGTTCCAATTAAAAGTAAAATGCTTTATTTTTTGAAATTGCTCATTTTAATAAATAATACTTATTGTGTCCTCTGCTCTGTGCTGATCCCTCACTGTCTTGGAATATTGGAGGGATGTATGTCCAACCCATTGTGGATATAGATAGAACACTCTGCTTACATGTTAGAGAACGAAGAAGTGATACACAGAGCCAAAATAAATTACATGGCATTTTCAGATGCCAAATGTTATATAAAAAAAAAAAGAGCAGGCATGAGGGAAGATCAGGAGACCTGGTGTTAGGGAAGGTAATTGCAAACTTAAATGAGCAGGCAAGGTAGGTTTCAGAAAGGAGGTGATATTTAAACAAAAGCTTGGTGATGAAGATGAACCCAGCAAACATCAGAGGGAACGGCTGAGGCAGAGTCGTTGGTGTTTATGTTTGAGGAGTGTTTCAGATATAACCAGGCTGTAAGGCCGAAGGCAGCAAGGGCAGTAAGAGCTTGTTGTTGAGACTGACTTAGGGGAACAGGCAGTGATGTAAGGCTTAGAGGTCATTTAACCTTAAGAGGAATGGGAGCCATTGGAGGCTTTCTGGTAGTAGCATTTATTTACTGCTTAATGAATCTCGTTGGATATTATGCAGTAATTGCAATCCTATTGCAACTGGAAAATTGTGCTGCTTTTGAACGTTGATACCATGCTAACACCTTGTACACAGTGCAGTCATTAATAGGCAGCATCTGTGGTCCAGGGCTTTCTACAGAGGCACTTGTTGAGTGAATGATTCAATGAATGAACGACCAAATGAGGCTGCTGTTAATTTATCTTACCTTTAGTGTCCTACAGGCTTTTTTTCCCCCTCAGCCTAAGTTGTATTGTCTCTTTGTTCTATCCACTTTTTCTATCTGTCTTGGCTCACCCATTTCCCTAAATAAAATGCATTCCTCAGACCTTCTCCATTGTGTTCAAATTCTACCATGAGTTAAAATCCAGTGCCAGGTTTGGAGGCTAGGGGTTGTTATCTCAGCATTTGGGAGGCAGAGGCGGAGGCTGGTGCCAGACCTGCCAGGACTGCGTATTTGAGACTGTCACTAAACCAAAAAACCAAACCAAACCCAAACCCAACCAAAAGTCAAACCAAACCACACTACCAAGCCAAATCGAGCAAACCAGGAACCTAAGATTAAACTACCTAGTTGCAGGAAGTTTTGCACTCTCTGGCCCTGATGGCCGTTTCTGTTGCCCTGTAGCATCTCTCCTGAGCTACCTGTCACTAGCTTAACTGTTGATCATTCATTTAAAGGCCATTATTTGGACATTCGCTGTGTGAGGCAAAGAAGACTAAAGGAAATCCAGAAACTCATTTGGTATTTTTCCCACTTCTGTATGGTAACAGCTGAAGGTCCAGTGACCCGAGGCTCCGGGTCGAGAGCTTCAGAACCACGCCCAGGACCAAACCTCCAATGAGCCAATCCTCCAATGAGCCTCCGTCCCTCTCCTTCTCACCCCGCCTTTCGCAGTGTCTAGACCAATCAACAGCGGCCGCGTCGGGGAAGCGTGTCCCGCCTGGGATGTCGTAGCGACGTGGCGGGCGACGCTCCCCCGCGCCTCCCGCGCCTACGCCGCTCAGTCTGGGGCCAACATGGCGGCCTCCAGGTCAGGACCGGCTTCGAGTCCCGGCGCCGCAGAGGCCGAGGAGGAGACGATCCTCTACGACTTGTTGGTCAACACCGAGTGGCCGCCGGAGACCGAAGTGCAGGTGAGCCCGGCGCCTCCACGGCGGCGGCCACCAGCTCAGCGCGGGCGCCCCGCGGGCGGAGCCACGTCGCGGAGCGGG
>NW_012267236.1:17525957-17583638 GCF_000151885.1 Dipodomys ordii
TGTAACCACTTAGCTTACCTTATTACCTCTATACCAGATTCTGGTTATACTTGCATACTTGTGTGTGTGTGTGTGTGTGTGTGTGTGTGTGTGTGCGAGAGAGAGAGAGAGAGAGAGAGAGAGAGAGAGAGAGAGAGAGAGGGAGGGAGGGAGACACTAGTGCTTGCATGCATGTGCAAGAGAGTGAGAGCATACTGGTACTAGAGGTTGAACTAAGGTTCCGGGAACTATCCTTTAGCTTTTGCTCAAGGCTAGTGCTCTACCTTTTGATCCGTAACTCCACTTTTTGATGGTTAATTGGAGACAAGAGTCTCACACTTTTTTGCTTGGGCTGGCTTTGAACTGTGATCCTTAGATTCCAGCTTCTTAAGTGATAGGCACGAGTCCCCAGTGCCCACCTATGATCATACTATTTTTGTTTCAGTTTGGAAGTAGTTTTTAGGTACTGGTACTTTGTATTCAGTTTTCCCAGAATTAGTAAAGTAGTAAAGAAGTGTATGTTTACATTAGTAAAGATGTACAAGTTTATTATAAAATCTTCAAATGTAAGGTTTTTTTTTTAAAATTTTATTGTAGCCTAGAGGTAACCGAAAGCATGGAGCATCATTCATCATCACGAAAGCAATCAGAGGTAAATAGCTCATTTATCTTACTGTATGTGATAAGGTTATGTGGGTACTTTTAAACCCTGTTTAACTTGTAATTGTGCAGTTTTAGGGAGTTTAGAGATTTGTCATTGCAATCTTAGAAAGTTCTTCTGGTACTGGTGTTTGAGTGCAGGGCTCCACGCTGGGCAGGCCCTCCAGTACTTAGCCAGGCCGTAGCTCTTTTTGATTTGGTTGTTTTTCATATCCAATCTCAAGTCTTTGCCTAGATTGGCCTGGGCTGGGATCCTCCTATCTACAGACTATGCTGACTGGCATCTGCCATCACACCCAGCTTTTTTATTGAGGTGGTGGGCTTTGCTAGCTTTTTTCTGGGGCTGGCCTTGAACTGTACTCCGGATTTCCATCTGTTTGAATAGCTGGGATTATAGGCTGGAACACTATGCTCCACAAAGTTTAGAGATTTTTAACATGTGTTGTTTAGACTCTGGAGCTTGGTGAAAGTAAGACATATTATTGGAGTTTAATTTTGTACGTATTTGTGTACAGATGCATGTATGTATATACAAGTGTTTTATACACACGCATCTTTAGTGCAGCTCAGTGCTAAAGGATAGCCTAGGTTTAGCCTCTATGGATGTGTTCTATACGGAATGAAAGAGATTAAGTACAGTTGAGTCTCAGAGAAGTTGTGGATGTTGAAGGTAAAAAAAAAAATCAAGAGGCTCGTTTATGTAGATCACATAATGTTTGGATACAATTGCTCAGAGATTCACAAACAGTAAGTTTGATTAACCTGTACAGTCATTTAACTACTAACCAACTTTACATGTAAACTTATTGAAATGAATGAAAATGGGAGACATATTTCATATTTCTTTACTCTTTTTATTACAGATCATTTATTATTTTTACGCCAATACATCTGGTACAGGTGAGTCTTCAGTTCTTCAGAGAAACAATGTAACTTGGTATCTTGTTTGTGATTTAAGTTTTCATAATTGAATCACAGATGACTTTGTAGATGCTGATGTTCAGGTAAACCTGGTTTCTGAAGCAGATGTCAAGTATTTTAGTATAAGATACTGTGTGGACGCTGATGTTCAGGTAAACCTGGTTCCTGAAGCAGATGTATCAAGTATTTTAGTATAAGCTGAAGATCCCTCTGTGGCCTTGATGATCTTCGTTCTCTGAGTGCTTCTTCTGTCCAGGGTTCTTGGCCTTTTCTCAAATGCCCACGTGATGGGGTTGTGGCTTACTTTTCTTTTAAGGGCCATTTGTGTGTGGGTGTATGGGGGAAATGGGGGGGTGGGAATGGGTTTGTGGGTCCTGGGACTTGAACTCAGGGCCTGGGCACTGTCCCTGAGTTTCTTTTGCTCAAGGCTAGCACTCTACCAGTTGGGTTTTTTAGTAGTTTATTGGAGTAACTGTCTCACAGACATTCCTGCCGGGGCTGATTTTAAGCTGAGTTCCTCAGATCTCAGCCTCTTCAGTAGTTAGGATTATAGGCATGTGTCCCTGGTGCCTGGCCTAAAGGAGCATTTTTGTTCTTATTGCTATATGTTAATGTATAATTGCTGTATATTAGAAAAGGTTCTTTAAGTTTTAGTTCTTTTGTATGTTTAAGTTTTTAGGTGTACAGTATATATATAATCAGAAATGAGGTTGCTTTTCAGCTTCCAAAGCAACAGAGAAATAAGTATTCTGTTTTTAGAAATAAGTATTCTGTTTTTAGAAGCATGTATGAATTTGTTCAAAAGAACTGTTTACTACAGATCATTTTCCTTAATCTTAAAATCAAAAGCACCAGAGATAATACAGTTCTATAAAAGCAACCTTTGCACCTTCTGTTGGACTTGTCTAGGATTTTTCTGCTTTTATTGTGTGTGTGTGTGTGTGTGTGTTATATACACATACCTATGTAGACTTCTTGACTGAATTTTGTCTTGTTTTTTTTTTTTTTTTTGAGTTGTGAGGAGTGATAGAGTAGAGATGAGATGAATGAGGAGAGTGGATTATGGGGATAGGGACATAGAGGAGTCTTGAGCACCTGGGGTCAAGTGGACAGGAAATACATCTGTACTCATGACTGCTTCTGGCCAGTCCTTTCTGCTGTGCACACAGCTTTGTGTTCTTACGCAAGCACCTTCATGTCAACCAGCAGTAGCTGTCTCCCTTCCTCTCAGGAACCATCTGTTTCACTTTTTTAGGATGCTGGACTTTCTTTTTAATTTTTTACTACTGGGGTTTGAATTCAGGATCTTGTATTTGCTAGGCAGGTGCTCCATTGCATGAGTCATGCCCCCAGGAATCATAGGGTTGTTTTTTTTTTTTTTTTTAAACGTAAGCTATTTTTCAGATAGGATCTCACAACTTTGCCTGCCTGGCTAGCCTTAGACTGATGATATATGTGGCCTCTTATTTGGCTAGGATTGCAAACATGTGCCACAAAGCCTGGCTTATTGATTGAGATACTATACCTGGTCACTTTTTACTTCGGCTGGCCATCAACTACGATCGTCCACAGTAGCTGGTATTACAGGTGTGTGCTACCAAGACTGGTCTTGAGTAGTCTTCTTCCTTAAATTAGTCATATTGGTAATTATACAAGTTGTGCATGCACCCCAGGCTTATGTGTGTTCTTCCTCATGATAAAAGTTATTCTCAAGAAGATTGCACTTCCAATGATGTTTTTGAATTTATGGTAATTAAACCTAGAGGTTTTGGGGGGCAGTATTTGTTATAAGTGGCTTTTTCTGTCCTGTATATTAAAGTCCTGTTTGGCTTTTCTGTGTTTCTTTTTTGCTTGCCTAATTCTAGCTTAATTACCTTTTCATTGCTAGTTCTTGGAAATGTCTTTCCTTTTCGTTAGAGTCTCTGCTAGGGTTTTTTTTTTTTTTTTTGGTTACAGTTGAGGCAGAACTTCCTAGTAATTGTTTTGTATTCTCTCACTTTGTCTGGTTATTGGCATTTAGATTTTTTTTCCTGAGAAGGATATAAGTTTATACTTTAGAACATACTAATGGGTTTTCTGGATATAGACAAATATATAGAGTTAAATTTCAGATATCAATAACTTTTGATTGTGGATCTGCTAATATTCAGACTTTGTATGCTAATGGAAAGATGCCCTGTTTTCTGTACAGATGTATGTGCTATTTATGTAACATTTACCTACTTATCTGTGATTTCCATGATTACAATGAGCTGATGTGTTATGGTTTCAGCCCTGTACCTTTCTTGCTCCCTGATGGACTGGTTCGCTTGGTTAATAAACAGATCAATTGGCATTTGGTTCTTGCAAGGTAAGTACGTATATAATTTGTATAATTTTTTCTATCAGAGTTAGCTTACAAATTTCATTTTGGATACTAATTTTGGGGTTATGGCTTTCTTTCTTTTTTCCTTCTCCTCATTTCTTCTTTCTTCTTGCCTCATTACCAAACACACTACCACTTTGGCCATGCTTTAGTCCTTTGGTTTTCAGTTTGTTTTCAGATAGAGTCCTAATATTTTTTCTTGTTTTGACCTGCATTCTTCCTACCTCTAACTCTTGAGTAGCTGGAATCACAGGCTTGTACTAGCATACTGGTCCAGGGTGCTAATAGCTTTCATTCTCTCTCTGTGTCTTTCTTTCTCTTAATTTTAGCAAGGATTTATTTCAGTCTAACAACATAAAGTAGAGAGCAATGAAGAGAAACATTTCCTCCTCTCCATGCAAGGGAGTTAAAGACTACTCATTTAAAATTTTTAGTGTATATAAGTTCCCCCCTTCTTCCCTCTCTCCTTCCCCCCCTCTCCTTCCCCCCCCTCTGATGATGATGGTGGTATTGGGATTTTAACTCAGGGCCTTCAGTTTGCTAGGCTGGTGCTCTGCCACTTGAGCCACACCTAAAGCTCAACTTTTGGCTGATTATTTTGGACTTGGAGTCTAGCAAACAGGACAGGCTGTCCTTGAACTGAATGAAATCCTCCATGTCTCAGCCTCCTGGGTAGCTAAGATATAGATGTGAGCCATCAGTGCCTGGCCTAAATCCTCCCCACCCCCCTTTTTCAAAATGCTAGTCCTGAAGCTTGAAATCAGGACTTTGGCATTGTCCCTGAGTTGCTGTGCTCAAGGCTAGTGCTCTACCACCTGAACCACAGTTCTACTTCCTGCTTTTTGTGTAATTGAGATAAGAGTCACAGACTTTCTTGCCTGGGTTGGCTTCGAACCATGATCCTCAGATTTCAGACACCTGAGTACCTAGGATTGTAGGCATGAACCCCCAGTGCCAAGCTAAATTCTCTTTAATATGTATGAGTGGTTTTGTTTAGGCATGTTAATTCAATATGTATTGAATCATTTTCTGTGATTTTGTGCTTATATACTCATTGAATTGTAAAGCCAAAATATGAATAAGTAGAGCAAAGTAATTTAGAAATGCTTTTATCTTGTTAAAATTATTCCACCTGTGTTGAAGACCATTACAAATATTCATAATAGATTTTACTTTCTCCTTTTACCCTAAAAGCAATGGAAAGCTGCTGGCTGCTGTTCAAGATCAGTGTGTGGAGATTAGGTAATTTTTAATATTCTTCATATGTAAGAGTTTTGAGAAAAAGTTGACTTGCTATGTAAGAACTGAGCATTTTAAGCTTTATAAAAGTGGTATTTTTAAAGGAATTTCACTATTAAATCACTTAAATTTGTGTCAAGCACCAACTTATGAATGGTACTTTCTTTGGATAGGATAGGATAATTCCCCCTCTCCCCTCCTGCCCCGCCCCATCCCCGTTTATACTCCCAGCCTCTGGAAGTCCTATTTGGCCAGTTACTGCTATGTCAGCCAAGCACACAAAAGCTCAGGTAGGCATATCTTTGTTGCAATGTGACCAGGGTCACTTATTACTTGAACCCAGCACTATATGATCTATACTATTATCTGTCTGCTCAAGTCCCTCAATATTATTAAATACTCATCTAAAAAACTTCAGTATGCTGGTATTTCCAAATGTCTTATTTTTAAACACTGTATTAGTTATGAGAGAAAAGCACCAATCCCAACTAAATCCTGGGAGAAATTTGCAACAGCATACAAAATGTATGGCACCTCTGAAACAGACAAGGCCTAACTCTTGGGTCTCAAAAAATAAGCAATGGGAAGAAATTTCTAGGTGCCTAGCTATATCTTGGACTGTTGTTTCCTAGTTTTACTTTAGTGATGAGTTCAAATGACATTAATCACTTGCTCTAATATGACATCCTTGACTTGCTTCTGTTGGTGCTCCTGTGGATAAGAAATAACTTATGAATTGCTTCTTAGTGCTTCTTTAATTTGTATTTTGGCAGCAGCTACAGATTACAAGTGGTTCATATGTATTTCCTCATTTCTTCATTAGTAAAGCAATAATTTCTTATGATTATTGGCTGTTACAAATATGGGAGCTAATTAGCAGCCATCAAGAACACAACAGAAAGCAGTAAAATAAGAGACTACTCTGAAAAAGGCATATAAATTCTCTACCCCCAAAGTGAACGTTTAACTATTGTAAGTGAATAAGTGTGTAAAATTTAAATAAAACCCAATAGACATCTCCTTTCTTTTACCTCTGAAAAGTAGTGACAATTATTTAAAATTATGGTAAGGGTGAAAGTAACGAGCAATTGCTGATGTCCCCTTTAGTTCTTTCCCTAAGCTGGGTAAGGATGCCATCATCTGTTTTATTTGAAGGAAAGCAAAATTTACACTAAGTTCTTTGTCTCAGTCACACACAGAGAGCCAGACCCAGTTTTGCCACAGTTCAACGACTCTATTTTACTTAAAAGCTGCATAATATAAGGGAAGTTCTTCCTATTGTCTTTAATAATATTATAACAATATTTTTAAAAATGTTAAATGTAAGAATTTTTAAAAATTTCAAAAATAACATGCAGCTTTATTTTTTAGAAATATTAGAAAGTATAGTTAAATATAAGGAAAGAGGGCTAGAGGTGTGGCTTAGTGGTAGAGCATCTGTATAGCAAGTGTGAGGCCAAGTTCAAACCCACTATTGCCAGTAAACAAAAGCTAAAACAAAACAACTCCCTCAAAAAAACCCTCTAGAAATAAATTATTATTCTGCTACCCAGAGTTTATTGTTAATATCTTGATTTGTGTTTTTTGAAACTTTTTTTATCTGCAGACAGTGTGAATGATACATACTTTTAGTGCATAATGTATTTTCTGTGTGATACCAACTTGTGAATTGCTTCAGTAATTTATAAATTTAATTTACATCCTTTAATTTGTATCCCTTTTATGTGGTTAACCTTTGAGAATTAATGTATTATGAACATCTTACTATGTCACATGGTAATTGCATAATATTTCATTGCACACACATAGCAAAATGTAATTAATCATTTTATACTGAATATATTTTTCTCTTTCATAAATTAGGCTACATTAACTTTTTGATGTCTATATAAATCTATAACTATTTCCTGAGGATAATTTCATAGAAGTAGATTGCTAAGTCAAATGCTTTAAACATGCAAATTTTAGATAATTTTCATTAAATTATGTTTTAGAAGGTTTACCAGTTTTCTTTTATTTTTTTGGTCGATTGTGGGGCCTGAAAGCTGGGCCTGGGCGCTGTCCCTCAGCTCTTCAGCTGAAGGCTAGCACTCTACCACTTGAGCGTCAGCCCCACTTCTGGCTTTTTCTGCTTATGTGGTGCTGAGGAATCGAACCCAGGGCCTCATGCATGCAAGGCAAGCATTCCACCACTGAGCCACCTTCCCAGCCCCCCAGTTTTCTTTTTTGAATAGTTTAAATAATTATACTACTTTGATATGTATTACAAGATGACAGATTTTAAGTGGCTCACTAATTTAAATATGGTAACCTATTTAGGCTATTAATTTATCTATTAATTTATTTATTTATGTCAGTCTTGGGGCTTGAACTCTAGGCCTGGGCACTGTCCCTCAGTTCCTCAGCTCAAGGCTAGTGCTCTACCACTTGAGCCACAGTGCCACTTCTGGTTTTCTGGTGGTTTGTTAGAGATAAAAGTTTCACAGACTTTCCTGCCTGGGCTGGCTTTGAACCATGATCTTCAGATCTCAGCCTCCTGAATAGCTAGGATTACAGGCTTGAGCCTATTTCATTTATTAATATGAGATTTTTTTATTTTGCTAAGTGATCAAACTTTGTAATATGATACAGATTATGGCTCTTAACTAGGATCACTCTGTGGAGCTTTAAAAAATACTTTGGTCTTCTCCCCAATTTACTGAATCAGAATCTTTGGAAGTGTATTGCGTTGAAAACCATTATTTAACTCAATTTGTGCCATATCACTGTATTATACCATAGTTCCATTTCTGAGGCAATATGAAAGATGGAGGAAATTATTGTCAAGAGTGAGTTTTGGAGGCTGTCTCTGTAAGAGAAAAAATTTATTGTCATATATGAAATCTGTCTAGCCCATAGTGTCTCTGGTGTATTCATGCACTTATATAGTAGTGTTATTAGGGTAATAATATTGTCCTGAATGTGCATATATACTTTTTACAGGTCTGCTAAAGATGATTTTACATCTATTATTGGGAAATGTCAAGGTAAGAGTTTTCAAAGTGTGTGTGTGTGTTCCAGCCCTGGTGCTTGAACTCAGGGCCTAGGTGCTGCCCATTAACTTTTTTGTCCAAGGCTTATGCCCTAATGCTTGAGACACAGTTCTACTCCTGGCCTTTTTGCTGGTTAATTGGAGATAAGAGTCTTTGGATTTTCCTGTCTGGACTGGCTTTGAACTGGGATCCTTACATCTCAGCCTCCTGAATAGTTGAGGTTACACGTGTGAGCTACCAGCACCTGGCTCCAACGTGTTTTAAAAATGAAAACTTCAAATGTATAATGGTTTACAATGTTTCTTAATTATTAATATGTATTATTACAACTATGTATTGAAATAGTTAAAAAATTGAAGCTGATTTTTCCTGGTGCCTTAAATTTTAAGATACACATTTTAGAAGGATTTGAAGTTTTAACTGTATTAAGAGAAAGTCTAAGTCGGTTTTGGGATAAAATACAGTTTTCGATTTGGATTTAGGGCAGTGATGACTAGTTTTAAATGAGGATTCTATCAGATTAACCTTTGTACCTGGCCCTGGTGCTGTCTATAGATGTGATTTTTGGCAGGTTACCTATCTCTCAGTTGTAATTTGGATCTTAGTGACCCCAAAGGCTCATCGCTACAGTTGTGGTCACTGCCCTGTGTCAGTGTTGAGAAATGGTAGAACTTGAGAAGGTGGGGCTTCTAAAGGTCATTGGAAGTGTGCCGCTAAGAGGGACGTTGGGGTCCTGGCCACTGTGGGCTTTGCTCCACCATGTACTTTCTGCACATATTCTACTGTTCTCTTGGCCCAAGGAAATGGGAAGTGACTATGGATTGAAACCTCTGAAATCAAGAGTTGAATCTTTCTTATGCTATCTCAGTTATTTGGTGACTGACAGAAAACTAATAACACTCCGTGAACCTCATTTTTGTTTGTAACATGTGCATAATTTGGTAGATGGAGTAATGGAGAAATTATGAGGTAATATATGCAAAACTTCACACAACATCTGACACATAATGTATACCTAGAAATGTTACTGTTAGCCAGGTGCCCGTGGCTCATGCCTGTCATCCTAGCTACTCAGAGGCTGAGATCTGAGGATCACAGTTCAAAGCCAACCCTGGCAGGAAATCAACCACTAGAAAAACCGAAAGTGGCGCTGTGGCTCAAGTGGTAGAGTGCAAGCCTTGAGCTGAAGAGCTGAGGGACAGCGCCCAGGCTCAGAGTTCAAGACCCATGACTGACAAAAAAAAAAAAAAGAAATGTTATTGCTATGGTTACTTGTTACTATGACTATGATTCTACTAGTCTCTCTGGATCTCTGCACTATGAAATGCAGTTCATATTTTCAAATTCAGGACACTTGACTTTTCTTAGACAGCCTAGCCACTGTGAGAGAGCCCCAACAAGTCCTGTGTGCTAGTGCAAAGCAGTGTGAGTTCCCCAGTGCCACCATGCTCTTCATGCTCTGGTATAGCACCTTCTGTCTGAAAGCGCTCAACTTTACGTTGAGCTAATTAGTCCTGTATATGCATCAGCTCTTTTAACAATCCTTTCCTCCTTGCCCTACCCATGTTTCTTTACTCATTTCTTTTGTCTCTGTATTTTCACACTTAACCTTTTGACACTTAGTTTACTTTTCTATTTTTGGTGGGTGGTGGCAACATGGGGGGATTTGAACTCAGGGCTTCACACTTCCTAGGCTGGTATTCTCTCACTTGAGCCACCCCTCAAACCCTGCTTTTTTTTTGGCTGTTTGTTTTGGAGATGGAGTCTAGCAAAATTTTCTGCCCAGGTTGGCTTTGAACTACAGTCCTCTAGATTTTAGCCTACTGAATAGCTGATATCTAGGATTACAGATAGAAACCACTGGTCTGAGTTCTTCTCTCCCCTTTTTTTTTTCAGTCATGGCACTTGAACTCTGGGCCTGGGCACTGTCCCTGAGCATTTCAGCTCAAGGCAAGCGAGCACTCTACCTCTTGAGTATCTAGGATTATAGGAATGAGTCATTGGTGCCTGGCTCCTGTTTTTTTTTTTTTTAAATTGTTGATTTGTTTATTTGACTCCCAATTAGGTCATAAGTTTTTTGTTTTTGTTTTTTTTACTAGTCCTGGGCTTGAACTCAGAGCCTGGGCACTGTCCCTGAGCTTTTCTTTGCTCAAGGCTTGCGCTCTACCACTTGAGCTACAGTGCCACTGTATGTGGCACTGAGGAATTGAACCCAGGGCTTCATGCATGCAAGGCAAGCACTCTACCACTGAGCCACATTCCCAGCTTAGCTCATAAATTTTTGAAGATAGTGCTGTTGTCTTGTTCCTCTCTTTAAAAAGATTCTTAGTTCCTAGCCTGGTGCCTGACACATAGTATGCACACAAATTTTGACCCTAGCATTTGGATAATAGTACTTGGGAACTAGTCAAATGATGTTTATGGATGAATATATGGATAAAATATATTTGCCTATTCTTTTTTGGTCATTTTAGAAGCTCATGAAACATCTTTACAATATTATGCATACTATGTTGTTAAAACTATGTCTATTAATGAATAGACATGCTTTTGTTTTTATACAAAAACAGTATGTGCAGATAAGAACCTTCGTTTTCATCACTTAGCCCTTTGAGAATAACATAAGGTGAGTTAGTATTGATGTTGATTACCTAAAACCTGCAGCTCTGGAATTTCAGAACTTATCTCTGTAGTTTCCTTTCCAGTGCTTATTAGAATAGCTTAAGTAATGAATGAAGATGAAAGGATAATGTGGGATATTCCGTTGTGTATTTCCATCTGGTGGGTGGAGGCCTGGGGAGCGTGAACGAGGCTCCCAGGACCATGCTGAGAGTGTGGGGATGATCAATACAGGACGTGTAGGGTCCACTTGAGCTTTGGAGTTAGACACCTGCTCTTAGCTAGTAAGTAAACCAAGAAAGCTGAAAGTTTACATGAAAATGGAAGCTTAATTGTTCTGTATTTCATACAAATTATATTTGTTAGAGTTTTTAGTGTGTACAATTAATATGGCAGCATAAATGAGAAAATGCTTGGGAACTAATGTTTTATGTTGTTGGCTTCTGAATATGTGAATTTATGACCTTAACGCCGCATTAATGGCCCTTTTCCATTTCATATAACGTGAGGTAATGATCATTTGCTTATTATCTGCCTCATCTTTATGGGAATTGTTCCCATATGCCAAATGATGTTTCATGTGTATGCCCGGAGAAAAAGAGCCAGATTGTTGTTAATACAGTTTTGAAACTACATATTGCACAGCCTGCAAACAGAAATAGGAGCTATTTGGTTCCACTTTGATATTTTTCAATTATTGTTTTATAAAAGATAGGCCATTTGAGAATATTCTAAATACAGATTGCATTTTGTTTTGGCTCTGTTTGCTGGGCATTTATATTAATTCAGTCTTCTCTTTTGGTATTAATAGTGACCTAAGATATAGTACATGGAATTAGATTTTTTTTTTTTTTTTTGGGTACGGTCGTGGGGCCTGAACTCTGGGCCGGGGTGCTGTCCCTCAGCTCTTCAGCCCAAGGCTAGTGCTCTACCACTTGAACCACAGCGTCACTTCCGGCTTTTTTCTTTTTGCTTATGTGGTGCTGAGGAATCGAACCCAGGGCTTCATGCATGCAAGGCAAGCGCTCTACCACTGAGCCACCTTTCCAGCCCAGAATTAGATATTTTTTTAAGGCCTGTTTTATGTAATTAAAAGAGTCTCATATTTTTGAATTTGTGATGCCATAGACAGAATTCCCTTGCCTACTAGAGGAATGCTGGAGCCCACCAGCCCTCTTGTGGCCTGATGGGCTTCTCATTGCCTGGTTGGTGTTTACTGCTAGTGCTGTGCAAGTAGGAATTTTTATACCCTGTTGACATAAAAAAGATTGAGAAGCATAGGCTACAAACTATTTCCTTTCAGTACAGTGATTTAGGAGACTCAGATTATTTTTTCCTTTTTGTAGTTTTTTTTTTTTTTTGTCAGTCATAGAGCTTGAACTCTGGGCCTGAGCACTGTCCCTGAGCTCTTCAGCCCAAGGCGAGCACTCTACCACTTGAGCCACAGCGCCACTTCTGGTTTTCTGGTGGTTCACTGGAGATGAGTCTCATGGACTTTCTTTCCTGGACTGGCTTTGAACCACGATCCTCAGATCTCAGCCTCCTGAGTAGCTGGGATTACAGGTGTGAGCCACCAGTGCCCAGCTCCTTTTTGTAATTTTAGAGAAAGTACTTTTTCTTATTGAAAAAGTAATACACATTCCTTCCTTCCTCCATCCCTTTCTCTTTGTCTTAGTTGTTGTCTTTCTCTCTCTTTCTCCTTCCCTTTCTCTTTCTCCTTCCCTTCCCTTTCTTCCTTTCCCCTATCTCCCTTTCTCCCTTTTCTTTTTCACTCTTTCCTTTCCCTTCTCCTTTCCCCCTTCCTCTCTCTTCCTTTTGTTACCCCCTCCATTTTTTCCCTTCTTTCTTTTATTGGTAACTATATTTTTAACCTTTGAGGATTTCCTATTGTACTTAGACCTTTATTATTGTAGAATTTTTATTGTTAAGCTCCTCTCAAGTTTTTTTTTAGTTCCACCTTTATTTTAAACTCTTAGATATTTAGCTTTTATGTATGTCTTACAGTGACCATTAAGGTGCTTGGAAATCAAGGGCATATGTGAGAGATTGTTCCTTGAACTCATCACTTTGCAGATGAGGAAACTAAAGGCTCTGGGATCACCCTAGAAGCATACCTGGCCAGTTTTGGCAATGTTGAGAATAGACTTGGTTTGTCATTTCCACTTCTAATGTGTAGTGGCAGTGGACCTATGTCTACTCCTTCAGCATTTGAGTGTTCACCGTGAACCAGCAGTACTAGGGTGTGGTGAGGAAGGTGATGGACTAAATGAACATAGCTCCTGACATTTTGGAATTTACAGATTGGTGAACAATGCAGATGATAAAAACGAAACTAACGGGGGGGGGGCGGGGGGAGGCTGGGAAGGGATGTGAAGGGTAAACAAAGGAGGAGGCTGCAATGCTTGGTAAGAAATGTATGCATTATCCTGCCCATTTAATTGTAACCCCTCTGTACAATATGTTCACAAAAAAAATGAAACTAACAAATGCATGCTTATTTAGGATAAGAGATGTGAAGGAAATGAAATCTTTGAGTTGGCTTACATGCTACACAGCGGTGGGAATTAACATGAAAAGATTTAAAGTGTGGCTAGGAAGATGAGGAGAAGCCAGAGCGGGAGCCAGGGGAAGGGAGTTCAAGGAGAGAACAGCCCGGAGGTGGGCAGCGAGATGAGCGTACAGGCTGAAGCTGATGAGGAGAGCGCATAGCAAGCGTCAGGGTTTGCTTGCCTTTCTTTCACTGTCAGGCTTTCTGAATAGTTTTCAGAAACTCTTGATATCAGTTCTGTAGAAAATTATTCTGTAAAGCTCTATATACTGTTCATTCCTTTCCTAGAGCACACAGGTGGCAGGAAAAATCTAGTGATAAAGTCTGTACTTTCACATTATTTTGTGAAAATCTTATCTGGCAATGAGAACATATCTCTATCTTGGTTAAAACACATGCTGTGTTTTCAGAAATGACAGTTTATAGCCAGCCGTAGTAGCAGAAACTGGTCCCTTTCAGATAGGACTTATTTCACACAGAAACAGACTGTACCACAAATGAATTCATACCATCATAGTGAAATAAGAGGGAAAGTCTGTTATCACAGGTAAAACATGATGGAAAATGGTGCGTGTGGTTTGGGCAGAGTTGTCCTCTTGTTGATTCTTACTGTGGTTTTTAGCTTTTGTGCATATGCACATTTTTAATCCTCATGTTTATCATTTTGTTTCTGTCTTCTTCCAAATTTGAATTTTTTCAGTTGTCTGAAGAAACAAAACTGGTTTTCTTTTCATTTTACTCGTATTTAAAAATAGCTTTTACAAACTGTATGCCGTGTCTTTTAGGACTTAAAATCTATTAGAGTATCCCTTGTCGAAAGACTTTTCTTAGATTTTTTTTAGTGTATACCTTCTGCCTTTTGATTCCTAGGCAAAGTGAAGACGTTGAGCAGTGTCTTATAGACTCTCCTCATGTTTAGAAACATATTACAGAAGGCAAGAAGAGTATGAGTTCTACACAGTACATCTTTTATGTGGAGAAGGCCTCTATTAAATACTTCACGTTGAACTGTTGGGTGTTTGTGAAGGATGTTAGTCCCTTACCATTACCTTGCCCTGATGGTATAGAGTATCTGAGTATCTGGGCCTCTCTCATTAGGGAAACATTAATCACTGTGTCCCAGGTCCCAGTATATCAATGTTGAATAAGACATTGATTGATTTTTACGGAGCTCAGAATAGGGCAAAGTGGTATATAGGAAGCATAACATGATTTGACAAATGTAACACACAGAAGAAAATGCTATCTGTGTTTTCTAATATTGAGCAAAACTAAGGCCCTCCAGTTTGCTAAGCAGGTATTCCTACCACTGAGCCTTTCTTCCAGCACTGTATTTTGCTTATTATTATTATTATTTGTCAGTTCTGGGGCTTGAACTCAGGACCTTGGCACTATCCCTGATCTTCTTGTTAGCTCAAGGCTAGCGCTCTACCACTTGACCCACAGTGCCAGTTTCTGTGCATGTGGTACTGAGTAATCAAACAAAGGGCTTCATGCATGCTAGGCGAGCACTCTACCTGTAAGCCACGTTCCAAACCCTGCTCATTACGTTTGAGGAAGGGTCTTGCTTTCCTGTCCTGGCATGTCCTGGCATAGTATGCTATGTCAGTCTTCCTGAGAGGTAGGATAGCAGGTAGCTCTTCACCTAGAAAGGAGTCTTATGAATTTTTTTTCTGCTTGGATTGGCTTTGAACTGAGATCCTACCTATCTTAACCTCCCAAGTTGCTAGAATTACAGGTGTGAGGCACTGGTGCCTGACTGAAAATAATAACTTAAAAATATCACAGTGGAGTATTGTTATAGACATATACGACTATGCTCAGCTAATATGGACATCTTAATAATGACTCTTCCAGTCTATGAATATGGAATGCCTTTCCATTTTTTCTATTTCTTCAAGCAATATTTATAGTTTGCAATGTAAAAATCTTTTATCCGTGTGGTTAAATTTATTCCCAAGTATTGTGTCTTTTTGTAACTTATTAATAGGATTGCGTTTAAAATTTGTTTTTCAGAAAGTTTGTTATTGGTGTGTAGTAACACTAATTTTTTTTTTTTAGTAGTGCTGGAATAGAACCCTGTGCCTCACATGTGCAAAGTGAACACTGTAACACTAAGCTACACCCCCACCCCATCCCTTGCTACTGATTTTTGCTTGCTGATTTTTTTGTAATATTTTTATTGTAAAAATGTTGTATAGAAGGGTTACAGTTACATGAGTAGAGTAATGAGTACATTTCATAGTGTGCATTGTTATCTCCTTTATTTTCTCCCTACCATCACTTCCCTCCCCACCTCCCAACTTATCCTGCCCCCCGGCCCCACACACACATTGTAATGTTTGTTTTCAATGTAGTGTCCTGTACATCTAGTCATCACAATGGGTCAGCCTGCATCCCCATTTAAGCATTCTGCAATATCCCTTCCCCTCCTCAAATTACAAAAAAGTATATAGAAGATGCAGAACACAGGCATCAAATCCAATGAAAACAGGGGTTATACCATGGGAGGAGAACCTACAATAGAAACGAAAGAATCACATAGTGCATTGTAAATACATTAAAAACACTAGCAAGAAAGAAAGAAAAAAAACACTTGTGTCTCTGTATTGGGGTACATTTTTTTGGGGGTCCGGTCGTGGGGACTGAACTCTGGACCTGGGCACTGTCCCTCAGCTCTTTAGCTCAAGGCTAGCACTCTACCACTTGAGCCACAGCGCCACTTCCAGCTTTTTTCTTTTTGCTTATGTGGTGCTGAGGAATCAAACCCAGGGCCTCAGGCATGCAAGGCAAGTGCTCTACCACTGAGCCACCTTCCCAGCCCCTATTGGGGTACATTTTGCTTAACATTATCTCATGTGGTCATATGAACATGGCCTTTGACCTTCTCTGCTTGTCCTAGACATGTACTAGTCTTGCAAACAAGGAAAACCATGGGACTTATTTTTCTTTGGGCCTGGCTTACTTCACTCAATATAATTTTTTCCAAGTCTTTCCATTTCCTAACAAAAGAGGCAATGTCATTCTTTCTGACAGAGGCATAGAATTCATATACATACATACATATATATATATATATATATATATATATATCACATTTTCTTGATCTGTTCATCCATTGAGGGGCATCTGGGTTGGTTCCATATCTTAGCTATGGTAAATAATGTTGCAATAAATATGGTTGTGCTGGTAGCTTTGGTATGACCTTGTTTGTGATCATTTGGGTAAATGCCCAAAAGTGGGATTGCTGGGTCATAGGAGCTCTATGTGGAGTCTTTTGAGGAACCTCCATACTGCTTTCCAGAGTGGTTGAACAAGTTCACACTCCCACCAACAATGCAGTAGGGTTCCCTTTTGGCCACATCCCCTCCAGCATCTGTTGTTACTAGATTTCTTGATTGTAGCCATTCTAACGGGGTGAGCTGGCATCTCAGTGTTGTCTTGATTTGCTCTTGATTTGCATTTCTTTTATAGCTAGAGAGGTTGAGCATTTCTTTGTCTGTCTATTAGCCATTCTTATTTCCTCTTCAGAGAAGTCTCTCTTTATTGCTTGCTGATTTTATACCCTGTAACTTCACTAAATTCATTTATTAATTGGGACAATTTTTAAGTGTAGTTTTTGGGGTATTCTATATATAAGAGCATATTATCTACAAATAGTGACAGTTTTTCCAATTTGAATACTCTTCTGATTTCTCTGGTTCGTATTTTTCAGTATTATGTTGAAGGAAGGTGTAAAAGTGAACATCCTTGTCTTATTCCAAATCTTAGAGAGACAGCTTTTTAGCTTGTCGCCATTGACTATTATGTTAGCTGTTGGCTCATCATGTTCAGTGCTTTTGTCATGTAGAGATGAGTTTTATCAAATGTCTTTCTACATCAATTGAGGTGATCATAACAGCTTCTGCTTCTCATGCTGTTGAAGGACAGATATGGTATGTTTTATTCATTGATTTGTGTTGATGGAACTATTCTTGTATCCCTGGGTTGAGTCTTGTTTGATTATGGTGAATGTTTTTAGTATACCATTGAATTTGGTTTAGTAACATTTTGTGGAGAATTTTTACATCTGTATTCATCAAGGATATTGGTGTATACTTCCTATTTATGTGTATCCGGGTAATACAGACATTATAGAAGATGTTTGAAAAAATCTTTTCAAGATTTGGAATATTTCAAGAATTGGTATCAGGTAGAACTCATTAGTGAAGCCATCTAGTCCTATGATTTTCTTTTGTGGGAGCCTTTTTTTGGATACTGATTCAATCTCATTACATGCTATTGGTTTGTTAAGATTTTTCTATTTCTTCATGATTCACTTTGGGTAAGGTGTATATGCATATGGTCTAAGGTTTGTTGGCATGTTGTCACTGTTTTAACACTAGAGAATAATCAAAGCAAAAGTTTGTCCCAAATCTGCAGTTGATGTATTTAACTTTAGCCAGTGGTACCTTAGAAGGATATTCTACCCTCTTACGCGCTTCCCTGCGACCAGCGTTGACCCAGACAGATTGCATACAGTCACTGATATCTGGTAGTACACTGCTGGATTCTTCCAGAATTTGGGCAGAGTTACTGTGGAGAGCCAGTTCTACCCCCTTCTAGGCTCCTAATTGTTTTCAGTTTCTTTAGCATTTTGAATTATATTCCTGAGAATGCAGAGTATGCTCTGCATTCTTCAGACCTCTGGTATCAGTGGGCTTTGCTTCTGAACTAAATTGGGTGAAGTTTGCAACGGCTTGTGTTTGAACTTGAAATGGGCTTGTAGAGATTACTCTTTGCTGTTGAATGAAGCATGAGAAATAATATATAATCAGGTAGATACTTAAATTGCAGTTGCTGTGTTAGCTGTCTTTATAATACATTATTAAAATTCCTTCTTGCTTTTTTGTTCTAGTTCCCAAAGACCCCAAGCCTCAGTGGAGACGGGTGGCGTGGAGTTATGATTGCACACTGCTGGCCTATGCTGAGAGCACTGGCACTGTGAGGGTGTTTGACCTCATGGGGAGTGAGCTCTTCGTCATTTCCCTGGTGGGTGCATACTTGAGTGATGACCTTGTTCTCCTCTTTTTGGTACTTTCCATGTATAGATACTTCAATGTAGAGGAAGAGAAATACAAGTAAATCAGAATAATAAGCTATGAACTTAAACTAGTCAATCTAGTTGGAGATTTATATCCATGTACTATTTTTTCTTTGTGTTTTGTATTTTGCAGATGGAAACTATCTGGAAATAAGTAAATTCTTGAGAGAGTTAATACTCAATAAGACTTGAGACTGGTAATACTCAATAAGCCTCTGAGTATGAAGGTTTATTGAACCAGGACAGGGGCTAGGGAGAAAAAGAAAGAACTAGGTCACAAGACAACATCTCACAACTTCAGCAGTAAGGCTAGGTAGCACTGGAAAACGTCTGCTGGACCGAGACCTAAGAGTGTGTTTGTATACTTTGGGAAAGGAGAAGCACGGTTTACACTGAACCTACACTGTCTATGGAGAGTGGGCTGGGGAAGATGTGAAGCAGGAAAAGCCTGGGACAGAGGGACAATCCATAGGAGAAATAATAACTACTTTTGAATTGGTGGGGTTAAGTCAGAAACTGGGCCCAGGGGTCACCCCTGATAGGATTGAAATCACGCTGTTGACATAAATAGTTTTTTTGTTAGTTTCCTCCAACCCTGTTCACTGATGAACTTTCCCTATCACTGTTCCAGCCTCTGGCCTTGTAATTAATTTTAGACCATCTCAATTTGTCTTATAAAATTCCGCCGAGGGGAAAAAAATCAGTGAGTTGTCACATCCAGAATTACTTCTAGCGGACTTAGACTTTGTTCCTTATTTAAAATGGGTAGAAATTTAAAGGGCAAGTAGAGAAAAACAATGATGGTCATAACTTTTATTTGCATATTATTTTATGCTTTCTTAATGATACTGATTTTTATTCTCCTTTACTATTCATAGCAATCTTTGGAGTAGATTGATTAGATATCATTTCTACTTAAATGTCTAGAAAACAGAGGTTGAAGGGAACAAAATGGCTATCATGGTAGCTAAGTACTAATTGTCTCCTCAAGTTGTCTAGTGCTTTCTAGTTTTTCTCCTCCTTCCTTAGGTGAACAAGAGATCTGGATGCATTTTAGCATGTGGCCATAGTCATAGGCCAGAGGCCTAACTTTGGGGTTCCCAGAGTTGTAGGGGGTACCCTACAAAAGCAACAAAAGTAAAAGTAACAAGGCCAGAAAGGTTTTTAATCAAAATGGCCACTTTGGGAAGATGGCGGCCAGGTTTAAGTAGAGGAAGAATTGGGGGCAGGGTGAGAGGGATGAGTGATTCGGTCTCAGTCCAGCTGTGACCTGGTTGGTCATTATCTCAGGATAATTTCCTTGCAGAGCAGTCCTGATGTCTTGAGGGCGATGTCTGGTTCTGCTGAGATGGGTGCTTTTGTTGGGACTGGGAGGCCTTAATTTCTCTTGTGGGTATTTTTTTTTTCCTGTTTAAAGGGCAATCTGATATTTCTGGAATCCAAGGTGACTGCAGATTTAAGTCAGAAACTGGATACTTGAGACCCCTCTTGGGGGGAGTGTCCAAAACAGGTATTGTAAAAGTGGACAGTAAGGTTCTTCAGCTATGCCTCTTTTTGTAGCTTCAGCCTTGAGAGCAGGGGTAAGGCTAGGCATTACCAGAAGACAAACTCTGCACAGGTGAGCAAGAATCCAACCCTAAATAAAGGAGACATTTCCAAAACGAGGGTAGAGAGGTCAGGCTTTGATCCTGCTTTTAGTTACCTTAGGGACCTAAATAAAGTCAGTGCTTTTTAACAAAAGCAGTTTCTAATTCCCCGTGATAGCACTGCTTGCGAGCTTTATAAAGAAAAGAAAAATAAAAAACACATTTCCCAGGCTCAGTGCACAGAGATTCTATTTCATTGATCTGAGTAGGACCTGCAGAGTCCTGCAAGCTCTTTCACTTATTCTAGTGAGAAATGTGTTGACACCAATGATTAGGAGCATGATTTTCATTTAGAAATAATGAGTGGAAAAATGTGGAAAAAGCACTCTGGGTTTATAGGAGAAAACTCCTATAAAACCAAACTAAGGTTCACATTACTATTTTTTAGACCAGGGCTGTCTCATGGGACTATAATGAGCACTATATATGTGGTCAAAGGTAATTGTAAATTTCAAGCAGCTATAATAAGAAACAGGTAAAATTTATTTAAGACTATATTTACTCCTGTATGTCCAACATATTAAGATTGCCACAGGTAATCATTATGGTTATTTTTACATTTTTGGTGGTACTGGGGTTTGAATTCCAGTGCTTTAACACTTGAGTCATATGCCAGTCCTTTTGGTTTTAGTTACTTTTCAGATACATTCTTGCTCTTTGTTCAGGCTGGCCTGGACCACATTCCAATTATATACTACCATACTCAGCTTTTCAAAAGTGGAGGTTGGGTCTTGCTAATTTTTTGCCAAGGCTGGCCTCAAACAACACCCCTCCCAATCTCCATCTCTCAAGTAACCAGGATTACAGGCATGAGCCACTGTACCCGGAATAAAATGTTCTTAGTGAGATATTTTGCATTCTTTTCTTGGCATTAAATCTTTGAAATTTGGTGTGCTCATTCGTATTTATTGTGCATCTCAATTCAAAATAAGCATGTAACAGATATTCATTAAATGATTCTGGACTATGGGAAATCATTTGAAGTGTTGGGAGGAAAACATTTTCCTCTACTCTCTTAAATGTACCCTCCTAAATGATTGAGAACTTGCAAATGAAATGACAAATTAACTGATAGATCAACAGGAAAAATGGCATACAATTTTTGTTGACAATAATACTTTTGCCTCTATGGAGCTTCACAAAAACTTGAAAATGCAGGGAAGCAGACTCAGGCTTCTATGCTATTCTAATAAGGGGCTGTGAATTGTGGAGACATGACTAGACAAAGGAAAGAGAATTTGAGCTATAGAGTTGGCATACTGGGAAAGCGGTAAGAAAGAGATGAAGAAAACGGATGGGAGGTGGGGATTGCTTAATAAGATCTGTTTCTATAGACGCGTTTTGGTATGACTCCCGCTCTCTTTTTCCTGGGACAGAGGCGGCACTTTCAGTCAGAGCTTTTTATGTCTTTTTCTTAGGCAGGTAAGTGGCAGAGAGAGAATGTCCCTGCATGTGTTGATTCTGTTGCCTCCAGCTCATCCAAAGTGACATACCTTGCAGTGCTGTGTGATTTGAATCACGTTCAGTGGTGATAGCTGTATTGTATAGGCTTCCCAAGGACTCAGACTTTCAGATCTTTTCACTCTAGTCATATTGAGTGCATGGAAAAAGGTTGACATGGAGTGTTTTAAGTATCCTTTCCTTTAAGTTGCTGATTGGGCAAATGGAAAAATAATTAGAGTGTTTTTTAGCACAGGCTGCTGCTGGCAATAGAAACTGACATTTGAAAGCTTATGTCTGGAAAGAGGCTCTTAAGAGCTCTCTGAGGCTGAATAGCACTATTACTTTCTTTTTAGCAATGAATGTATAATTTGGCTAGAAATTTGCCTACCTAGATGAGCGTCTCATCCAAAGAGGGTGTTGTGACTCTAGCCTTTGCTTGGGAGGGCTGGTCTAGACCTGAGTGTCAAAGT
The DNA here is from genome assembly GCF_000151885.1 of Dipodomys ordii. Lineage (NCBI taxonomy): Eukaryota > Metazoa > Chordata > Mammalia > Rodentia > Heteromyidae > Dipodomys > Dipodomys ordii. The sequence goes on from NW_012267236.1 coordinate 17,547,963, forward strand.
AATGTCTTAGATATTATTCATTTATGCATATGTTAGCTTTTATCTAGTATCTCATCAGTAACATCATATCCCCCTCTTCTACAGGACTCCAGTTTTGCAGGTGATTTGAGCTATGCCATTGCTGGCTTGATATTTTTAGAATACAAAGCAAGTGCACAGTGGTCTGCAGAACTCCTGGTCATCAATTATCGAGGAGAACTTAGAAGTTACCTTGTAAGGTAAAGATCTTGGGAATCAGATTTGATAGATAATGTTTATCTTTCTGGTTTAGTGTCAGATACCAGAATTTTTTATTTCTTCTAGCATTATGAAAAATTTCAGATGTAATATATAAAAATGAATATAATGAAAAGAGTAACTTGTATATAGCTTACATATGGATCCTGTAATTAGAACCTTACATGCTTTCTGCATCATACTCCAGTCCACCTATTCATCCCTCTCTAGCTATTGCAGCATAACGACAAGATGTCAGTACTCAACTACTTTAGCATACCTATCACTAGAGTTCAGTGTTAGCTTATAAGTTTTTTTTGAGGTAAAATTTTATACAGTTACAAAATCTTAATTGTACCATTAGTGAGTTGTGACAAATGCATACGTTTGTGCAATTCAAACCCCTATCAAGATACAGAACGTTGCTGTCATGGTAGGATGTTGTCTTGTATCCCTTTTCAGTGCATGTCTTCTACATCTCTCCTCAGAACAAGTTTAAATTTAACATAGTGTTCATTTTCCCATTGGAGTAGTTTGCCTTAGAGGAATATCATCTAGGATGATCTCTTTTTGCTTAGGCCTTCATTCAAATAATACTTATTCATTCTACTGATGATTAGTATTTTGTGACTACATAGATTCACATACAAATACATGAATTATTTGAGGGTTTGTTTTTCTCATCCTCTGTTGATAGATTTTGAAGTTTCTAGTTTGGGTCTATGGCAAATACTGCTACAATGCCCTTTCTTGTATGAGGCGTTACGGTGTACATTTTAATTTTTCCTGGGTCATTATCTTACAGTAGGATTGCTGGGTTATTGTAGTTATTGCTGAGCAAGCAACAAACAGCCCTAACTGGAGAGAGAGAGATAGTTGTTTTTTTTATAAGAAGCTATTAGATTTTTCACTAACCTTTCCATTGTAATATCATAAGAGCTTTGGTTGTTTTATATTCTCAGCCACTAAAAAAAAACCCTGTCTGAGAAGGGTGTGGCTCCGTAGTCAGAGTACCTGCCTAGCATCTGCGAAGGCCTGGGTTTGAGTCCCAGCACAGCCAGAAGCATTTTGACTTTGATTCAAATGCAAATTCAAATGAAAGCCTACAAAAACCCTTAGGTTTGGGTTGGGAATGTGGCTTTAGTGGTAGAGTGCTTGCCTCATATTCATGAAGCTCTGAGTTCAATTCCTCAGTACCACATAAACAGAAAAAGCCAGAAGTGGCACTGTGGCTCAAGTGGAAAAGTGCTAGCTTTGAGCAAAAGAAGCTCAAGGACAGTGCCCAGGGCCTGAGTTCAAGCCCCAGGACTGGCAAGCAAACAAACAACAAAACCCTGTCTTTTAAACTATCTTTATTTGTTATTCAGTGATATCCATTGTGGTTTAATGGTATTTATTTCTTATTTATCTTCTTAAACCTAGTGTTGGGACAAATCAGAGCTACCAGGAGAGCCACAGTTTCAGCTTCAGCAGTCATTACCCGCATGGGATAAACACTGCTGTCTACCATCCTGCTCATAGGTAAGTGGCTGTTTGGTCTTCTACTTAGTAGACTATTAGGTAGCTATAGAAATCTTGGCACAGATTCTGAGGCTTTATTTGGTACTCTTGTATGTAGTGATGTTTCTATAATATCGCTGTTATCTACTGATCTTGCTTACCTGTCTGGTGACTCAATTTCTCTCAACCAAATAGGGTACTGGGAATCTTACTGAGGAATTCTTTTTTCCTCTTAACTTTCTGTACGTTTTTCTCTTGTTGGTAAAATGAGTATAATACCCAACTTGACATTATCGAGAGAGCTCTAAGTCATACATATAAGTGTCTCATGGAAGGGTTAATTTCTCCCTTCCTATATCTCTCTAGTTAGGGCTAATGCGTGCTGCTTGCTCAGCTCTTCCTGGTAACTGATCTATTCTTCATATAGCATGCATTGCCCTTCTCTGTTACTTGCCAACTGTATTAAGGTTGACAGGAAACTTTAGGCATTTCTACCTCCAGTGAGTCTCCCCCTTTGATTTTGACATTTGAGAATCAGGTTTACACATATTTTATCAGTTAAACAGGCTGTTTGATCTCTACATGCAGTGTGTATCATTTTGAGTCAGATGAACCTTACCTAAGTTTTGCATTTTGGAATGAATGTGCCTGTTGACAAGTTTTGATACTGTCTCATTTTCAGTATGCTTCATTCTTTTTGATTAAACATGTATGCAAGTTTTGTATTCCCTTCTGTCATACGTCTCGCTCTGATTTTTGTTCAGAATTTTATTACTATAATTTTTTTAACTGCAAGAGACTGTATGCACAGACACCACTGTCCTGAACTTTGTGTTATTCATTCCTTACTTCAGAATTTTACCACTTACTCATATGTAGCTTCATATGTCATGGAATCACATAGAAAGACATGAGTCCTGTTATGTGACTTGCTTTTTGGTTTATATTACTTTGTTCATTTGTTTTTAACAATGCCATTTAATTTTTATTTTGTTGTTGTTGTTGGTTGTGGGGCTTGAACTGAGGGCCTGGGCACCGTACCTGAGCTTTTTCACTCAAGGCTAGTGCTCTACCACTTGGAGCTACAGTACCACTTTCAGTTTTTCTGTAGTTAGTTGGAGATGAGTCTCATGGACTTTTTTGCCTGGGCTGGTTTTGAACCATGATCCTCAGATCTCAGCCTCCTGAGTTGCTAGGATTATAAGGCATGAGCCACCAGCACCCAGCGAGGGCATTTAATTTTATTTGTAACATGCAGCATATCTATTTTTTTCCCATAGCTGAAAGTTTTTTTTTGTTTTTAGCTTCTTTTTGTGTATAAAATGGTACTGTATTAAAAATTTTTGTGCATTACTTTGGCACATATTTACGGGAATTTCTGCAGGACATATAACTAGGAGTGGAGTAGCTTGTTAATTAGGAAAATTCATCTTCTACTTTGTTACATAAAGTCTAATGTTTTCCAGAGTAATTATAGAGTTTACATACAATCACATCAGCAGGATATGAAATTATTTTTTATTTCACCTTCTTATTATTACTCTTAATGGATTTATTTCAATCTTTAAAATATTACTTAATTTGGTAGATATAGAAGAGTATCTATTGGCCTGGATATAGCTCAGTGGTTGAGCACATGTGAGGCTCTGGGTTCAAACCTTAGCACCATAGACACACACACATGCACATTTATGCATGTACATACATTCCCTTCTCACTATGGTATTAACTTGTATTACTGTTCTTACTCATAAATTTGAACAACTTTTTATGTGTTTTTGGCCATTTTTGTTTCTATACTGTGAAATACTTGATCATATTTTATTTTGTTTGGCCTTAATATTTTAGTATACTCTGAATATTAATCCTGAATCTGCCATATACATGATAAATGTCTTCTAAGAGAGGACTTGTCTTAAATTTTTTCTTACATTTGTATTTTAGTTTTCTGAGTGATTATTTGCATATAATATCAAGTGTTAGACTTTTCCAAACCACCAAAATTCTTGCTTACTAAAAGTAATCACTTTTTAACTATTAGGTGACTCTTCTGATTCTCATTGCATCTAAATAAAATGCTTACATTGTTATTTTTTGATTTGCAATATTATATACCATCTTTTGGCTTTTCCTTATGGGAGATGAGTGTGTAGTCTTCTTTTTTACTTCATCATCATATGTATACATACAAAATTTTTATTTACTCTCCTAAAATGCCTATCACAAGTTTATAGGATGCTGTTATGGTTTTATATATATCATCCACATGTGAAACAAGAAATCTTTATAGTATGTCACTGTTGTTTTTTCATTCTTTTTTTTTTAACAGTTCATGGCTTTTATTTATTTAAATTCTTTATTGTGATTAAGTGATTACATAAATTTCCCAAATTTCACAGTACTGTGGGATAGTGATGCTTAGTTAAAGTCACAAACACATTCTCACTTTCATGGGGCAAATTGTCTGTTGTGGTCTATAACATTTATGAGTTCTATGAGCTTTGACAATACAGTTATTTCTTCCACATTGGGTCATATGTACATTTCTTTTGTTTTGCATAGCATCAGCTGTTCCCTCTTTTCCACTTGTTCCCTCCCTCCCATCGCTGCCATTAAGTTGCTTAGTTCATTTTGATCAATGTCCAGTGCAGCTGATGGGTCCCACTGTTGTATGTTTTTCCCTGATTCCCGCTAGTTCTGTGTCGTCCTCCTGGTTTCCCTCTGGTGTGCACATATATACCATAAACATGATCAGCAGCATGGGGTTATTTAGTGGTGATTTGACCAGATGAGTGGAAGTCCTTTGTTTCTTAAGTCTTGTTAACTTTGTCGTATCACCTTATGTTTTAGATTTAACATCCACTTATCAGGGAGACCATGTGCCTCTTGTCTCTTTGCTCTTGGCTTACCTCGCTCAACATAATTCCTTCTAGTTCCATCCATTTCCCTCCAAATGCCATTATTTTGCCCTTTCTAATGGCTGCATAATATTCCATTGTGTATAGATACCACAGTTTTTGTATCCATTCATCTGTGGTGGGACGTCTGGGTTGTTTCTATATCCTGGCTATTGTGAACAGTGCTGCAATAAACATGGAGGTGCAGGTGTCCTTGTATCCTGGTTCCTGTTGTTCAGGATAGATGCCTAGAAGTGGTATGACTGGGTCGTAAGGGAGGTCAATCTTTAGCTTTCTAAGGACCCTCCAGACTGCTTTCCAAAGTGGTTTTAGAAGTGTACATTCCCACCGGCAGTGTAATAGAGTTCCTCTTTCTCCGCATCCCCTCCAGCATTTGTCGTTAGCTGACTTTAGGATGTGGGCCATTCTGACTGGGGTAAGGTGGTATCTCAAGGTTGTCTTTATTTGCATTTCCTTTACAACCAGGGATGGTGAACATTTCCTCATGTATTTCTTTGCCATTTTTATCTCTTCTGAGAAGTCTCTTTAATTCCCTTGCCCATTTAGTCATTGGTTTGTTGGGTTTGGGAGAAATTAGTTTCTTGAGTTCCCTATATATGCCGGATATTAACCCCTTGTCTGATATATTGCTGGTAAATATTTTTTCCCAGTTAGTTGGTTGTCTTTCTAGCCTGGTTACTATGTCTTTTTTTTTTTTTTCCCCCCCCGGGTCCAGTTGTGAGGCCTGAACTCTGGGCCTGGGCACTGTCCCTCAGCTCTTCAGCTCAAGGCTAGCGCTCTATCTCTTGAGCCACAGCGTCACTTCCGGCTTTTTTCTTTTTGCTTATGTGGTGCTGAGGAATCGAACCCAGGGCCTCAGGCATGCAAGGCAAGCGCTCTACCACTGAGCCACCTTCCCAGCCCCTGGTTACTATGTCTTTAGCTGTGCAGAAGCTTTTTATTTTAAGGTCGTCCCATTTGTAGAGTCTCTCTCCAATTTGTTGTGACCGTGGGACTCTGTTTAGGTGTTTTTTCATTCTTATTTGTAATTAAAAATATTTGGCTTTATAGTTTGCCACGTATTTGAGAAATGGATTCCATGTGGAACTTAGTGGTGAGCCGATGGCAGACAAGGAGCAATGAAATGAAGTATGTGAATAGGTGACATGTGCTATGACAAATCAGAGAGTTAAGAGTGGGAGAGTAGGATGCAGGTGAGACTTTCAAACAGAGTGGCTAGGTTGTCTGCCTTGGGAACATTACCTTTCCCCAAAGCAGGGGTTATTGTTACTTGGTCTGGGAGGGGAAGGCTCTTTGCAGAGGGAGTAACCAGAGTAGGAGTTGGAGGGGTCTGCTTAGAATTTTGCAGAAACAGGAAGGGGGCTAGTTTGGATAACATGATTGAAAAGTAGAGAAATAATCTGAGTTGAAAAGTATCACAGTGGAAGAGAACTTCCTAAGGGCTTTGTAGGCAGCACGTAGGCACTCTATTCTTTTCTTTTTTTTTTTAGCTCTCCTATTCTGATTTATTGTATTTGTTTTCCAGGCATGGTTGTACATACCTGTAATCTCAGTGTGTAGGAGGTTGAGGCAAGGGGGTATGAGTTTGAGGCCAACTGGGGTATATAGCAAGACTGTCTCAGAAAATAAATAATAAAAACCTGCCAAGTTTTTAATTAACCCCTAAGTTTACCCCTGCCCCTGAGTATAAGTCTCTTTTCATATATTCCAGTGCTGTGTATGTTTCATCTTCTGTTTGCAGGGTTTTTTTTTTTTTTTTTGTTGTTGGTCATGGGGCTTGAACTCTGGACTTGGGCACTGTCCCTGTGCTCTTCAGCTCAAGGCAAGCGCTCTACTGCTTGAGCCAGAGCACCACTTCCATGTTTTATATACTGGAAGAGGTATCTCTCAGAACTTTCTGACCTGCTCCGGTTGATTTCAGGTATCATGTAACTCTTGCTTTGGGATTTCATTCATCTTCATTCTGAGAATTGCTTGTACATTTCTCTCTTGTTGCATGACCTGCTTATGGTCTCTTGCATTTTCTCTGTTGAATTTTTTGCTGTTTTGGCGGATGGTAGTCTTCTGAAATTTTCTGGGGAAGAAAACATGCTTTTGAGATTGTGAGAGTTTGAATATCTGAGAATGGCTTGATGCTGTCTTCATACTTAATTGACAGCTCGGCCTGACAGAACTGTGGACTGGAAATAATGCTCTCTTAGAATGTTGAAGCTATTGCCTTTTTTTTAACTTTCAAGAAAATTCGAATGCCATCTTGATCTAAAATCTACTTTTGATTCTTTCACTGCTTTCTGTCCATTTTCCTTGAACAGCTAATGTTTTCTTTTTTCTCTCAGTGTCCTGACATTTGACCACATTGTGATTGGGGTTCACTTTATTAGTATTCAACATGCTGCCTTCTTAGTTTGAGTATTCGCAATTCCCACTCCTGAGAAAATTCTTTGAAAGAGTTTTTTGTTTTTTCTTCCCCACTTCCCCATTTTATCTCTCAGTTTTCTTTTTCTCTGAAATTTCTAGAAATCGTGTCTCCTGGAATAATCTCAGTTTTCTCATTCATTCATTCATTCATTCATTCATTCATTCTCTCTCTCTGTCTCCTGCTTTGTTTTTGTTAAATGAAGAGTATTAAAAGAAAATAGTTAAAAGTATGATTTGAGAACCTTTATTGATTAACTCATTGCTACACTTGGAAAAAATATTTGGGTAAGAGTATCTGGGTTAATTGTTCTTAACTTATTTTCTATTTTACTTGTTCTTTTGGGCATATACTTTTTAAGCTAATCACTGTGTTTTTAGTTTCAGTTGTTTTTCATTTCTAGAAGTTCTCTGTAGTTATTTAAAGAATCCCCTAAGAAAGTAGAAAAAGGAGTTGAGATGGGTATTCAGTGAGCTATGTCATGAGGATCACATATTGGGCAGATTATGTGTATTCAGGAAATAAATGCATATGATTATCATTTAGAAGAATTTTTTTCCCTTTCTGTGTCACTGAGGTTTGCACTCAGGGCCTTGATGCTTCCTAGGCAAATGTTCTATTATATTTATATTACATATTCTGTTAATTTTTTCTTTTTACCTTGTGTAGTTCTTGTGTCATAAAGTAGTTGAGTGACCATACTAAAATTGAAGGTTCTTAAATTTGAAAACCAGTTTCAAAAATCTGATTAATTAAAATATATTACTGATAGTTATGTAATCTGAAATAGTAGGCCTTTGTTTTCTTTAGGATGTAGTTGAGTGACAATATATATATGTGAATGATAGACATATTTTTCCTTTTTGAAATTTCAGTCTCCTATTTAAAAAGAAAGTGTTCTGTTTGAAGAATTGAATGTATTAGGCAGATTGATGGGGCAGGAAGTCTGGATTTTATTTTTCAGTGGCTGCTTTCTATTCTGTCTTACTTAGACTTACTATGTGTAACATAACATACTAAGTGTTGGAAAGATGTAAAAATGAAAGTAGTATATGACTTCAGTGCTTCATATTCTGCACAAGAGATATACAATTATATATGTGTATAAATGTGTATATTTCTATGTCTGATTTTTATTTTTAGTTTTTATTTATTTATTTTTTGTCGGTCATAGGGCCTGAACTCTGGGCCTGGGTGCTGTCCCTCAGCTCTTCAGCTCAAGGCCAGCGCTCTACCACTTGAGCCACAGCACCACTTCTGGCTTTTTCTGCTTATGTGGTACTGAGGGATTGAATCCAGGGCCTCATACATGCAAGGCAAGCACTCTACCACTGAGCCACCTTGCCAGCCCCATGTCTAATTTTTATTTCTTCCATGTGTTTTATCTATACAAATAGAAATATGTGTGTAAATGTGTATAATATATTTCTTATGTCTATTTTTTTTTTTTTTTGGTCAGTCATGGGGCTTGAACTCTGGGCCTGAGTGCTATCCCTCAGCTCTTCAGCTCAAGGCTAGCGTTCTGCCACTTGAACTACAGCTCCATTTCCTTCTTATGTCTAATTTTTGTTTCTTCCATGTGTTCTACCTATGCAAATAGATAATAAAATGCAAGCAGAAAGTAAAGGTCCTTTAAAAGGATGGAAACACAGTGATGAGGGAATTCTTAGAAGGAAGCCTTTGTTTTCTTGAAGGATCAGGGAAGCATTTGTACTTATTTTGGAGAATGAATACAATTTATACAAGATTGATATTCCAAATGGAGCAACAAAGGGAAAGGCTGCATTTTGGGGACATTGTAGGTCGTGTAAACTGGCTGGCATTGTAGCAAGTGTGTGGGGCAGGGCAGGGTGGTGATGGTGTTGGTGGTAATTAAGGGTGGGAAGGGTGGGTAGAGTCCATATAACTAGGAGTGGTAAGTGACAGCTTATTTTTTGAGGGAGTTCGGAGTTTTGCCACAATGTAACATGATCAGCTGTGTTCGCAGAATGTTCACTCAATTTGAGAAAATTACAAGGTATGTGCCTTTGGTAAGACAATGCACTAGTTCAGGCATGGGCTACAAAGGACCTACTCATTATCATATATGATTAGTATTCTGTTTTGTAACATATCTGGAGCATTTCTTATATATGTGCCACATGTCATTCATTTCATATATTCATTTTTCCATTTAGATATCTGTCTGTATTCTTTCATGGTTTGAATGTATCCTCCCCTAAATTTAGTAGCAAATGTGGTAGTGTTGCTAGATGTGGACTTTAAAAACAGATTAGTTCCTACGGACTCTTTCCTCCTTCAGCATATGAGCTTTCATTTAAGATGCAAATCATAAATCTTGATCCTGGGTTATTTTTCTTCATTTAGTTTATTTTGTACGTCTCTTCCATGTCCTTATAAACCAGCTCCATGAATGGCTTGGCTCTTTTGCTCTTCTGTTTTATTCATATGCCATCAGTCTTCTCTAGAGGGCATGACCAATTATAAATTGCTGTCTTGGAGAGCAGTCCTTACTACATAACCAAACCTGCTGGCATCTTGATCTTAGAACTCGTAGCCTCTCCTAGCCTCCATGGCTATGGGGAAATACACTTCTGTTCTTCATGAATTTCAGTCTCAGGTATTTTGTTGGAGTGTCATAAATGCTCTGAGACAAAAATGATGCAGTTAAAATAGAAGCAGTTAAAATGTCAGGTTGTTACCGGAAAAGGAATTTAACACGTCCTTCAATACTGGGAGATAATTCTTCCAGTTTCTCAGTTACCCATAGGAACCATGGTTTTTGAAATCCATGATGAACAATATTTTTTAGGAGTTTCACACACAAAAAAATGAAACTCATGCACAAGGTAGAAGACAAGCAAAGATGTATTGAGCACTGCAGGGAGTACTAGAAACTGGAAAAAGACGCTGCCTGCCTGATGGTCGGGAGATGGGAGGGAGGAGCTTGGCATTGGGTTGTGTCCTGGAGTATTTGTACCTTTTATGCTAAGCTGGGGAATTGGTTCAGCCTCTCCTAGATATGTGGTCACAGCACCAGGTAACTTTGAATTACTTACTAAAAAGTTCCTGTGTTAATGTTATCACCCAAATGCACACTCTGAGATTTAGGGGAGCTTTACTAGTACCAGGGAATATGGACTTAGTGAGGTGGGCCTCTGCTTTTTGTGTTTTTGTGTATTCTTTTCTGGTCAAAGAATTAATTCACTCGGCATCCCTTCTGTTCTGAGGTCATTACTCACTGGAGGAGATCATAATTCACTTAGCTTCTAAAAGGAGTATCTTAGATGCTGGTCCTTTCTTAAAATGATTTACAGTTACTTAGCAGTAAACATCTTAATTATATAGGTGTGGCTTCTTGTTAGAATTTAGAATTTTTAGCAAAGAGAAGGGAAGCAAAAACTACTCTGTTAAGTACAACTCCACTGTTGTAGGTGACATTATTTTCATGTAACTTACTTTAGTCTTAGGTCCTGACCCTGGCTTTCTTTCAGCTGTTTTCTGATTTCCCTGTTGTTCTATCTGTGCTGCCTCAAGGTATCTGAAGGTGAGCACGGTGCAGTGTACATCTGTGTAAAAGCTACAGTTTGTTGGAGAACTCGGTTTAATGATCGATGATGCTTTCTATGGTACCTTGGATTAGTCACTGTTTCAGTTTTATTTTCTTAATCTTCTTAAAAAGGAAGATTTTGTGTAGTCCTATTCCATCACTGTGGCAAAATAACGGAAAGAGATCAATTCACAGGGGGAGGGGTGATTTCCAAGGTTTCGGTAGATGGTTCTGTGACCCCATGCACTGTGATTGGGCCTTTCTGCTACTGTGCTGCCAGCTTCAAGATGGAGGAAGCAGCTCACCTGAAGGTGGCAGGGAAGTGACGAGACCGAATGCCAGGGTCAACAGCCTGAACTTCTGCTTTCCAGGTCTCGCCACTTCTAAGTAGTGCCACGGTGTAGTGACTAAGCCTTCATTTAAGATGCAAACCATAAGCCTTGATCCGGGATTATTTTTCTTCATTTAGTTTATTTTGTACTGTCTATGCCACGTCTTTATTTATTACAAAAGTCAGTATTAATTTTCTTGCTAGCATTATTTCAGGAGGGTAAGTGAAGCACATCTGGACTCATACATTGAAGAGTTATTACATGGTAAGTTGTTTTATGTCAGATTATATTTATTACTCTTCAGGCTCTCTCTTTTGGCTCAGAATGCAGGTAGTTGTTTTTTTTGTGTATGTGTGAGAGCAGTCTTTTCAAATCACAATTTTTGAAAGGTAAATATATTCTGAAACGAGAGAACAAGGTCTTCTTGGTTCTGCAGTCTTATACATTTCTTGTAGCACTGAAGTTGGAGATGGATAATGACATTGTTTCTGAATGAAAATTGCTATAAAGCAAGGAGTGTGTGTGCATGTCCCATTGTGGATGAAAAAAAATTGCTGCATTGTTTATTTCTTCCAGTATGTGGTCTTTTAAAATGAAAGTTGAAATATCAATCACATTTTTATTTATTTTTGGTTTCTTCTATTAATGTAAATGTGATATATATCATCTGCAAGGATTTTATAAATGTGAAATAAATCAGTCAGAATGGAGTTGGGGTAAATTGGTAATAAACAAACTCAGGGTTTTATGAAATTTCATCATTTTACCTTATACTGTGCTGTTGAAAAGAGAAATTGAGATGGTAAATTGGGTAATATGAAACAACAAAGTAATCGAGAAGGCTTGGGATAAGCTGTATGAGGATGCTGATTTTGACTCTTTTCTCCTTTACATATCCTAACTCAGAGTCTAATGAATGTAGTTTTTTTTTCTTTAGCAGTCAGAGTCTTTCGAGTCCTCTTCCATTCTCCACTCACTCCTACACCTCACTGCCTTCCCTTTCTTATTGTTTCCTTGGTTTTGTTTTGGATTATACTCTGATTCTGGCTGAGAGGAAACCCTTTCCTCCTCTGCATTTTTAGATGAGATGATATTAAAGTTTTATTGCATGCTGGGTACCAGGCTCCCTGGAGGAGGCTTAGAGCTGCCCCTCTATTAAGGAATTTACTTAGTTTTGGTAGTTATGTATTCACAAATAGGCATAATTAATGTGAGTTCAAATATAGGAGATTATGTTTAGATTTTTAAATATTTCCTAGTGCTTTAAGTTATTTGTAGCTTTTATATTTGAAGATTGTGTTTTTATTGTAATTTTTTTCCCTGTTCTTTGGTGTTGGTCCTGGGCCTGGGCACTGTCCCTGAGCTTTTTGCTTAAGGCCAGTACTCTACTACTTCAGCCACAGCTCCACTTCCAGCTTTTTGGTGATTAATTGGATATAAGAGTCTTAGGGACTTTCCAGCTCAGGCTGGCTTTGAATGTGACCATCATGTCTCATTTTAGGCTTGAGCTACTGGCATCCAGCTAATTGTTAAATTTTATAAGCAAAATTAGAATTTATTTAACTTTGACTATCCAACAAACTAATTATAACCTTATAATTACTATTTAGAATTAAGTACTTTTAGATTCTAGTTTACTCTCAAAAAGTCCTTTCTTGGGAAAAAGTATCCCTTTGAGAAACCTATCTGCTCAAAATTTTTGATGACTGACACTCATTTCAGCTGCATAATTCAGTGATTTTTTCCTAAATGCTGAAAGATGTGCAACTATTACTATGTTCAGTTTCATATATATTAAATGTAAAGCTCTTTTAAATCTGTGAGTTTTTTGGATTTAAGTCTTACTGCAGTCCATAATGAAACACTGGAGACATGCTACTTCATAAAAGAAAGGGATATATTTTGCCCACAGTATAAGATACCAGGAGGCACAGGTCTACAGATCTCATCTGGAGATGGCTGGTCTTTGTCTGGCAGAGTCTTTGCAGAGACAGCTCAGTGCATCACAGGGCAAGAGATAGGAGCACGTGGGTATGTGTGCATGCACATGTGGTCTCTGTTATTCTACAGCCGCCAGGATTTAATTATGGAGGTTCCACCTTCATGACTTTCTGTGGTCTCATCACTTCTTAAAGATCCCACCCCAGGGCTTCATAATTTGGATAAAATTTCAACCCATGGACCTTTGGGGGAACATTGACACCACATCCAAACAACAGTCTTGTTATAAATGAATAAGTGAATGAATCAGAAAGAAAAAATGTCCCTTTAGATAGGCTTTTGTTTGAACTCCTTTGTCCTAATGCTAGGACAGACACTCCCATTCCATGCAGTCCGTGATTGGTGAGCAGCACATGTCAGAGTTGTGCTGTTCAGAGAAGACTCCAAGCATTTGCATGATTTTAAACCTGCTATTTTTTTTTTGTTGCTAGTTTTGTTTTATGTCAAAGAAGTTCTACAGCATTTACAGAATAGAAACTAGGGTTATCAGTTTGCCTGAAAGTGGATGAGTCAGATGGAGTGAACTGGACCATGGAGAAGATGGCAGTTGTGTTCCCGTAGGCGCACACGAACAGAAGCCAGTTCTGTTCTGGGAAGGCTGAGGAGAGGGAGGGCATGGTCGTTACAGTGCTGTCTGTTTCAGAAGAGACTGGGCATTTTGTATGTAATGGCGTGTTGCTGTTAGAGGGCTGGGCTTGAGGAATAGTGACTTGGCCATCTCCTGTAGATTGGATAAATCAGACATTTTAAACAACAGCTAGTAAAGGGTTAAAATTATTTCTGTGTGAATGAGCTCTCCGGACATGATGGTCATTTCTTTGACACAAAAGTTGGAGGAAACGTTTTTTTTATCATTTATTTTTTTTAAATATTTTTTTTATTGTAAAGATACGGTACAGAGGGGTTATAGTTAACACAAGTAAGGTAATGAGTACATTTCCTATGAGCATTGTTACCCCCTCCTTTGTTTTCCCTCTACCATCCCTTCCCTCCCCATCTTCCCTCCCCCTACCTTCCTGAAGTTGTAAAGTTCTATTTCAACATAGTGTCTTGTACATCTCATTGTTACAATGGGTCAACCTGTATCATTATTTCAGCATTTTGTTATTTCCCTTCCCCTCCCCGAATTAGAAAAATGTTTATACAAGATGCAGGCACTTGAATCAAATACAGTAAAAACGGGGGTTATACCATGGGGGAAGAGCATACAAAAGACACAAATCACATGGTATATTATACCATTAAACCATTAAAAATTACAGCAAGAAAGATAAAACCTCTTGGGGTTCAATTTGTTTTTTTCAGTCATTTAATTTTTAAATTTATCTTTAGTTGTATAAAGGAGTTTCAATTCAACACCTCAGTTTTTGTGTACAGTTTATCTTGGTCAATGTCATCCCTGAACAGTTCTGGAGCAGAATAGGAAGAGGAGCAATAAAGTGCCAGAGAGCCATCTCACCTTTGTCCAGAGAAATGTTGGTCGGACCTACAAATGTTTAAATTTTACTCATGGAGAAGATAGTGTTGAGAATTCAAGATTTATCCGAGGACATAGGCAAATCGGAATTTTTATTTTTTTCACATGTTCTCCCATGAAGTGTAAGTTCCATCTAGAATTAAGGAATGTTTTTTTGGCAAGCTAATCAGGAGACTTTTCCAACCATTACATAGCTATAAACCTACGCTCTTTGGCTCAGGTTCCTAAAGTTGTACATGTTCATGAGATGTGAAAAGATACACAATATTGACAGCTGGAGGAGCAGTTAGGAAAATTTTCATAAACCCTAACTAGATAAGATTAATAATTTTATGAAAGGTTGTTTCTAGAAAAGAAAGAGTACTTGAATCATAATCATTCCTGATGATCTTTTACTGCAGCGGCAAATTTATTTAACCTTTGATAATATAGGGCTATTGCCATTAGAGAGGTTAAATCATGGTGTACTTGGGAAACGTAAATGCCAGTAATTGAGCTGATCTTGTGGTAAGGAGGTTTTCATCCTGCCTCTCCATTTCTCACTCCATCAAGAGAACACAGTTTGTGCTTTGAAGGGAAATGAAGAGACATGTTGCTATAGAGAGAGCTTGCATTGTTTTGGTGGAGGTGAGAAGTTTTTTTTTTTTCTAGTACTAGGGCTTTGGGATTGTCCCTTAGCTTCTTCATTCAGTGTTGGCATTCTTTCACTTGTGCTACAGCTCCACTTTTGGCTTTTTGGTGGTTAATTGGAGATAAGACTCACAAACTTTCCTAGCAGAGTTGGTAGTGTAAGCATCAACTGCCTGGTGAGGTGCTTGCTGAGCTTCGTAGACTGATTTTTGGTTTTGTAGAATTGGAAGTGGAAATTCATGGTTGTATTGTAGGATCTGTTTTTATTCTTTCTATAGGCTGCTGACTAATACAAAATAAATAGGTAGACTTGTCAGACACAGACAGATCTTGTCCTTAAAAATCTCCAGCTGGATATCTGTTAAGCAAAGTGCAATTTGCTACTTACTTAGTTTTGATGTGGAGAGTAATAGTTTAGTAGGGTAGTTTAGTAATGTTGGAAAATTTGGGACAATTTAGTTAGTCTCACACTTTTTCTTCAGTGTTGAAAATTTAATTTGGAAATCAACTTGTTGACGCCCTCCATCCCTCCTGAGTCTATGACTCCTTGATAGGAGGTGCTAGCGCTGATTACACTACAGTTACCTTTACGTGA
This sequence comes from Dipodomys ordii, assembly GCF_000151885.1. Taxonomy (NCBI): domain Eukaryota; kingdom Metazoa; phylum Chordata; class Mammalia; order Rodentia; family Heteromyidae; genus Dipodomys; species Dipodomys ordii. The sequence goes on from NW_012267236.1 coordinate 17,563,598, forward strand.
GCCTTTGTTGAAATTCTTCATAAGTTTTAATATCTGTTCAGCAGTGAATCTTTCATTTTCAGGTTCTCACTTTCCTTGAGTGTTTTTGCTGCTTAACTTGATATAAGCTTGTATCAATGAATTTCAGTTACTCTCAAGCAAGATACTTTGTGTTTTGATTACACTTTTCTTCCCTCCTGGATATACGCATCCTACCACGATGCAAAACTTTCTGGAAATGCAATTTTAAGAAGATAACTCAGTCACATTGAGTTTCTTATGCTGTATGTGATGCTGGCTGCTATGATTCATTGTTGGGAATGAAAGAAAAATTAGCTTATTTTATAGGAATTTTACTTAATTATATTCTACAGACAAATGCAGAGTTAAAAAGCCTATAAAATGGATTAGGAGATATGAGACTTGAATTTTGTTCTTGGTTGTACTAGCTATCAGCTGTGTAACCTCAAGTCCAGTCATTGGTTCTTCCTGGCCTTCACTTTCCTGGAATTGCAGTGGGGATAGGGCAGAGGTGGTTGTTTTAGCAAGCTTTTCAAGTACAATATGGACTACTGGATAGCACTTAATAGAGAATAATTGTGATTGGCAACAGGAATTAGAGAAGGGTGCAGGGTCAGGAATATCTGGCAGGCAGTAGTTAGCAGGCGTCATCAATAAGTGGGTTATGGTTCAGAGATAAGTCTTATTTTCCTGAGAAAATTAAAACATTTAACTGCTGGTAGTGGAGTGAAAAATTAGAATTTGCTTTTAGAACCTGAACAGTTATTAGAAGTTTTTTTTTTTTTTTTGGCAATGCTGGGGATTGGACCCATGGCCTTGTACATGCTAGGCATATTTTCTACTAATGAGTGGCATCCCCAGCTGGACAGTTCCTTAGGTAGGCATGGTAAATCATAGAGATAGATGCTTGTTTGGTGCTTTTGCTGAGGATTTTAGAGAGAAGAAATTAAGTCTTCAGGTGATGATCATTAGCATCAAGTGTAGATTGCAGGAAGGTGTGAGGCAAGAACATCTAAGAAACTTAATGTATTGATTGGCACTGGTATTGACATTCTGTTTGCTAGACCAGTGATTCTTAACAAGGAATGGGCAGCAGCATCACCCACTAGGAATCTAAAAAAGGAAAGCATACCTAGGCTCTATTCTCCAAGGCTTGGTTGTCGCATCTGCTTTGTTAAATAGATTTCTGGATGACTCTGATCATTTATTCAAGAACATCTGCCTTTGCAACACATGCATGTGGCATTTTGTGTTGCATGCCATACCATATTTAGGAATGACCATCCTCATCTTGGGGGTCAAGCAATCACTCCATTTCAGTTTTTTTTGTAATTCCATTTATCTGTATCTTTCAAACTTTAGCAGGTGTATATATGACTGATTCAGGTTCTGTATATACATTTCTTTCAATTTTAATTTGTATAAAGCAGCCCATGCTATCACAGAGAATAGTGGTTTTGTGAAGCTAAGTTAAAATAAAATTTAAATAATAGGGAAAAAGGTGGCATAAATGGTAAGTTTAATTATTTCAAAAATCATTTGAACTATGCCAGTGTCTGAAATATAGGATATATTTTCCCCATTTATCTGTTTTTTTGAGTGTTGATTTCTGTTATATAGAAATATATTTTGTTTGTATTTATTAGCTTTGGTTATTAATTCCACTAGTGTTTTAGTACAATCTTTTGGCCTTAGTTCTTTCCCTAGCTACTCCTTTTGTGTGCTTTGTTCCCCAAAGTCCCTGACATTATTCTTTTTTGCTCCCCTCCCTCCACTCCCTGTCTGTTCTTTCAAAAGCTTTATCCAAGTTTTAATGACTTAAATGCATGTTATATCTCCCAGATTTGTATCCCAGAAGTCATTTAACATCTGATTACAGAAGACATTTTCCTGTAAGGCTTTATAAGTACTCTCCTATATTATATTTTAACTATATTCCTATTTTCCCTTCAAGCATGTTTTTCCCATTATAGCCAAATGTTAATGTATAATGTTTCCTTCAGACCCAAACTTGTATTTGCTTTAGATAACAGTCCTAGGAAGTTCTTAAGATCTTTTTACTTGTATTTCTTCTTTTTTAATGTCTCAAATCTCTCTCCTCTCCATTTCCAGTGTAATTATGTAGGTCAGGCATGTGTCACTTACCTAGTTTACTTACCAAGAATGATTCCAGCTTCCAGTTTGATCATCTACTTCTCTACCTAATCCTTTGCAAGTTTTTAGCCTTTGAGACAAGATAATAATCCTCAGGTTGGTGGGGAAGCCCTTTGTAGTTTGCTTCTTGTCATAACCCTTCCTGTATTCTTTACCCCACTGGTTGTTGGGTCACTTGGTTAGTCAGTCTGCTTTATGTGTTTATTTTCACTGTTTTTGGCTCTTGATTTAGTCTGAATCAAAGACTACAATCTTTTAAAAAAATGTTATTTTATTGTAAAGATGCTGTACAGAAGGGTTACAGTTACATGAGTAAGGTAATGAGCACATTTCTTGTCCAGCATTGTTACCCCCTCCTTTATTGTTCTCCCACTATCACTTCCCTCCCCTACCTCCCTCACTCCACCCCTCTACCCCCCCAGGTTGTAAAGTTCATTTCCAACATAGTGTCTTGTGAGTATCATTGTTGGGTCATCCTGTGTCCTTGTTTCAGCCTTTTGTTATTCTTCTTCCCCTTCCCCATTAGATAAACGTATATGCAAGCTGTAGGGTACCAAAATCAAATACAGTGACAAAAGGGGATAGATAGACCATAGGGGGGAGAACATTTGAAAGAAACAAAAAAATCACATAGTATATTAAAAACAACAACAACAAAGAAAGGCCTCTTGTGTCCATATCTTGGGGTTCATTTCGCTTAGCATCATCTTATATGGTCATATGCATTATCATAGCTTTTGAGCTTTTTGCTCATCTGGTAAAATTATCCTAGACATATAGTAATTACTGCAAATGAGATAAACCATGGGACCTGTATTTCTTTGGGCCTGGCTTATTTCACTTAATAGTTTTTTTTTTTCCAAGTCTTTAGGGCATGTGGCCAAAAGGGAACCTTACTACATAGTTGGTGGGAGTGTGAACTTGTTTAACCACTCCGGAAAGTAGTATGGAGATTCCTTAAAAGACTCCACATAGAGCTCCTTTTTGACCCAGCAATCCTACTTCTGGGCATTTACCCAAATGATCACAAACAAGGCCATACCAAAGCTATGTTTATCACAGCATTATTCACCATAGCTAAGATATGGAACCAACCCAGATACCCATCAGTAGCTGAATGGATCAAGAAAATGTGATACAAATATATAATGGAATATATATAATGATACATATATATAATGGAAAGAATGACACCACCCCATTTGTTAGGAAATGGAAAGACTTGGAAAAAATCATATTAAGTGATACAATCTTACACTATATATTTAGCTTCTGGTTCTGAAAAAAGTCTGAGACTTTTAGTGCTTCTATTTCCAGGTCATCTCAAGTGAGACTTAATGTGCCTCTCAGAATGTATGTTCTGTAAAACATCTTATACAACAGTCTAAAACGAAGAAATTATTTAAAAATGCCTAGTAGTAAGGGAAAGAACATAGCCCCATTCTAGTGGTTTAGAGGGAGGGGGCAGTACAGGGACTCAGAATCAGAACGAAGGATAGGTCGCCTGTGTTTGTGGTTGATAATGATCAACATTAGGATTCTGGCCTCCCATGGAATCTTGTAGATAGAGGTCTTGTTCTTTTGATAGTTGTGTTCTTGGGAATGTCTCTCAAGTAATTGAGAGTTGCTGTTGAGTAGTAAATCTTATTCACATTTGTAAGTGCTCCTCAGCAAATGGGTAGCAGGAAGTAGTGGCCTTTTGAGAAAAGGCTCAGTTATATTTATGCTGTTTATTTGTTTTCTTCTGCCTGGAATTTTTTTAAAATCAAAAACTGTCCTATGTAATGTTACCTTGGGCTGACCCTTTAGACTTCATCTTTATGTTGGTAAGAATAAGTACCTTTGTGTGAAGAGCAAGTTCTGTGCTAGAGAGTGGACAGAGAGAGGGTTAGCTAATAGGCACTAAAAGACAGTTGGTTTACAGAATTAGTTCTGGTGTGACTATAGTCTGCATCTATCTGTGACATATATAAGGTACTAGTCTGGAAGAATCAAGGTTCCCAACATACAGAATTGATAAGGTTTGAGGAGATACAATTGTTATCACTCTGATTTGATCATTATTTAAGGTATAAATGTATCAAATTACAGTTCCATATCTCATAAATGTGTACAAAAATCTATGTAAAAATTAAAAAGAATCAATATGTTAATTTTATTCTGCACTTAATAATCTAGTAGGCTGTGACCTGCCTATGGGCAACCACCTTTTCTCAGAACTGGACTGTCAGTGCTTAACATAGTGCCTTCCATAGATTACCTCCCAGTACATTTTGGTCTAGTTGTTAAGTTACTTGGTTTTGTAATATAAAAAGGGAGAAAGCACTACTTAATGCATGGGTATAAATTCCATGCATTCACCTGTGTTATTTACAGCTGTTTTCAGCACCTGGAACAGGGCCTGACACATACTTGCTATTCAACAAATATTTTTGGTAAATGAATGAAAGCCTGATTTTGGAAGAATTTACATTTAAAAGCTCAAGTGGAGTAACTTAGGAGTAAAAGGCTTAAAACATGTATTTTCAAATTTAGGTGATGGTATAGCTGCACTAACCCAAGAGACTATAAAAACTCCCTAGGCAGAAACAACTTGGCTTCTTATTTCTGTATACCCTATATTGATAGCAGAGGGTCTTGGAGGTTTTAAACACTTCCAAAATCAATATTGAATTGATTTCAGTTGAAGTTAGGATTACAGAGGAACCAGGAGTGATGGTGCATCGCTGTAATTACAGTGGTTGGCAACTGTGGCAGGAACATGGTTTGAAGGCAACTTGGGCTCATAGCAACACCACAATACCATATAATACCACAGTATCGCAACATTGCATTAGAGAATGTTACAGAGCTTTTATTGATTGATTACCAGCTACTTACTTTAATTATCACATTTTTTGGTTATAATATCAAATATATCCTTGTGCAAAGTAAGTGTGTATAATTCCAAAGTTGTCACACATGGGTTTGATCAGGCATGGCTCAAAATGATAACCTTTTTTTTTACAGTACTAGAGCTTGAGTTTATTGGGGTTGCTAGCTTGGCTGTTGCTCTACCATTTGAGCCCTGCATTTTGCTGGTTGTGTTGAAAATGGGGTCTTGCAGGCTTTACTGCTCAATATGGCTTAGAATCTCAACCTTGTACATCTCAGCCTCCTTGGTAGTTAGGATTATAGAAGTGAGCCACTAGTACCTGGCTAAAAAATGATAGCTTAAAAAATTACAAGAGTGGGGCTGGGAAGGTGGCTCAGTGGTAGAGCACTTGCTTTGCATGCATGAGGCCCTGGGTTCAATTCCTCAGCACCACATAAGCAAAAAAAAAAAAAATTACAAGAGTATTATTCAACCATTAAGAAGAATGAAATTTTGTTCCTTGCAGTGAAATAGATGAATCTGGAAATGATCATTAAGCAAAGTAAAGTAGGTTCAGAATGGTTATAAAGTAGGGTCAGAAGGACAAAGGTGACATAAGGTGGCTTGTTTTCTCTGATGTGTCAATACTGACACATAAACATGGCCATATATATCTATATATCTATATTTGTATATGCATATCTATAAATGGTCCACCTCAGAAAAGAATGGTACATACATTGTATAAGATACCATGGTCAACCCCCTTTATGTAATTAATATGTACTTTAACAGAAGTGAATATTAGGAAATTGACACATATCTTGTCTAGGGAATAGGTACTAGTGATAAATGAAAAGGGTAAAGGGCAAACATAGGCCAAGCTCTTTATATACATAGGTGAAAGTAGAGCAACGGAGCTTGCTAAGCTCATTTGGGGAAGAAGGAGAAGAGATGACGGAGGAGGTGATTTATCACAATGTGTTGTATACATACTGGGCATGCTGAAATGAAACCATCGGTGCAACTAACTTATGCTAATAACAAATTAAAATCGGCTTAGTTAAAAAATTCACAACCAGAAATGTAAAATTCTCTCATGGGCTCCGCTGATGCGGAGAGGCTCCCTTATCCCACGCTATTGTCAGTTGTGTTTAAATCATTGTGAGTTTTTTTTCCTGAGCATTTCTCTGCCCTTAATTTTGTGAAAAGAGGCCTCTCAAAAATAAATGGTGCCTAAAAAGCAAGTAAAGCTAGAGTGCTTAATTTAAGTGATAAAGCGATAGTTTTAGATTTGCCTTTAGTAGAAAGCTGAATCAAGTATCCACAATATTTGAAATGAAGAACATGAAATAATATCTACATTTTGGTGGACACTATTAATGTGTAAGGAGCTTAGCCCTATCCTGGAAATGGCATACACACATGTACATAGGTTTCTGGTACTGAACTGTATGCATCTTGAGTATTCTCAGTTTTACCTTAGGACTGATGTCCTTGGAACCCTAGACCTTTGATACAGAGGGTTTATGATACATGGAGAAACCAATGTTCCCGAGGCCTAAGAAACTGTCCTAAGATGTAAAGTGTTAGATGGTAAACTGTTAAGATGGTAAACTCATGTCTGTGATTCCCTGGTCTGATGAACTTTTCTCTGTACCAGACATAGGCAAACTATAGCCTGTGAGCCAAGTCTGGCCTATTTCCAAGAATAGATATTACATTCCTTTAGTTGGGTAAAGAAAATTCAAAATAGAAATATTTTATGGCATATAAAATCATAATCTTAATATCCAGAAGAAGTTTTATTGGAACATAACCACACTTTTTTTTCTTCTCCATATTGTCTGGCTTTTTTCATGCTGTGGCATAAATGAGTAGTTATAAAAAATACCATATGGCCCACAAAGCCTCAAATATTTTTAATTTTTGAACATTCAAATATTTTTGAGAAGTTGTTTGCTGATTTCTATTTGATGCCATACAACAACTTAACTGAGTATGGTTCAGTTTTGCTTGTGATACAAAGTAAGAAATACTGAACTTTATAAATTTTTTCCTTCGTTCTAAATTATGAATTCTAAATCATTAAGGAATTTATTGGTGCCAGTCTATTTTATATATATTAAGTGCCCAACTATCAAGTTGCCAGGAGAATCATTTTATTGTTGAAGTAAATGGTCCAAGAAAAATTCCCATGTTTTGTCTTTAAGTAATCTTTCAGCATAATTTTTTTGTGGTCAACTTCAAGTACATGTTGAATAAATACCTGAATGACCCATAATTTGGTCAATAGGGAAGAGGTTATATTCAAGCATGCTACGGGCCCTTAGAGTGGCTTTGGACAGCAACATTCTGCTGAATTGGATGCTCCACACGAGGTTTCACCCTCTCCAGTCAATGTTGATAAAAGACCCAAAGGGGTTGCATGTGTTTTCTTTATACATATTCTTTATCTAGTGAACAAAGGCGTGCAGAACTGAATATTTTGAACTAGTGGTGATTATGAAAGATACACTTGAACACTGGGCGCCAGTGGCTTACGCCTGTCATCCTAGCTACTCAGGAGGCTGAGATCTGAGGATTGTGCTTCAAAGCCAGCCCAGGCAGGAAAGTCCGTGAGACTCTTATCTCCAATAAACCACCAGAAAACTGGAAGTGGCGCTGTAGCTCAAGTGGTAGAGCGCCAACTTTGAGATGAAGAGCTGAGGGACAGCGCTCAGGCCTAGAGTTCAAGCCCCACGACCGAACCAAAAAAAAAAAAAAAGAAAAAAAAAGAAAGAAAGATGCACTTGCAATATACGAAAATGAATTAAAATTGGGACTATTTCAGGGCTGTCAGGTGAGGAATGGCTTATATCTGTGAAGTATTAGGTAACATTTTTTAACCCTTACTCTGACAGTATAGTATAATTTCCTTCTTTCCTTCCTTCCTTCCTTCCTTCCTTCCTTCCTTCCTTCCTTCCTTCCTTCCTTCCTTCCTTCCTTCCTTCCTTCCTTTCTGCTAAGGATCTATCTAACTTGGGGCTTGTTCATGCAAGACAAATGTTCTGCCTTTGAGCGAAACCCCAGCTTTTTAACCTTTTCAGATTTTAACCTTTTGGGACATGGAAATCCCTCTTTCCCTCCCTTCCTCCCTTCCTTTGCCCTCTTTCTCTTTACATCTGAAATTCCTCCCTCCCTCCTCCTTTTTGTGTGTCTTCTGTGCTGTGGTCATTGGACAGAAACCCTAGAAGTGTTTATTTCAAACTTATTTCCTAGGCTTGAAGGACTTTGCAGCCACTAGATGGCAGATTCTTCCAACAGTTATTGGGTTGAAGAATCGTAGCAAATGATTGCTAATTTTCAGTATCAGACTGTACTGCAGCTCTTTACTTTCATCTCATATAGTGTTATGCTCAAGGCCCTGCATCCCCTCTCATTTTTCTTCCATAGAGAACCTTAACCACCTCTACATGACTGCGTCCCCACTGCATTCTTCCTTCAGTTTTGCCTTTATTACAACTCCATTAATTCCTGTGTGTGTGTGTGTGTGTGTGTGTGTGTGTGTGTGTGTGTGTCCACCGTCTTTGTTTCCTGATAGCTGTATTCCTGAAGGACAAAGACTATGCCTTATCTTTGTGAAGCTATTGTTCTTTGCACATTGTGCTGGATAGATGTTTCTTAAGTGGTAAATGCTGTGAAGGATACAAGATGAATTAGACAGAGTCTGTTCACCCAAATGGCTTGAAGTATAGCAATGCAATGTGAGTTATTTGTTAGAGTATTGAAAGGAGATCATGGATAAGCACCCAGGAAGTAAGTGAGCAATAATAAAGCATTTGTATTTTTGAGAACTGTTTGAACTTTCTGCCTCCTACTTGCCCTTTGGAGGCGGGAAACCCTCATTGCATTTCTTATTCTTCTCTGACTTCACCATTTGCACCTTTAGCTCTGTCTCCTGTGCATCATGTTCCCTTGTAGTTAAGTATTTTTACCGAACCTCCTTACCTGTCTGGGAAATTGTCTGAGGGAGAAACAACCTTTCGTGGTGCTTCTCATGACATCTTCCCTGACATTGCTCCTAGGACTTACAACACTGCTTGTCCTGATTTGGCTTTCACTACAGGGTTGGGTTGCTGCTGAGGTTCTGGGCTCAGTGGCAGTGGTTACTATTGATTTTACCTGTCATGGCCAGGCTCATACTCATTTCTGTGTGTGAGTAAACAGGAAAGGCTCAGGAGCACAGGAAGGGACAGACAGAATGCAGGCTGCAACCGTGCATTGTGTGTGTGATGATTCCAAGAGGAATTAGAAATGATTAATTGGGAGGTTTCTTTACACTTGGGACATTGACAAAGTTATAGGACATAGTTTGCATACAGTAACTATTAATGAAGTAAACCAATGTCCCACGATTATAGTTAGTCATTTTGCTAAGGTATTTGGATGGCACATACCTAATTCCTTGGCTTAGGATATTTTTTGCCATTTCCCACAGAATTTGAGGTTGAATTTTATTAGGAAAGATGAGATAGTCTGTCTCTCTCTATTTGCCTCTCTCCCTCCCTCTTTTAAGGAAAGGTAAAATTTTGCTAATTTCCACATATCATGTGCTTTAGTGTATAATTTGACTTCTTATCTAAATTTGGTATTTTATTTTATCTTTTGCATGGTAATTTAAAGATTATCATATGAACATGTTTTATGATCATATAAGTATCAAATATAATTATCATTTATTTAGGGTGTGATGTTGAATTTAAGCATTTAATAAAATATTTTGTACTTAAAGATGTAATAGTTACCACTACATGTAAATATTCCAGGTAGAAGAATTTAATGTAACAGAGAATAACAATGATATGAGTTGTTTTTATAGTCTGTTGCTTACTCTGTAGTTTCAGTAATCTGTTTTCTATTGTCTGTGTACTTAATTTTAGTAAAAATACAGCAGTTATTTTAGTAATCTTTCAGAATGCTTAAGATATAACCATTAATGGATAAACAACCTCAAAATGTCACCAAGCAAATTATATACAAATTACCTTTTCAGTATTTGATTATACTTATGCGTTGATTTCAAGAGCTAAAGCTAATTCACTGAAATTTTTTTTCTCTTGGACTTCATTAAGTTTATAAATTTATGTTCGTCATTTGGATGCTGTCTCTTGATGCTCTTTTTTTTAAAGATGGAAAGAGAGACTAGGATTCTGCCTAGTGGCAGAGAACTTGTTTATCACGTAAAAGGTCCTAGGTTTGACCCCCTAGTTTTTAAATTTTTCATTTTAATTTTATTGTCAAGGTGATGTACAGAGGGGTTGCAGTTACATAAGTAAGATAGTGAGTACATTTCTTGTTGAATTTGTTACCAACTCCCTAATTTTTCTCCCACTTTCCCTCCCCTCCACCACCCCCAAGTTGTAATGTTCATTTCCAACGTATTGTGAGTATTGCTCTTGCATTGGTTCTCCCTTTGTTCTTTGTCTCACCATTTTTTTCGTTTTTCTTCCCTTTCCTAAGATAAACGTATATACAATACTAGGGTACCAAAATCAAATAAGGGGATAACTATAGGGGGAAAAACACAAAAGAAAAAAGAAATCATGAAGTACATTAAAAACAACAACTAAGATAAACCTTTAGCGTCCATGTCTTGGAGTTCATTTCGCTTAGCATCATCTTGTGGTCATATGTACACAGCTATTGATTTGTTCTGCTCATCTGCTAAGATTATCCTAGATGCATACTAATTACTACAAATAAGGGAAACCATGGGACCTATGTTTCTTTGGTTGAACCTCCTCCCTATTTAGCCCCTCAAAAACCAGCTGACTACCCACCCATCCACCCACTCATGCAAGCCCCACCCACCTACTCACCCCACCCAGCAAAGTGTGTCTGTGTTTGTATGTGTGAGTGAAAGAGAGAGAGGAGAGAGAGTGAGAAGGAATAATGTAATATTTTTTTTAAAGATGGAAAGAGAGACTACTTTTATCTCCTACTTATCTACAATTTACAAGTGCTTAGTTTGTCATTTTGAGCTAAGATATGCACAAAGATCTATAAATGAAAGAGAGGTAATAGTGCAAATAATTTCCTATTCTTTTGTCCTAATGTATTAGTCTCTAGAGGCAGCTGTGGTTTTGGTCTGTGGCCTTCCATTACACACACACACACACACACACACTGTGTATGTGTATATATGTATATGTATGTACATTTATATATATAGACTATAATACAATCACACTAAACAATATAAGTCCTTATGTCCCTATTTTCATTCATAAATATTTTCATTGTAGATGTAATCTCATTAATATTTTAAAGATTTAATATGCCCTAAACATTCCAGAGGGAGACTGATGTGAATCTGTTATTTTCTTTGGCATCTTTAGAGTTCTCCTTTTATGATCTGCCACAGCTTTTTCTTTGTCCACTATTCTCTTGGGTTGTTGGAGGTTCTCTTTATATGAGGAAATCTCTCATTTATGGAGAGATTAGTTTTGTTTGTTTTAAACTTCTTCCAGTGAGTGTTGATTATTTTATTAGATAGAAGACTTAAGGTTTAATATGGTCAAATTGGAAGGGGAATGTCTTCAAGACACAAAGGGAGGAAAATATTTTCAGGTCAAGGTGCACATAGGTCAGCTTACAGACAGGTCAAAGTGCATGCAGGTCAGCTCATAGACAGGAAAGGCTGATCTGGGAATTGACCTGCCTTTCTGTCCTATGTGAGTATCAGGTTTGTCTATTTTCATTAAGATCAGTTTGTTCAGTTCTAGGAAAAATTATGCTAGGATTTCACTTGAAATTGCATGTAATTTACATATTAATTTCAGAGAAATTGGCCGGTTTAAGGAATTGAGAGTCCAACAAAGTACATGACCTCTTGCTCTCTTCATTCCTGTCTCATCTCTCTCATAAACATTTAGAAGAACTTTTATTATTAGTGTATATTAATTGTACAAAAGGCTTCATTGTTATTACTTCATATATTCATTTAATGCTCTTTGATCAAATTTACCCTTTGATTACTTTTTTTATAAAAATTTTATTATGAAAATACCATACAGAGGAGTTACAATTACATGGGCAAGATAATGAGTACATTTCTTATCAAGCATTGTTGCTTCCTCCTTTGTTTCCCTTTCCATCCCTTCCCCATATTCCGCCCCACACCCATATCCCCCCCCCCGCACCGCCAAAGTTGTAAAGTTCGTTTTTCGACATAACGACTTGTACATCTCATTGTTGCAGTGGGTCTACCTGTATCCCTATTTGAACGATTTGTTTTTTTCCGTTCCCCTCCACAAATTATACCAACATCAAATACAGTGAAAGCAGGGGTTATTTCGTGGGGGAGGGACATACAAAACAACAAAGAAATCATCTTATAAATATGTTAGAAACAATCACATTTGAATACTTATCTTGGGGTTCATTTCACCTAACATCAACTTATCTGACCTTATCTGCTTGTCTCAGACATATACTAGTTATTACAAATAAGGGAAACCATGGGGCCTATGTTTCTTTCTTTGATTACTCTTATCCTTCTCTCTTAACAGCCAATAGGTTTTGTTATCCTGTTTTTATACACCTGGAAAATTTTTCTTGATGGTCTCCTTTACCACATTCTTGACTAAGCATCATTTTGTGTCCTTTTTACTCAGTGTGTGACCCCTTCCTCCCTCTACCTACAGTGCCCGGACCTGCCTTCTTACCTGTCCCCCTCCTACTGGGTGGGGTGGCAAGAGTGAAGACAGGCCATGGGAAGCAGCGGCTCTGTAGCACCTCGTTCCTAAGCCTCTCCGCAAACATTTAGTGTTTGTGTCTGTTGGTTGGGCCTGCAGCTGCTGTCTTCTCTTTCTTTGTAAGTGGCTGTGTATAAGTTCCCTGATTTTACCAGGGAAACTATATTGCTCTTCGTGTCTCACCCTTGTTACTTGGGAAGCCTCCTCTAAACACCATGACCATCCGGACAACATTTATTTCCTTGAGTAAGTACCCCCATCAACCTGCTTTTATTTTGACTTTTAAAATCATTTTTAGATTCATCCTAGTCCACACTGGAAATCTTGTAGAACGATAAAGCAATGGAACAACTTCATATCTTGGATTGGCATTGATATCCCTTGGCATGTATAATCAAACAAAACCCTTCAGTAGAATTAGATTGGCTTATTGTCTGACTCTGGTGTCACTGCCATCCACTGCAACTTAATTCCATGCCACCATATATCTTTCCTTCTTTGCTTCTACTGGGGAGCAGGTTTTTAAATGCAGGCAGATACCGTGTTCCTCTTTTCTACGCTCACTGCCCGCACACAATAGCTGCCAATTGCCTGTTCTGGGAGCCCATTGCTGTGGTCCCTTCACACATATAGGAACCTTCAGGCCTGTTGGCCCACATGAGCACATACGTATTTTTTTCCAGTGGGATAGCAACGTGCCAAAGCTGCCATAGCGTCTGTTGTGGCACTACATAAGGAGGTTCAGTGGCTTTTCCACTAATTTCAGGCTAGTGTAATGGAGGAGAGGGTAGGAACAGATACTGAATTTCTCTAATGGAGCTTATGTTGTGGCCTTCACAATGTATGCATGACCACAGCACTTAACACAATTCACAGTGAGAAAGTATCTGTCCTGACCAGAAGATCAGAAATCTGGGTTCTCAGCTCTGTAATTCCTTTACCAGTCAGGCAGTTTAAAGTTTCATGTATATATGTTTATAAATATAATTAAAATAATAAAAAGTCCAGTTCTCAAACATTGTTTTAAGCCATATAGGGCTTTAAAGGTATGTTTTATGAATCACATATTTTCCGTTTGAAAAACTACCGTGATTGCTTTGAACTCTTAAGTGTCCAGAGGTATCTGTGTTGTTTCCATTTTCAGAAGAGTTTACCCTAGAAAAAAACATTTTTGGAAACGAATTCTTTGTGGAAAATTTGAAGCATATCCAAAAATAGATGAGTGTGCTTAACTACCTCAGCAGGAGTTCAGGCCAGTGAGCTAAACCAGTCCTTCCCTTGAATTATTTGAACGTAAATCCCTTACAGCATATTATGCCATCTGCAAATATTTTAATATTTTTCTACAAAACAAGGACTCTAAAAACAATAAACACGACACCATTATCATTGCCTAAAAAATGTAACTAATATGCCAGCCTGCTAAAATATGCAGACTTGTATTGTCTCTAAATTCATTGATCTGTTCTATTTTCCATTTCTCTTGTACTGTGTTACTCTTGTGCTGTGTATGTTGCAAGGGGTGGGGCGGGTGGCATTTTGTACCTGTTTTGAAGGAACAAGGCATTTATTTTGTGTATTTTCATTGTCTAGATTTTGCTGATTATATCTTTGTAAGTGCTTAACGGTTTTCTTTTTTCCTCTGTATTGTGTCCAAATTGGTAGTTAGATGGAAGGGATAATATGATTTAGGAAGATACATTACTGTAGCGGGATCATTTGAACAGAATGAATGCTCTGGGCAAGGATAATGATGTTTTAGCTCTAAAGCTTTGCCTGCAGTAGAAACAGTTCAGATATATGGCTCCTGTCTCAAACTTTGTTGTTTTTCTTTGCTGATACTAACTTGTCAGAGCTATGCATGAAAGCAATAAGAAAAAGGTTTTGAGGGAAAGCTAAGTTATCTTCCTGTGAATGAAGTCCATTTCCATGACTGATTTGGGAATGTTGATTTGGGCAAAGCTGCATGGTTGAACCTGGAAGGATTTTATGTAGTTTAAAATGTTTAGATCTATAACAATATACTAGCGATGAGTACCTTTTAAAATAAAAAAAAATCTTGTTAGCTTAGCTGCTGTGGAAGCAGACTCTTGATAGGTCATCTGCATTTTGAGTTTGGGAAGAAAACAGTATATTTAGTTTGTAGGGCTGATTTAATAAGATAATATTCATGGTGGCATAAAAAAGATCGAATGGCTTCCGCCTAGCGGTCAGCAGTTAGCAGTGGGTCTCACTTGGCACGCAGGGCTCTGTTTCTCTCTGGAGGTGTTTTTGGCTGCTTCAGGCTGTCTGGGTTCCTTGACTCAATGGCCTGTGCACCTACAGAGGAGCCGGCGGCTGCTCTCATGATGTCCCTTTGACTCCTAGACCTGTGCCTCCTCCACTCCTCCTTCTTCCCTTAAGGGTTCCCATGATTACTTTGGCCCCACCTGGAGAACCCTGGAGAATCTCCTTGCATTGACATTGTTAATGCTACCCACAGCTGTATGTTTATTCACCTGTATGTAGATTCCTTGGGCTAGGATGGCCCTGAGTTCAAAAGTTACCCCTGATCTGATCATATCATTCTGCCAGTCTTTTGATATGCCAGGTGATGTCTTTTACTTTTAAATTCTATGGAAAACAAGCGATTTCAAGTTTTGAGTTTCCTGTGAGTGTGGCCCAGAAAGGCGAATCTCCTGTGTGGTGAGGTAGCAGGTGGGGGCCTTATGAAGGCAGGAACGTGGTGGTGGTGGGAATGGGATTGAGGCAGTGGGGCAGTGGCAGATGGTGTGGGGACAGCACCCCCTGGGCAGGGCTGGGGAAGCACTTGGTGTCCTCTCAGGCAGAGGGCAGTTTCAAGGCATAGCAGAAACTGTTCATTATTAAAAAAAAAGAATGTACCCATTGAGAAGTTCTTTCTTGGCTTTCTCCTTCTGCTGTTGTGTTTTGTCTTGCTATTGGGAACCAAGGTAGCTCACTGGCATAGTCATCCTATTAATGTGCCTAACTTTACCTTCAAACTTTTTTCTTTTCCACATAAGTGACCCAGATCCCTAACCACATGTACCAAACCAAACTTCATGTGCAAGTTCATGGATGTTTGGGTCTCATTATTAAATAGCTTAGTTAAAAATAGACTGCACAGTAATGTCTTAAATTGGTATATATTAGGGTTCTCTGTCCTGTCCTGTCTGGTCCTCTCTTGCTAGTGGATTATAAAAAGCAAAAAGGTGAACCTATCCTAATACCTTTCTAAACTCTCAGGAGTCTGGGTTCTGAGGGCCATTGATTATGGCTTTCCCATGAGCACTCCTAGCTCTCATTCCTTTCTCCATGCTGTCCTTGGGAACAGGTGACTATTGTGGTTAACCCAGTGGTGTCTGGGTAATGCCACCCATGTGTTTACTACTGCGTACTGGTGTTTATGCAGTTTCTTCCATATGCAATGGCAACGTGAAACATTTGTTCTCATTTCCAAGTTCCTGAGTTTCAGGTACGTGAATGTGTAAGCCTGCTTCTGCATAATCAAGGGTGAAATTCCAATTGAAAAACCATTGGGTTTATTATTATTATTTTTAGTTGTTGCATCTAAAATATAAATCTCCTAGGTTTGATAAATGGTAGTTTAAATTTAATTTTCTTCTGTTTTGCTGTTATCTTGTTCATACTGGCAATTTATTCATTGCTTTTTTTTCTCACTTTTAGACTTCTACTGGTTGGTGGATGTGAAACTGCTGGAGTGGGCATATCGAAAGCGTCCAGCTGTGGCCTTTCTGCATGGAGAGTCCTCTCAGGATCCCCTTATTATAAGCAAGTTACTAATGGTGGAGACAAGGTCACTGCGGTAAGCTTTAGTTACAGCATTTCATCTTCTCCCTCCCTTCCTCCCTCCTTCCCTCTTTCCTTTCTTCCCTCCCTCCTTCCTTCCCTCTTTTCCTTCTTTCATTTATTTTTTATTTTATTTTTTGTAACTTGTGGGGCTTGAACTCTGGGCCTGGGCACTGTCCCTCAGCTCTTCAGCTCAAGCCTAGCACTCTACCACTTGAGCCACAGTGCCCCTTCCAGTTTTGAGTGTTTTATTGTAGATAAGACTCTCACAGACTTTCCTGCCGAGGCTGGCTTTGAACTGTGATGGTCAAATCTCAGCCTCCTGAGTAGCTAGGATTATAGGCGTGAGCCACCAGTGCTTGGCTTCTTTCATTTCTTGGTTTGTTTGTTTCTATGCTGGTACTGGAGCTTGAGCTCAGGGCTCTGTCCCTCAGTTTTTTTTGCTCAAGGTTGGTACTCTGCCAATTGAGTCACAGCTTTACTTCTGACCTTTTGGTGGTTGATTAGAAATAAGAATCTTATGTTGAGCTGGAAATGTGGCCTAGTACCACATGCCTAACATGCATGAAGCCCTGGGTTCAATTCCTCAGTACTACACACATAGAAAAAGCTAGAACTGGTGCTGTGGCTCAAGTGGTAGAGTGGTAGCCTTGAGCTGAAGAGCTCAGGGACAGCGCGCAGACCTAGAGTACAAGCCCCATGAACCAACAAAAAAAAAAAAAGAAAAAAAAGAAAAAAGAAAAAAAAGAAAAAAAGAAAAAAAAAGAAAAAAAAAGAAAAAAAGAAAAAAAAAGAATGTATGGACTTTCATGAATGGCCAGGCTTTGAACTGCAATCCTTAGATCTTAGCCTCCTGAGTAGCTAGGATTGCAGGTGTGAGCCATTGACATCTGCCTTATGTTTCTAATTGGTTGTGAATCCTTTGAAGGATGTAGCAGAGTACCTAAAAAAACAAAACAACTTGTCCATACTCAGGCTTGAACTCAGGATCTTGTGCTTACTGGGTTTGCTTGATCGCTCTGCAGGTCCTCTATCACTTGAGCCATACCTCAAAGGAACACTGAGATGAAGTCTCTCAGAATTTCTTGTCTAGGATGGCTTTGATCTGTGATACTTTAGATCTAGGTTCATGAGTAACTAGCATTATAGACATGGACCACTCAGGCCTGGCAAGAAATAGTGTCTTAAATGAGGATAGTTAGTTAATACTAATATAATTTAATACTTCCTGTAAGTAATAAATGTTATTAAGTGTTTTGAGATCAACTTGATCTCATTTCAATAATATTTTAGAAGGTTGAAAACAACCTAGTCGTAGTCAAGTTATTTGTATTTCCTTATTTAGAAATTAACATTTCTCAAGCATTGTTTTGTATTGGTAACTAATCTGAGGGCTTTTACTTGTGTTAACTCACCTAAGTTACTCATTGAGATAGATAATTGGAATAGCCCAGGTGAGTTAGTTAGGAAAGTGAAGAATTAAGTTGCCCTGAGCTATCTGGTTAGCAAATGAAGAACTTGAGTACAAACTCACAGAAGCTCCATAGTTTTGTTTTTCATCACCATGGTGGATTTTTTTTTTACATTTGTATTGTTTATTCACCTAGTCATTCACTTGTTCTGTAATTATTTATTGGAATTCTGTTTTTTTTTTGTCAGTACTAGGATTTGAATTATGGGCTCCTGTTTTGAGTAGACACAGCTTGTATTAGCTACCCTCTGTCACTGTGATAAAATACTTTCAATAAACAACTTATGGTGTGTGGTTTCAGAAGCTTCAGTCTAAGGCAGCTTTGTCCTGTTGTGACACTATACTTGATGGTGGAAATGAGTGATTGAGAAAGCTGCTCACCTCATGTCTACCAGGGCTAGGGGAGAAAAGAGGGTAGGAAGAGTGAGGGAGGAAGAGAGAGAGGGGGAGGGAGAGGGGGGACAGGAAGGATTGGGAGGGAGAGGATAGTCCCCTTTAAGGACACAGCTCCAGTGACCTACTTCCTTCTACTAGTATCATCTAAGGTTTCCACTTCCAGTGGCACCAAGCCTTTAACTCATGAGCCTTTGGGGAACCTTCTAGACTCAGTGTAGAGCTATGCCCCTTTAGGCTTGTGTTGCAATACTTCAATCACATAAACAAGCAAATAAACAGTTCTAAAACTTCTGTTTTCTTTGTGGTAAGGCCTGCTGTTGAAGCTGTGTCTTTCCAGACCTCTTGGTCTAATTGATGCTTAATGATTAAGAGTTCTTTCTGTGGGGGTGATCTGCTGAGGCCCCACAGTCTGTTTATGGCCGTAGGAAGGGAAGAAAATAAAAGGTGTACATTTTTGTTTTACTATCTTAGACCAGAAACATCTCTGTTCATTTATTATAACTAATATGTGGCCCCTTCCTGCTTCAAAGGGATTGTGAAGCAGATTTTTTTTGTGTGTGTGTGTTTAGAAAGGGAAAAAGAAAAACAAAATCAACAAAACCCCTATACATTGGTGCTTGCCAGTTGTGCCTGCCCTATTGGCAGTCCTGTAATATTACGTACCTTTATGTGCTTAACTTGCACACAGGAAGCACTTGGAATGATTCACTCTGTACTTAGCACATTGCTTCTTAGGTAGGGGGCATTTATTTATGTATTTTTCAAGCAAGAAAAGAAACCAAGAAATTAAAGTGGCACAGCAGATGTGCTAAGCTGTTTGTTTTGATAATGAATGTATCTGTCCTATTACTTTTCTTCCCATATATTGATTTCAATATACTCTTCTGGGACAATGAATAGATTGGTGTTGAAAAGGAACTAATGAAGAAGTACCTTTAAAAAGAGATCTTTAGCAATTATAGTAATCTTGCGATATCATTTTCTTAACATTTGGCATATACTGGTAGACGATTGTGATTAACCCAACAAAGTAAGAATTTTTAGAGATGAGATTGACTTGCTGGTTTATATGACACCAGACCTGAAATCAGCTTCTATTTATAGCTGAGCTTGTGTCCTGCTGGGCTTTGTATCTTTCCTTCCATTTATTTTCCAAATGTTTATTATCAATTTATTCTTCCTAGAACACAGGGAAAGAGGGCAGGTTGATTATTATTAGCTACTTTTCACAGAGGAGGAACTTGAGAGCTGAAACAGGAAGGTCAGAAATGGAATCCACCTTCTAGTTCCTGTTGAGCCTTTCCCTCATGGAAGCGCTCTGTGTAGCTAACCTATGCTCTGACTGTACTGTCACCCACCAGAAAAGGTGAGATAGGAGTTACCTATACATGTAGAGCACCACACTTGTGGTTTGTAGAAGTGGACACATTATTTCCTGTTTGTAGGAATTTACTAAATGTGTTCATTTCTCTGACTTACTTACTTCATATGTATCTTGCAGTTTTTTTATTTTTTTTGGTTTTTGGGTCCGGTCGTGGGGCCTAAACTCTGGGCCTGGGCGCCGTCCCTCAGCTGTTCAGCTCAAGGCTAGCACTCTACCACTTGAGCCACAGCACC
>NW_012267236.1:17586283-17684417 GCF_000151885.1 Dipodomys ordii
ACTTGAGCCACAGTGCCACTTCTGGCTTTTTTCTTTTTGCTTATGTGGTGCTGAGGAATCGAACCCAGGGCCTCAGGCATGCAAGGCAAGCACTCTTACCACTGAGCCAACTTCCCAGCCCATGATAATCTTTTTTTTTTTTTTTTTTTGTCGGTCATGGGGCTTGAACTCTGGGCCTGAGTGCTGCCCTTCAGCTCAAGGCTAGCTAGCACTCTACCACTTGAGCTATAGCGTGAGATATTCTTACCTATCTCAAAGTCATAAAGAATTTTTTTAGTCTATTTCTGTTTTATTTATATATTGATTGATTGATTGTTGGTTGTGGAGCGTGAACTCTGGGTCTGGGCACTGTTCTTGAACTCTTTAGCTCAAGGCTAGTGCTTTGCCTTTTGAGCCGCAGCGCCACTTCTGGATTTCTGGTGTTCAATTGGATAGAAGATTTTCCTGCCTGGGCTGGCTTTGAATTGTGATCCTTAGATCTCAGCCTCCTGAGTAGCTAGGATTACAGGTGTGAGCCACTGGCACCCAGCTTGTTGTTTTATTTTTTATTAGCTTATGTTACTTAGTTGAACAAGGGACATGTTTCATCATTCTTCACACATGTATGCAATGTATCCCAATCAACATTACCTACTGTCACTCTCCCTTCCTCCTTTCCCCACTTCCTTCTTCCTTCCTTCCTTCCTTTCTTCATTCCTTCTTCCTTCCTTCCTTTTTCTATTCTTTCTTTTCCTTTCCTTTCCTTTCCTTTCCTTTCCTTTCCTTTCCTTTCCTTTCCTTTCCTTTCCTTTCCTTTCCTTTCTTTTTCTTTTCTTCTCTTTTCTTGTCAAACTGTGCTTATTGAATGTAAAGTAACCTCAGCCCCATGAGAAAGTATCCCAAGGAGAACAAAGTAATACAGATTAAATATCTACCTGCCCATTCACTCTCTTCCACATATACAGACACACACGTCACGTATGTGTCAAAACAAAAGGAACACCTGCTTCCCCCAACCTGAATGCTGGCTGGTAGAAGGGAGTTCGGAGGTGGGGTTCCAGGATAGGTTCTAATAACAACAGATTTGTCCTTTCTCATCCCTTGTTCTGCCCTAGAGGCCAAAGGGACCTGGGTGGGATGTCTAGGAGGAAGTTGGCAATTCTTCCCCACTCTGCTGAAGATGTTTCTTGGCTCTGATCTCATTCATGGCCTCTTCAATGGAGTATGTGTACCTTTTACTGGCCACTGGCACATGGCCATAGGTCTTGTTGGCCTGTAGCTTGTGGGCTACCTCCTTGGCTGCTCCCTTGCCAATGAGATGGCTGTACTTGTCTTTGTAGTTACTGGCTGAGCTCATCACCATAGGTCTTACTGCCTCTGGACCAGCTCCTTCAGCTTCTGATTCTCTTCAGCCTTCTTGGAGTCCCGTGCCTCCTCATGACTAGGGTCCAGCTCTTCATCTGAGGGTTTCAAAAGAAGACCATAACAGTGACATCATCTTCTGGAAGAAGAACGTCAGGCCTGCAGCTTCCACCACGTTGTGTAGTAATGCTCTCCTCTGTCTTCTTCATAGACAGAAACTTTTTCTTGATCCCCGCCCACTGTCTTGGTTGAAATCTGACACCTCTTTCTGCATCGTTTTATAAAAATCCACTTTCTGTTGTTTGTCTTGTTGTTGTAGTTTCTTCAGGCAGGCAGCCTGCTCTCGGGCATTGTGCCAACTCTCCTGGTCACCAAGGCTGGGCTGCTTCTTCATGGAGCTCAGGATGGAGGCTAATAGGTCTGCCATCTTGGGAGTGTCTTGAGGGGGGGCCTCCCCACTAATTAAAACATATTCAGCACATTACATTGTTCTAGTTTTGTACTTGTAAGCAAACTATTTCCAACACAGTTCACCTTCATCCTCTTTCCCTTGTTGCCTTAACTTCCTCCTGCCAGTACCCCTCCCCTGACCAAAGGCCTTGCCCCTTCCTCCACTTGAACCGTGCCTTCTGTCCTATTTTCCAGTTTTAAAGTTACATTTGTCTTCTTTCCTTGCTTCTTATATTTCTTAAACCTAGCCATAAAATTGGGTTGCATTATGTGAACTGTTTCTAAATGACTGAGTTTTTTTTCCTGGTATTTTAAGGATAGAATCACTTCCTAATAATAAAATTTCTGTTTTAAATTTAGACTTTTCCACAGTGATGCTAGGATAAAATGGTAACCTGGGACAGCTTCATTTGAGAAGATCTTGTGGTAGATTCTAATTTGCATAACTTGTGCTAGACTTGTTATTGATGTACTTTGAAAAACATTTGATCATGGATATATTTTAGAAGATTTTTCTACTTGGTGATTTCCCCCCACATTCCACCCCAAACAAAGGAGAATCTTAACCACAGTCCTTGATAGCTGGTGATTTTTTTTTAGAAAATGAGTTTAGGGTTGGGCCAGTTAGGCCTCATAATCTACATTAAGTCCTTTGCAACTGTATTTTTTTTTTTTTTTTTTTGTGGTGTTGGGAATTGAACTCAGGCCTGGTATATGGGTGACCTATCACTTAGCTACACCCTTAACCCCAATGGTGTTTTCCTTAACTATTTTTCTAAATAATAGGATTTATTAATTTTGAATTTCATGATCAAAGGACCACAGACATATAAGAAACTATTCAACTAACTTTCTTCATATGATACCTATGTATTTTCAGGTCCCGAAGACACTGGGATTATTAAGGATGATAAGTGTCAAGTTTTACAGTCGCCAGGGACAAGAACAGGTAACACAAATTTGCTTCATCTTGCATTTTGAAAGTCTTTTCTCCTGATTTCCTTAAGGTTAAAGTTGAACCATGAACATTCTAGTAGGTGAACATTCATGTAGGTGTATTCATAATTATATGCAATATAGTTATATGTAATCGTAAGAATTTGTAGAGGTATTTACTCAAAATTTGTGCATTTTAGAGTATATCAATCTAAACTAAAAAAATTATATTTTAGAAAATGAACCTAGTCCACCTATGGTCTGATGATATATCCTAAAGGATTTTTCCGAAGCAATGCATATGTGAATTTTTTATTTTATCTTAAAAGTCATGTGAATTTTTTTTGTCCATATGAGGTTCCTTTTTCATTGCCAGAAGGGAAACAAGTGTTATTTTAAGAGTAGCGTTGCTTGTTTGGTTCATACTGGGTTCTGGTGCTTGCTTGGCTCAGTTGCTGGGCTGATGCTCTACCACTTGAGCCATGCCTCTAGCCATGCCTCTAGTTCTTTGCTGCTTAGTTGGAGATGGAGTCTCTCACACTTGAGTTGACTTTGAACCATGATTTTCTGGATTTCATCATCATTCTTTTTTTCTTCTTCTTCTTTTAATTATCTTTAAGTAGTTGTACAAAAAAGTTCCCATTCTACAAAGCAGTATATGGGATTTCATCATCTTGAGTAGTTACTGTTATAGGCCCAAGCCACTGGCACTAGGCAAGCATAACTTTCTTGAAATTATTTTAAAGATTAAAATCTGAAAATGCATGGTTCCTCCAGTGGATTTGGGAGTGATTTTTACACCAACAACAAGAAAGGTAGAAAAGAAAATGAAAAATAGGTCTAGGGTTTGGGCACCAGTGGGACGAAGTAGGGCAAATAGAGGGTGAAGAAGGTGGTATGGTTTAAATAGGTATATAGATATGCGGAAGTGAAACAATGAGCTACTTTAGATTATGTAGAGAGTAATGGAGATGTTGAGTCTGATCAGGGTTCACACAATGCATACATAGGCCATCACAGTGAAATTTCCCTTGTTCAGAGAATGGATGCTAATAAAAAAAGTAGACAGAAAAAGATTTTTTTATTGGCATATATTACATATATTCATTGTGACATGCCCCTACACGTGTACTATGCATTCCATTAACCTCCCTCACTGTCCCTTATCCCTTCTTAAAATCTCCCTTCTTGAGATAACATTATTTTCATATATGTATATGTATATATGTGTGTGTGTGTGTGTGTGTGTATAGTGTTTGAGCGTGTTCATCCTCATGCACTCTCCTGCTGGGATTCTCCCTCTTTGCCTCAGCAAAGTCTGATTTACTTTCTTTGTTCTTTTTAAAATTGTAAAACTAAAGGAAAAATTCCTCCCACATTTGAGATTATTGATGCTCCAAGAATGATCTGTGGTTTTGGTTACCAATGTCTTTCATTTTGTTACGTGGTAGGAGTGGCGTGGTCCATGGCATGGAGCTGGGCCCTTGCATTGTGAATGCACGTGGCTCAGGAGGGCGAGCCCTGCCTCTGAGGAGCTGGCCAATTTTGCTCTCTCTCTGAGACTCTTAACTAATAGGGAATAGGAATAGGAATAGGAAATCATACTCCTGTCTTGGGAAGAACCAAATAGCCTCATTTTTCTCCTTTTTCAATTCCTTTGCTAAACCAATAAGGGAGTTGTAATGAGAATTCTGTTGCTGCATGTATTGAATATATTGTAAATTCTAAGTTCTAATTACTTCTCTGTCATTGACTTCAGCACAGTCACATGTTCTGGATGGGTTTGTGGGTCTGTTGATAGGAGTAGAGCACTCACACTCCTCCCTGTGTCTAGAAAGTCTCTTTCATTCTGAGTCCTAGTGACACTGGTATCTAGTTCTTTAGTTATTTTATGGAGTTGTCTTCATTTTTCAGACAAAGAAACATATGCAATTCTAGATGACTTGGCCACTGCATTGAAGTTTGTTCTGTTATAATGTGCTCTGCTGCCTCTGTGGTTCTTTAGATTACCATGTTAGAACTCAGAGGTGTCACTTTGCCTTTCTCCCTGGAACCTGTTCCCTTTCTCTGTAGTGACTTCTAAATAATAAGTAGCTCCTTGTCTTCCACAAACTTAAGAGAATTTTGTTTTGTTTTGTTGTGGTTCTTTAGGTCTATTGAATATAATTAAACAAGGTGGTAGAATTTCAGTATTAATTAATTTCAGTCAGGCAATAATCATATACTTGAGCCAGGTACAGCACTAGGGCTGAGAATAAATAGATGATTATACTGCAGTGAACTTCCTCAAGGAGCCCTGAACACAGTGGAAAGACAGGCCTTGAAGGAGCAGCAAAGCAAGAAAGTATCATGCATTCTAATGTAGTACAGGGAACTAATGAAACACAGAAGAAGAAGCATTCAGCTTTGGAGGTGTTTGTTACTTGGTATGAATGTTGGAGGGAGGAAAAGGACCTCTAGCAGGAAGGGGAAGGGGATGGCTCTGTTCTGGAGGTAGTATGTGCCCAGGTATGGGAAATACCTGAGAGGATCACAGTGGGACACACCAGTGTGCTGAGGTAGAGAATCTGTAGATGTTTGATTTTACTTACTAATATAATTACATTAATAATTGAAATAAGAACTATTTGGGGGCTAGATGCTTATGATTTTGTCTGCATCATATATGGTAGGTATGAGATGTACAAGACGTTATGTCGAAAAATGAACTTTACAACTTTGGTGGGGGGTGGGAGGTGGGGGGAGATGGGAAGGGATGGGAAAGGGAAACAAAGGAGGTGGCAACAACGCTTGATAAGAAATGTACTCATTACCTTGCCCATGTAATTGTAACCCCTCTGTATGGTATTTTCACAATAAAAAAAAAGAAAAAAAAGAGGAGCTGTTTATTAGCTCACTTTGTATATTAATAGATAGGTATAAATCTGATCATTATAAATGACCATTTCCCATGGTTTCTTTCATCTCCTGGAAGTCCAAGATGTGTGATGTTTGACCACTGCTGTTGGTTCTTTTGTGGGGAAACACAGCTTTTCTCATGTCAGGATCCTCTGTGGTTGAGGAAAGGCAATTAATTTCCTTGTACTTTCACCCCTTTTTTGTGACACATTGTACCAGAATTCTTATGGCTTTTGAAAAAGGTTTTGAGTTTTGTATTCTACAACCAGTACTTCCCAGTAAAGATGATGTTGGGTTTGTTGTCTTACCTAGAGATTCTTGGCCCAAAGGTAATTATAGCTCATAGATTTTGAGTGTTGTTAATTTTAGAGTTGAAAGGAACTTCTTATTGTGAATACTTCCTCACAAGCAGGGGTTTTCCCAGCAAGTTTTTGTTTCTGGCATTATGGGCCTATTTTTTTGTGAAGAAACTGAAGCCTCAAGACAAATGGCTTCCTTAGTTCTCTCACCTAGAAACATGGGTTTGGTTTTAGGTTTCCTGAGATCACTGCCGTTTCCTTACCTCTTGCAGTTGGCAGTTTATTAAAACCTTAGTTGGAAAATGGAAGAAACCGAAGTGAAGATGTGCTATACTTAAGATAGCCAAGTGACTAATTATGCTTTATCTCAGAATGGCCTATTTTACCATTCAAGTTTAATAAAGCAGTCATGTTGTTCTTTTAAATCATATTCCTTTTTAAGCATTAGTGCTTTTAAAAAGGAATTTGTTTGTCTATGTAGTCATTCCATTTAATATTTTAGTTCATTCTTTCCTTTTTCACACTATAAAATGACACACTGAGGTTGGACAGGATTAAAGGGTAGTTCATGGTAGTGACTGTTGCAGGACAGGACTAGAGGGTGGTTAAGACAGTGACTGTCACCTGGCCGACACTCAATACATAATAGTCATGGTAGCTGTTATTGGTCTGTTAATGTCTTTTGTAAATCCTTGATTAGCTCTATAAGTAGAGTTCATTGTGACATTTCCACACTCGTATACAATGCATTCCACTCAATCTCAATCCCCCTCCTCACCCCATTATCCCTCCTCCTTATTCACTCCCTTTTCTTCCTAATGCAGTCTAGTAGGTTTTGTTATCACACATGCCAGCAATTTATTTTGGCCATATTCATCCTTTCTCACCCTCCATTACTTATTAATTTCGTTATATCTGTAATGCATTAACTAAAAAGAGTAGTTTACAGGTTCAGCTTGAATTACGCCTTCATATGCCCTCAATTTATATTAGTTTAAATAATTAACTTTTGGTTGTTTGACAATACTTTTTTTTTTTTTTTTGTGCCAGTCCTGGAGCTTGAACTCAGGGCCTGTGCATTGTCCCTGACCTTCTTTTGCTTAAGGCTAGCACTCTGTCACTTGAGCCACAGTGCCACTACCAGCCTTTTCTGTTTACTTGGTTCTGAGGAATCGAACCAGGGCTTCATGCATATTAGGCACATCCCAGCCCAATTTTATTTTAAGAGTATACTTATAATCAGGATTATATTCTTTTACAAATGATATTCGTTTAGATTTTTTCTAAATATATGTTTATATATTTTTCTTTTGGCTGTCCTGGGGATTGAACTCAAGGCCTCATACTTGCTAGGCAGGAGCTCTGCCACTCTAGCCATACTTCTACTCTTTTTCATTGGTTATTATTAAGGTAGGGCTTCTTTATTGACTTAATGCCTGGGCCATCCTGGACTATGAGCCTCCTGGGAGTGCTTTACCTTGTAGTTTAGATAACTGGCTTCTTCAGACTTTCCTAATGTTTTGATCGCAGATAATTCACTACATTTTTGAGGGTGACTTTTTTTTTTTAATTGAAGAATACTTTGGTTTTGGTGTTTTTTGAAATAAGGGCTTTGTAAAGCTTGCTAGGCAGATGCTTTATTACTTGAGCCACAGTTCTACCTCTGGCTTTTTAATTTTTTTGATGAATCTCTAATTTACTGGGCTCATGCATCTATTAATTAACCTTTTGTTCTGTTTAGTACTAGAGATGGGACCCAAGGCCTTATATATTCTAGACAAGGGCTTAACTACTGAGTCACATTCCTCAGCCCTGTACTAAACTCCTGGAGGGTAATGATTTATGTTTATCTTGTTTACTGCTGATTATTCAGATTGTAGTGCAGAGCCTGCATGTAATATTTATTGTTGAAAATACAATGTTCAATAAGGACTTGTGGAATGTTGGAAGAGCTGCATTATAAAATTATCTTTTATTGATCTGAAATATCTTTCCTTAAAAATACGTAGTAATTCAGAATGGGTTGGATGTAAGTACTAGGTACATTCAGCACTTTCATTTTAATGTATCATATACTTAAAAGGTACAGAAAATAGGAACTCACTTATTTTTAACAGTTCCACATAGATGATAACCACATAATGAGACTAAGACACATTAAGCTAATCTCAGTACCAAGTGCTAAAATTGAATTCCTAAAAGCCCCCTCTCTTAGAAAGGACAGATGGAAATTTTATTATAAAGGTCTTATCTAAATAAGAAGGCTTTAATTAGTGTTTTTAATTAAGAGACGGTCAAATGGACATTTGAGCTAGTGGGTTAATAAAAGTAGAAAGAGGAAATCACATCAAGAAAAAGTGTGGGTTAATGACAATTCTATAAAGTATTCATATATAGTATAATTCACCCATTTAAAGAATTGTACAATTATCTTCAAATCAGTTATTCTTTTGTCATTCTGGAAAAGACCATGTATTTCTTAGTTATTACTTCCAGTAAGGGTCCAAATTTTAAAGAATTCACAATCTAGTAAGACTAACACCTAAAACTTAATGAGAACTCATGATAATTAATAATCAGGGGATATTTCATATGTGTGTATGTTTGTTTATGCGTGTTCCAGACCTCGGGCTTGAACTCAGGGCCTAGGTATCCCTGAGCTTTTTTGCTCAAGGCTAATGCTCTTCCACTTGAGCCACAGCTGCACTTAGAGCTTTGTGGTGGCTAATTGGACATAAGCATCTCATAGCCTTGCCTGTGTTGGGTTGGCTTTGAATTGCCATCCTTATAACTTAACCATCTGAGTAGCTAGGATAATAGACATGAGCCTGCAGTGCCTGATTGTGAGGGGATGTTTTTATAACACTCACATATTTGGATTTGAGGGTATGTATAAATGTTAACCCTCTAAAATAGACCACAGACTCACTCCTCTGCTGAGGAATCTGAGATCTGGAGGTTCTTTATACAAAGCCAGCCCAGGAATGAAAAGTCCTGAGACTTCCTCTCCAATTAATCAGCCAAGATAGCTGAATTGGAGATGGCTCAAATGTAAAGAGCCAGCTGTGAGCAAGCAAGCTGAGGGAGCACGAGTCCCTGAGCTTAAGCCTGGGGACCAGCAGGAGAAAAAAAAGAAGTCTTGCTTCTTTGTTCTGGAGTGCATTGACAGTGATATGTAGTGGTGCAACCCTTCATTACTAGTGTTCATTTATAACATAACAACTCTAATGATTACCATTTAATTCTGGAAGTTGTTTCTAATCCACCTAAGTCCTTAGATTTAACCTTACCATCTTGTACAGGATGGAATCTTCAAGATGAGCCTTTCTCCTGATGGGAGCCTCCTTGCAGCCATCCACTTCTCAGGGAAACTGAGCATCTGGGCCATCCCATCCCTAAAACAGCAGGGGGTCTGGGATCAAAATGAGCAGGTATGTCGCTTGGTTTTCATTGTTTTGTCAGTACCAATTGTATTTTGGTGATTTTTTTTTTTGTATCACAGAGCTGTTAATTAGCCTCAGACCATCCTATTATTCAGTTAAGTTTTCATACCAGTTGATTGCAGCACCATAGGGCAAACTTAAATTAGACTGACACTGGGTATTGGTGGAACTTGTGGGGCAGTGCTTTGTGCACCGACTTATGTCCACCTCAGTAGAACTCTGAGATGTTATGGGCCAAGTAAGCAGTAGAGCTCAAGCATTTGTTCTGTTATGGGACAGGTAAGCTGTGGAGCTGAGTGTGATTTCTATCTGACTCTCATGTCTGTGCTCTTTCCCTGGCCATGTAGGCAAAAAAACAAAAAACAAAAAAAAACATTTACAAAAGGTAGACTTATATATATATATCAGTCTAGTAAATGCTAGCATATCTAACATGTTTTTGTCTCCATGAGATTTCTCAAGCCCTTGGTTAGTTTGGGAACTTACTGTAATGTGAAATATTAGATTTATGTGTAATAATAATATATGATAACAGGATTCTGTCTTGTGGGGAGATCTATTTACTTATTTTATTTTTAAAAAATTGTTATTGTAAAGGTGATGTACAGAGGGGCTACAGTTATATAAGTCAGGGTGGGTATTTATTTTTATACTGACTTTTATTTGGTAACCTTTTAAAGCACAGAGACAAATCTTTTCCTCTGCGTCTGTAATACAGACTTCTTAGGCTCTCAGAGAGGCTAAATTCTTGAACAACTTGATAGACTGGTGTAGTGTTAGGTACCAGAATAAATAGAGCCTCTCATGGTGACTTTCTAACTTTATTTGTAAGATATAGTGGGCATGAGGTGAAGGCAGTAAGTACTGTTTTCCAAAAATAATAATTTGAATGTATATTGAATTTGAATGTAAATGGAATGTATCTTCTGTGCCCTAGAAATGAATCATATTAAATTGAGTTTTGGTGTGGGATTTTAGTATAGGTGTTAGTGTACTCTAGTAAGTACAAGTAATGATTGTGTGTGATTTTTCTGTAAAGTGGAGTAGGTTGTTCCTGAATCCATGATAATTATAAAATAATAAGGCTTAAGTATTTGTTGACTTTTTTTAATGGTCAGTGTTTAAACTCAGGATCTAATGCTTTCTCTACTACTGAGCCATGCCTCTCTACCCCTTAAGTGTTTTTTGGTTCTGTATTGCATTCTAGAATAGGAAGTGAGTCTGTCTCTACCTTTAGGATATTCTTGGTTTTGTATGGGAAGTTATAAGGAAAAGATTAAGGTAACATGTTAATATAGAAATAGAAGCTCCAAAGGAAAGGCTTGGAATTTACTGGTAGGATTGGGGAGAATGATCTGTGGACATAAACTTGTGTAGTAAAGCTGGTTTATTTTTAGAGAACTTTTCATATTTTTATTTATCTCACAACAACTCTACTAAGTAAAAACCTTTTATACCCATTTTTAACAGATGAGGAACAGTGCAGGACAATTTGCCTGAGATCACTAAGTGTTGTGATCTAACATTTTGATTCAGATTTTCTTGACATTGTAAGTCAAACCTTTTCTTGGAGAATCTACTTACAGTTTTTACACTTATAAATATTGCCTTTTATCTGGCTGAAGAAGATTCATACATGTAAAGTTAATGGAGTACAGGAGAAAGATACTAAGTTTCTATCAGTGACATCTACTCTGTCATACAATTCATTATTCAGAGGCCCTAGAAATGTACACAGATAGTAGGAGTCAGTGAGAAATATAATATTGTCCTTTTCAGTGAGAGGTATAATAGTCATTTTCCAAAAGTAGAAGTGTCTTTTGTATGCATCTCTGGAGTTCCTTTAGAGAGAAATCCCATAATATGGATGCATGCATGCATGTGTGTATGTATGTGTATGCATATGTATACATATGTGTGTATACACACACACACACACACACACACACACACAATGGAATTCTATGTTTCCAGCAGAAAGAATGATATTACCCCATTTGTAAGGAAATGGAAGAGTTGGAAAAAATTATATTAAGCGAAGTAAGCCAGACCCAAAGAAACATTTGTAATAACTAGAATGTCTAGGCTATTCTTAGCAGAGGATCACAATGGTTCAATAGCTATGTGCATATGACCATATAAAGCGATGCTTATCAAAATGAACTCCATGAAATGGAAACAAGAGGTTTTTCTACTGTATTGTTTGCAGTTCTTTCTTTCTCTTCCACCCCGCCTTTGGTTTATTCTCTGTCATCACTGTTTTGATTTCTGTACAATTTGTCTTGTATGTAAGTTTATCTGATTTGAGGATGGAAAGGGTTAATCACAGAAATGGTGGGACAAAGGGTGAACCAATACAACAGTGATACTTACTAGACACTATGTTAGAAAGAGCTTTACAACTTGGGGTGGCGGGGAGGAGCGGGAGAGTGAAGGGGGTAACTGTTCAAAAAGAAATGTATTCATTACCTTACTTATGTAACTGCAACCCCCCTATATATCACCTTTGTAATAAAATAAAAAGAGAAATCGGGTCTGTAAAACAATGCTGAAACAGCTTCGCTTTCCTCATTCCTCAGCAGTAATCAAATGAGCTGGGCCAGGCAGGCAAGCAGGGCCAGGGAGCAAGGCCAGGCCAGGCAGGCCTTTTGCTCCTCTAGCAAATGAGTGGACGGACAAGTGAGCTTACAGTGGAGTGCATAGTCATGTGGAATGTAGTGTGTTATAATTTTAGTCCAGACATTGCCTAAGATGAAGCTACTGGTTACTGCAGCCATGTGATACTTTGAACTTTTTAAATTTTTATTTATTTATTTTTACCAAAAACATGAATTTAGCTTGTTGGGTTGTTCATCATGGAATTTGCTGTCTTATTAATTTTTTTAATGTGCTTTGTGTGACTGTTTTCTCTGTTAATCCTAATGATTAGACATGGTTGTGGAAGTGCCTATTCTGATTTACTTCCTTCCAGTTTTGAGTTGATTAAATACTTCAGCTTTCATTGTCAATATGAAAATCCATCTGGCTAGAAATCTGTGAGTGTTAAATTTTGTTCAAGTATGGAATAGAGTAAAATTGCTTGAATGATTCTCATTTCAAACATTTCCTGTATATTTATATCTTCTTGTATATTTTTGTTCTTAATTTTTCTCTGCAGGAATTTTCTACTTGCCTGTTTACACTTCTGCAGGTCTAGAATAGGTGGAATAGAAACTTTCCTTTTTTATTTGTTTGTTTTCATTTTATCCTCTTGTTAACACAGGGTAGGTGTTAGACTCATGCACGGATACTGTGAAATGGATGAGTCAGTGAGGGTTAAGAGGGAGGATGGAAGTCCACGTGGTTAATCTTGATAGAATCCACAGCTGTCTTCACAACTTTGCGAAACTGTGAGCTCTTTGAGAATTGGCACTGCATGTATATTTCATGTGCAGACTAGCATAGGCTTAGAATATTAAATATGAATAAATATTTGTGGAATGGATAAACATTTACAATGTTGCTTTTGTCAAGAATATGTTGGAGAAGAAAGGTGTGATTCTTTTCCTCCATAGTTTATATGAGAGTTCTGGCAGATACTCCTATAATAAAAGACACTCCTATACCACTCAGATTGATAAGAGAAAAAGCCTAAAACATTTATTTAGTAACAACTTCTTGCTGCCAACCTGAATGTGGAAACTTTTACTTTCCATTCTCCACTAGGCGTTAGAGGCAGAGATCCAAGGGAGCTGATGGTTAAAAAAAAACAACAAAAACACTCTTTCCTCTTCAGCTTGCTTTTTGTCAGTAGTTACAGACTTGAATTTGCAGGCCTCAGAGTTAGTCATTCTCAGCTACTCCTCACTGAGCTCCCGAAACTAGGAGCAGATGGCTTTAGAGGCATGGCCTGGCAATGGCCATAATCCTAGCTACTCAGGAAGCTGAGATCTCAGGATTTCAGATCAAAGCCAGCCCAGATAGACAAATCCAAGGGACTCTCATCTCCAGTTAACCACCTGTACAACTGAAAGTGGAGGTGGGCTCAAGTGGTAGTGTACTCTGAGATCAAGACCCACTATAGCAAGTATGTGCACCCTCCCATCCCGACAGAGTCAGGCTAACAGATAAAAACATAATGATTTAATTTAATCAAAGTTTTACATGGTATGGGAGACTTCAGAAGTGAAACCCAAAGACTCATGGAAAGCTGAGTTTTATGTTTAGTTGTGATGAAGAATGGACAGATATATAGAAATGTGATTGGACAAAAAGGTTATATGCATAGACTGAAGTGGAATCTCAGCAAGGCCTGTCCAGATTCTTCCTGGTCTCTCTTCTCTCAGTAGGAGACAACTGCCCACCTCCCCTCATATGGGCAGGACCTGTGGAAGAAGGTCTTCTGGAAAGAAGAGAGAGATAACTTTCATAGCTTTTGTGAATTTCTTTAGAGAAGAGATCTGGTCTCTGTGTTCTACTTGGGAAAGAGGAATTCTGGTTTCTGTGACTTATTTTGGGAGCGAGTGAGGAGGAGGTCAGTGAGACCTTGCCGTTGTATCTCAAGTGTCCTTCCATTCAAAGTATTCAGCATGCCAAGGTGCCATTCTTTGGGGTATCATATTCTGAGCCTGGACACGTACAAGAAGTGACATGAAGTCTACTTTTTGGCTTACAACCTCATGGCGTCTGGAGCAGGGCCCTTGGGTGAACGTTACTCTGGGTTGTGGGGAAGATGGTGCTGATGCCTTCAGAGCCGTGTCTGCAGTGCATGGACCAGTTTCAGCTGTAGTGTGGCAGAGCCAAACACATAATTGAGGATGAAGTTCTTAGGGCTGGGGGACATTTCGGGTAGCATGGGTGTAAGAGGGGAGCAGTGATATTCCCTAGGAAACTGTGGAGAGACAACTTGGTTGCCAGTCTTGCAGGCCGCCTCTGTCTGAGTGAAGTTTGGAATTTTGTTTGGGCTTTTCTCTTAAATATATTGTATGGATAATTTCACCAGTGTCAAGTATTGTGAAATTAAATGTTTGCTGCGTATGTATAAGACTGAAATACAGGCATTTAATAGTGGTTAATTTATTAATGCATGAAGTTACCTCAATAAAAAAAATCATGACTTAGATTTGAAACAGGCAAAAATGAAGAT
Organism: Dipodomys ordii; assembly: GCF_000151885.1. Classification (NCBI taxonomy): domain Eukaryota; kingdom Metazoa; phylum Chordata; class Mammalia; order Rodentia; family Heteromyidae; genus Dipodomys; species Dipodomys ordii. The sequence continues at coordinate 17,600,776 of NW_012267236.1, forward strand.
GGTTAAGTATTGTGTCCTTTAGTATAGGTGAACTAATGTGTTTTCCTCCTTCTGTACTTTTTTTCCATTTTTTGCTTTATGACCTGTATTGATTTTATACATTGCATCCAAATTTTATCCAACTTTAAAAGCATAGCACCAAAAGGCTTTCTTTGTATTTCTTGAATTCTCTTCATCTTTCTCAGGCTTATATCCAAGATTCTCTCTATATTCTTTGAAGACCCCTGGCATGTAGATCTGAACCCTTGTGAATGGTTAAAATTTTGATCTTGGGTTTTACTAATTTACCCTTATTTCTTAGCACAGTATCTCATTTGTGTAGGACCTGTAGTGTCAGTTTCTTTTCCTTATCTCATAGAGTAAATGAGTAGTATTCCTTGATTAAATAGGTGAAGCCATACTTCTTTTCTTTTCTTTTCCCTCCCTCCCTCCCTCCCTCCCTCCCTCCCTCCCTCCCTTCCTTCCTTCCTTCCTTCCTTCCTTCCTTCTTTCCTTCCTTCCTTCCTTCCTTCCTTCCTTCCTTCCTTTCGTTCTTTCATCCTTTCATTCTTTTGTTCTCTTTTTTGTGCTGGTCCTACGGCTTGAAGTCAGGGCCTGGGCACCGTCCTTGTGTTTCTGTGTTCAAGTCTAGTACTCTACCACTTTGAGCCACAGCTCCACTTCCCGCTTTTAGGGTGTTTAATTGTAGGTAGAGTCTCATGAATTTTCCTGCTTGGGCTGGCTTCGAACCATGAGCCTCAGATCTCAGCCTCCTGAGTAGTTATGATATACAGGCATAGGCCACTGGTGCCCCGTGAAGCCACACTTTCGAAAGGGAAAAGAAAGACTAGTATTATACCAGTTAATGTTCCTAAAGCTTAGAGGGGCATTTGAGTTGCAATTTGGAGATTTACAGGATTCATTATTTACTCCTTCAACATTTAGCTTCTATAACAAATGGGCACTCTGATGCATTTGGGACAACCAAGGAAAGTATGACAGAATTCGTCATGAAGAACTGATTTTCATCTTTGGCTCAGCATTGAATTTGCAGGAGATGTCTGTAGTTTAAGCGTTATGCAAGGATGTCCGTAATTGAAACAGCCTGCAAGGAATATTGTTGTCTTTGGATGGTGGTCGTAGTGGATGGAAAGCACTTCTACCACCAAGCTACATGCTTAGCCCTCATCATACAGGCATACTTTGAATTCTCAAAGTATTTATGCTGGTGAGGTTATTTCTTTTTATTTTTTCCCCTCAAGATTTCCAGACAAATTTCACTGTGATCTTCATGTCCTTAAATTTACCCAAAGTTCAATCATAATTATTGCTGCTTGAAAGGATTCAAATTTTAGAAGTTTGTTTCCTGTTGCCCTTGTATACTCTAGAATGCAATTTTAGTGTCATCATATTGGTGGAAGAGATCTGGATGTGGTTTGCATTGTGTAATCCCAGTACAAGAGACGCTGAGACAGGATGAGGAAAGGTCAAGGCTAGCTGGGGCTACATAAATACACTGTTGTCTCAAAAACTCCAATCAAACAAATAGATAAGTGCCTTGGGGGGCATGTGATCTAAGCAGGGTCATTCTGAGAGTCACTGGAAGGCTACCAGCTGCCCGGCAAATGGCCAGATAAGATGCCAGTGCAGTTGATTATTGTATTCTAAGTCTTCAAAATTTATGAAGATTTACCTTCTTATGCGTAAGGAAGCTGGTCACCATATTTCAGCCTTTGGCATGTAAGTGGATTTTGATAACAGTTTTTTTTTCTGGTGAGGTTAGAGGAACATGTCTTCTGTTCTGGGACTGCTGTCTGTGATAGTGAGAACAGGAAGTTCTTTCAGGGATGTGAAAGCAGAGTCTGTTTAATATTCTGGAATATGAGCCATTCGCCTACAACCTTGTTTTTGGCAGTCAAAATGCTTTTAAGTATAATTCTACTAAGACTAGTACTACTAATTTTTATTTTATGTTTTTTTTATAACATTTAAAAAATTTCAATTTTACATAATTGTACATATTTAGAGAGTACAGTCTGATGCTTCTGAACATGTATTCAATGTTCATTGTTTAAGTCAGGATAATTAAAAGTACCATTTACTCAAACATTGATCATTTCTTTTTGTGTTAAAAACCTACAAACTTGAGCTTCTCTGTAGAATGTGTAATCAATTGTTTCAAGCTGTATTAACCCTATTGACAACACTTTTGTTGTCATTTAGATTTAAGATTTCAGTTACATATACAAACAACTGTTTTTTTCATGCTATTGTAATTTTGAAGATTAAATAAGGAACATAAATTAAGCCAGGAGGCGTCTGGCCATGGCTTAATCTCACATGCTTATGTTCAAGAGCTACTGCAGTCTCACTGTGCTGCCAACGGCGGCATGGTATCGCCAGATCACCGGGCTTAATTTCTTTTATTTAGTACATTTTTGGTCATAGAAAAGTAGAACTAGTTGGTGACATGGAGGTTGCCTAGTCAAATCTTAATGCTCTGAAAGCTCAGTGGGGCCTTGGCACCTGTTAATGGAAAGTTTTTTACTTGAATTGTACCCAGGCCAGTATGTGGTTATAACATTAACTGTAGCCTCTTGACATGTAGATGTGCTGTGTGTGTGTGTGTGTGTGTGTGTGTGTGTGTGTGTGTGTAATAGCTTCTGTGTATCTAGTTTTGACTTTATTATTATTTGTATCCTTGCAGTTTTCTCATTCTTATGAATGCTGTTTCTTCCATCAGATTGAGTCAGTTTGGCCTTGTGATCATTTTATGTCTAATAACTATTGCTTTGCAACACTATTAGAGAGGGGAAACTTCAATTATCTGTAACCAAGAGATCAAGGGAAGGCACTTTCTCCACAATTTGTTTTGAATATTGCATAGCACTTGTTGATTTTCTCACACTTTTTTCCCCCATGGTTGGCTCAATAAACTGTGTACATGTTTTCCTATTTAGCCAGGGTTTGATGAACTTAATCCTCATTGGAGGCTTTCTACTGAGAAGAGAAAGAAACTAAAAGGTGAGTTGGAAGAATAGGATCATTACAACCTTAAAGGAGACTCTTTTTACTATCTAGTATGAAATGTTCTTTAGGTTGATACAAACAGTCCCTTGATACTTCTGCCTCACCTTGGAAGAAACACAAGGTATCATACCAGTGGATCAAGGCAGAAACCTAGTTTGTTTCCTTCCCTCTTCCATTTGTCCTTATCTCCCTTTAGTTTTATTGTGTTGGGACTTTGCTGTATAGCCCATGCTGGCTTTGAACTCATCCTTGTACCCTAGCCTCTCAAGTGCTATAACTATGTGTGTATGTGCTACTTTACTGTGCTAGACGCAGTTGTTGTTGTTGTTTTAAATTACATTCAGACCCCATTTTCTTATGGTAAGAATTTTCTGAAAGATAAGCAGAACCCCAAGGTCCACCTGCCAGTCGTGCTAGGGGCCAGTGCTGAATTGCACACTGAGGTCCAGGCCCAAGAGACATTTCTGTGCACATGTTCCTGGACATTGTGAAGAGGATAGCTGTAAGATCCTCACCCAAGGACAAACCCTCAAAGGATGTCTTGGGACTTGGAGATAATTATGTTTTGATTGCTGTGGTTGGCTGCCCTCCCTCCTTCCCCCCCCCTTTCTCCCTCTCCGTCCCTCCCTCTGTCTCTCCCTCCTTTCTTCCCTCCCTTCTTCCCTTCCTCCTTCCCACCCTCTTACCTGCTTGCCTTCTTTCCTTCCTTTCCCAAGATCAAATCCTGTTCTTGAACTTTCTTACTTATATGAATTGTCTTAGCCTGCTTTAGGAAAAAAATGGTGTTATGGTCTTTTTCTTGTTGTTGTTAAAATAACTAGTTATTTTCATGGTCTGGGACTTTTTCTCCTTAGTATAAGTATATTTTAAAATTTATAACATCTTTAAGCCATATTGTTGCCATTGTGGTACATTGGAATTATAATTAAATATTCTGGCACTTTCTTGTGAATTCCTCAGTTTGGTGAACCATAATTCATTTTAATTCCCAAATTTTTATTTGCCTTGAATTTTTCAAGGCAAGTATTTAAATGTTATTAAATGTTATTTATTTAAATGTTCAAGAGGGAAATCATCACTGGAGCTGTTATGTAACTGTCTTCCTTCCTTCTTGTTACTATTTTACTGTAATTTTCTCAGTGTTTGATTGAAGGAGATAGATGTACATTTTCCTAAATTTTTTGTAATCTTTATATTTGAGCTTGACACATACCTTTTACCTTTTCATGTTGACAATAGTGACCTATCACTTTCTGAAGTACATACTTAGGTTTTTGACAAGATTTTTCCCCCTTTTTTAGAATACTTAATGATGAAAAACTAAAAATACCCTCTAAAATCAGAAGTGAGACAAGGATAGCCACTCTTTTCACCCCTCTTCAATATGGTGCTAGAAAAACACAAAGAGGATCCAAAGGAAAGAAAGAAATAAAACCATTTCTTGTTGCAGATGACATGATCATGTTCTTAAAGAAACCTATATACTCCTCCCCCAAAATACTAGAGCTGATTCCAAACTCCGGTAAAGGGTATAAAATCATTCCACAAAAATCAGTAGCTTTTCTGTATGTCAACACAGAAAAGATTGAGTAAGATCAGGAAAGTAACTCTTACTTTCAATAACCTCAAAAATACTTAGGAATTAAATTAATAAAAAATGTGAAGTGCCTCTATCATGAAAACTTGAAAAATTTAAAAAAGGAAGTTGAAGAAAATAACAATCCATAAATTCATATAGAACAATAAAACAACTCTGAATAGCAAAAACAATCCTTAGCAGGCAGAACAGTATTGGAAGAATAACACCACCAAATTTCAACCTCTGTTAGAAAGTTATGGTAATAAAAACAGCTTGGTCTGGCACAAAAACAGGCCTGTGGACCAACAGAGCATACTTAGGTTTTTGACAATGTTTTTTCCTTTTTGGTTCTGGGTGTTAAACCCAGGACATGGCATCTGGTATGTATGCAAGAATTATACCACTGAGCTCTGCTCTTTACTATACTTAGATATTTAGAAGGACCTTAATTTATTATGTCTGTATTCCTAAAGCTTTGAGCTTTGAGTAATTGTTGGCACTCAGTGTTTATTAAATAAATTACTATTGTAATATTTTCTATCTTTTACCAGAGGGAAAATTTGATAACTTCAATTTTTTTCTCATTAAGATACCTTTAGGGCTCAAATAATATAGGTGAGTTTTGACTAAATTATTGTATTAAATACATTGTACCTAAACCACTTTCACTGATGTGTTTGCATTCATTCCTTCCCCCCCCCCCCCCACTTAGATAAAGAGACCTTTTACCCGCTGATTGATGTCAACTGGTGGGCAGATGGTGCAGTGATTTTGGCTCGATGCTCTGGTGCTCTAACTGTTTCATCAGTGAAAACCTTGAAGAATCTCCTGGGAAAGTCCTGTGAGTGGTTTGAACCATCACCTCAGGTCACTGCTACCCATGATGGGGGATTTTTAAGTTTGGAGGTAAGGCTTTTTCCTTTGAGTATGCATGCATTTCACCAGAAATCAAATATATAACTTTATTTTTATTAGATCCTGTTCCATGATCTAATCTTGTCTTTATAAACAAAAATCTGGAGTGATATTCTAATGACTCATGCTTATAATCCTAGCTAAGATCTGAGGATAGTAGTTCAAAGTCAGCCTGGGTAGGAAAATTTTGTGAAAAGTCGTATCTCCTATTAATTAGCAAAAAAAAAAAAAAAAAAAAAAAGTGTGGATATATGGCTCAAGTGGTAGAAATTTATCCTTGATCAAAAAAAGAAATCTCAGGGATAATACCCATGCCCTGAGTTCAAGCCCCAAAGCAGCACCCTTCCCGTCCCCCACAAATAACCTGTGATTGGAATCAGTGGGGGCAGTGTATAAAATCCAATTCAGTTGTTCAATGTTTCAAAAGCATTGAATGTAAAAGAATGAAGAAAGTGTGTGGGGATTTGGTTCTTGGAGTGTATTTCTTCTGTACAGGACATGATAGATTCTTTTCTAGATGATTCTGCTCAGCATGTGGAATAAGTTAAGTATTGCCTATGAGCACTTTAAATATTTTGGATCTTTAAATAAAAAATATTTGTTCATCATGATGAAAGAGTTGAAAATACATGCCATTTAAAATTGGTCATTTAAAGTTCTTATTTTACTTTCAAGAATAATAATTTTCAATAGCTTTCAGTTCAGCTGTGTAGAATGACAAATAGTTTTTATTCCAAAGGTTGTTATTGAGTCTAAAGATATTCTCTAAAGAAAACTATGGCTTAAAATTCAAGCCAAATCTATTAAGTCTGGAATGAAAGTTATCTTTATCAGCCAGTCTTCCAACTCAGAACTTTGTGAGGCTGTTAGACTTTTTAAAAGGGGTTGTTGGAGAGCTGTTCTTAATAAGGAAATAAATACTTTTATGTTCATTCTCTAAATCCTCACCTTGTCTGCAGCTAGTATAGCAAGGATAGAAGTAAAAAGAAATTCACATTTTCAGTTCTTTATTTCTAAAAATACTGTAATAGTTGACATGTGTTTACAAGACCATCTTATTGGCCTATTACTAAAATGGCATTTAGATTTAGAGATTTGGAGATGATTTATGTTTGGGTGTTTCTTGAGTCTTGGATTTATGTTTGTTGTTGGGTTTCTTTGAATCACGTGTGAATCAAACTGAAGTAATGGGTCAAACTGGAGTAGAATTAAACACTTTTAGAATTGAAAGTTTTTTTCCATTGTCTAAAAAGTTGTCTTTATTTTTTCACCATGAATTGACGTCTTCCTTTTCCACCTAGTGTGAGATTAAACTTGCCCCCAAACGATCCCGGTTGGAGCTGCGGGCTGGTGAAGAAGATGAAGGAGAAGAAGAATCTGACTCTGACCATGAAACATCTGCGAAGGCTCGCTACTTTGGTTACATAAAACAGGGCCTTTACCTGGTGACCGAGATGGAGCGGTTTGCGCCTCCTCGGAAGCGCCCTCGGACCATTACTAAAAACTACCGCCTTGTGAGTTTGCGCTCCACAACTCCTGAGGAGCTTTATCAGAGAAAGGTGAGACCATTTGTTGCTACCAAAAGGTAAAGGCTTTAAGCTTTCATTAATTAATTAATTTTGGTGCTGGTCTAGTGGCTTAGACTCAGTGCCTGACCCTGAGCTTTTTTGCTAAAGGCTAGTGATCTATGACTTGAGCCACAGCTCCACCACTGGTTACTTGGAAATAAAAGTCTCATAGACTTTCTTGCTTGGACTGGCTTTGAATGTTTATCTTCAGATCTCAACTTGCTGAGTAGCTAAGATTATAAGCATGGGCCACTGGTATCTGGTGGCATTAGCTTTTTATTTTATTGGAAAGAAACTAATTCTGCAATAAAGGAAGGCATTTAATGAGGGGTTCTTGATATATAATATTAGAATATGATATTATATTATTGACCATTAGAATTTTGGTATTATAAAGCCTTTATAACTTATGCTGTCTTTGTACATGAGTAATCACAATCAAAACAATGGAAATTAAGTGGGTACTGGTGGCTCATGCCTGTAATCCTAGCTACTCAGGAGGTTGAAATCTAGAGGATTATGGTTTGAAGCCAGACTGGGTAGAAAAGTCCAAAAGATTCCTTCTCAAAGTGGAGAATACCAGCTGTGAGCAAGTCTAGTGAGTGCCAGGCCCCAAGCTCTTCAAGATCTTGTACTGGCAAAATAAAGAAGTAAACTGAAACAATTGCCGGGTGCCGGTGGCTCACGCCTGTAATCCTAGCTGCTCAGGAGGCTGAGATCTGAGGATCGCAGTTCAAAGCCAGCCCAGGCAGGAAAGTCCGTGAGACTCTTATCTCCAGTAAAACCACTCGAAAACCAGAAGTGGCGCTGTGGCTCAAGTGGTAGAGCCCTCGCCTTGAGCTGAAGAGCTGAGGGACAGCGCCCAGGCCCAGAGTTCAAGCCCCACGACCAACCAAAAAAAGAAAAAGAAATAAACTGAAACAAAAACAAAAACAACTTGTAATGAATAGTAGAGGAATTCACTCTGAATGATTATTCACATTGTGGCTTAGCCTGATTTTCTTTGGCTTCTCTCCAGCTCCTCATACCTGCATTTAAGCTCTGCTGTCTACTCAGGGTGCAGGTGGTGAGAGAAGCAGTTGGGGCTTGCCTTGGGAACTATGACCACTATTTCCAGTTTGAGTTTTGGACTGTGTAAGCAATTTCTTACACTGTTGTGGAAGTCAGTTTCTTAGGCTGTGTAAGCAGTCTCTCATCTTTTTGTTAAAGTGCTAAAAGTATTCCTGATATATGTGGTCCTCAAAATGTCTGCACTTCTGGTACCACAAGACCTACGAATCTATAGCTTGCTGTATGTTTCTACAGAGTAATATTCCCATGTCTTTTTTTTTTTTTTTGGCCTAAAGATTGAAAGTGAAGAGTATGAGGAAGCCTTGTCTTTGGCTCACACCTATGGCCTGGATACTGACCTTGTCTATCAGAGGCAGTGGAGGAAGTCAGCTGTCAACATTGCCTCAATTCAGAATTACTTGGTATGTGTAACTGTCTTGCAGTATTTTGGCAATGTGGTAGAACTTATATTCATAGGATGCCTTTAGGTTGTGGCTTACTTTTAGAACACTTTATATTAATGACTTTTCTAATTACTGTAGAAGAGTCTGTTGCTTCTGCAGCTTGGCTTTGGTGCTGAATCTCCTTGAAAAGATAAGTCACTGCCAAACCAACCAAGTACTTGATCTTGACTTGATTCTTTCCCTCTCTGTATCTCTCATCACTCATGTTACTCAGGGTCTATTTAAGATCTATAAGGGAAATTTCAATGAGGTAGATTATTTTATGGTAACCAAAGACTAACTAGTAAGGGCTAAATAGAAATGCATGCCTTGTGGGGAGGTCTCCTCCACTAGGCTAGGGTTCAGGTAGTTTTGGCTGAAGAAGAGTTAGAGAAAATCAGATGAAGAGAATTTCTCGGTGTTGTCCCTGGCCAGGGCTTATCCACAGGTGTCCAAGAGTAGAGGTCAGAGCTGGATAAGAAAGTTGAGTATGTAGTTCCAGGGAGCCACAGAGCTGAGGTGATGGTCCATCAAACCCCAGGGACTGGCCATAAACCTCCCAGAGGCAGCAGACAGCTCAAGGTTGATGGATAGACAGGAACCATGGCTGTGACTGTGGGACACACTCTTCCCTACCATAGGCAGGTAGGGAATTTATCATGTCAGAGAAAGCTGGGAGTAAGTGCCACTGAATGTGACTCCTCTTAGGCCACCAGTTGAGGAGCAAGACATAAAGAGCGAAAGCACATCAGGTCTAGAAAGCAGAGATTCTCCCTTTGTGGTGGCCTTTCAGTGCTTTCTATGGACACAGCTTAGCATCATGTCAGCTATAGATGAGAAAATGCTGTCCTGTAACCTTCTTAGAGGGGATTATGAGAACTGAGAGTCAGTCTATTGATAATGGATATATCATACTTGCCAAATACTTTATTCCCCCCTGAAATCCAAGAACTAATTCCTTCTCATGTTAAAATTTTAAAGTATCCTTGTCTTGGTCAGTTTGGCACTATAACATAAATACTATAGACTCAATGGCTTAAACAAGAAAAAATTATTTCTTATGGTTGTGGAGGTTAAGAAGTCCATGATCCATTGTCATCCTGGTTTGCAGATGGCATTACTTCTAGCAAGCAGAGAGAGGAAGTGAGTCCTTATTAGGCTCTTTTATGGGTACTAATCCTACCATGAGGGTTCAGCATCTAATTGTCTTTTGAAAGCTGGCTCTCTGAACAAACACCAAACATCATCATATAGGGAATAGTTTTAACTTTTTTTTTGTATCTGTCTGAGACTTAAACTCAGGACCTAGATGCTGTCCCTGAGCTTCTTTTGCTCAAGGCTATTGCCCTATCACTTTAGCCACAGCTCTACTACTGGCTTTTTTGGTAGTTTTTAGTGGAGATAGGAGTCACAGTGACTTTCCTGCCCAAGAGCTTTGATCCCAGATCCTCAGATCTCAAATTTCTGAGTAGCTAGGATTTCAGGTGTGAGACACCAGTGCCTACTTGGGGGGCTGTTTTTTAATATATTATTTTTTTGGGGGTGCATTTTAGTAAGTTTCATCATTCTGAGCCTCTATGCTCAAGGCTGGTGTTCTACCACTTGAGCCACAGTACTTTTTCTCAGTAGTTTATTGGTAATAAGAGCCTTATGGACTCCTGTCCTGGCTTCCAACTGTGATCCTCAGATCTCAGTCTTGAGTAGCTAGTATTACAGGTGTGAGTCACTGGTGCCCAGCTTAATTTTATTCTGGACTAGGAAGGTGGTTCAGTGGTAGAGGCTTGCCTTACATGCCTGAGGCCCTTGGTTCGATTCCTCAGCACCACATAAACAGAAAAAAAAAGCCAGAAGTGGTGCATGGCTCAAGTGGTAGAGCGCTAGCCTTGAGCTGAAGAGCTGAGGGACAGCGCCCAGGCCCAGAGTTCAGGCCCCACGACTGGACCCGCCCTTGCCCCCCCCCCCCCAATATAGTCCATTGCTATATATGTCCATTTTCTTTATCCAGGTTGGCTTTCAACTGTAATCTTCAAAGCATAGCCTCCCTAGTAGCTAGGATTTCAGGCTTGAAACACTGGTGTTCTGGCTATTTTCGTTTCATTTTTTTTTTTTTTTTGTCAGTTGTGGGGATTGAAGTCAGGGCCTGGGTACTGTCCCTTAGCTATTTTTTTTTTTTTTTGGTGCTCTTCCACTTTGAGCCGCAGCTCCACTTCTGGTTTTTAAGTGGGTAAGTGGAGAAAAAAACCTCATGAGGACTTTTCTGCATGGCCTGGCTTTGAACCATGATTCTCAGACCTCAGCCTCCTGGGTAGCTAGGATTATAGGCTTGGGCCACTGGTGCCCGGCTTATTTTTACTTTTTAAAAGAATCTCCACCCTGATTACCATGGCTGCACTAATTTATAATCCTATCAGTAGTGTATTAGGATTCCCCCTCCCCCCACATCTGGCTAGCATTTGTTGTAATATGTTTACTTGGTGATAGCCATTCTGACTGGCTCTAATACACTGATCCTTAGTGTATTACATGTTATTTTTGGGTGATAGCAAGTCTCTGTGTTTTTTTTTTTTTTTTGTCTTTTCTTTTTTGGTACTGGGTATCGAACCCAGGACGTTGCGCTTGCTAGGCAAGCGCTTTGCCACTGAGCTACATTCCAGCCCAAGTCTGTGTGTTTTTAACCTTGGTACCTTTATGAGGAAGTAGTGAGACTCAAAACATGTTTTTAAAAGGTTAGGACTCCTGAAAAAATACATCTGCCTTTCAAATGATTCTAGGAAGTACTAACAGTGGATGGGTTTTTTCCCCCTCTGAAATTCTATCACATATGTGATAGAGTTGTTGAGCTGAGGCTTTAACCAAACAGGACAATTAATTGTTAGTTTTAATATGACATACCAGAGATGAGAGGGTATGATCAACAATGGAAACAAGAAGACAAAGTTGCCCATATTTGCTTTGGAAGCTCAGAACCCCAAATGTGCATTATCTTTGATTTTTTTCTGGAACACAATGAACAGTTTTGGTCCCTGAAGGAGCTGTGAGGCACTAAGTAGAGACAAAATAATAAGATTTTTTAGTGGGGAAAGTAATTCAGTTAAATAAATAAGCACTGTATTAAAGGCATGAATAGATACAGAAGAGGCCTAAACAGAAGCATAAAAGGTAGCTTTTGCTGTTCAGGAGCTTAACAACTTTATGAAGATACAAGCTTCTTACTTGAAGCATATACAGTTATCTGAAAAGTAGGAGCCTTTTCAGTAGCGATAGTTCCAGACTCAGAAGCACAGAGAAAGCCTTTTATGGAGAAGGTGTTTGGGGCAGGAATTTGAGAGGATTCAAAATAAGCTTTCTTCAGCTGGAAGAGGAGTATTCCCAAGGGAGCATGTTTGCACATTAAAGAACTGTGAACCTGACCCATTTTCCAATCAACAAATCTGTCCATTTCTTGTGGGATCATGGTTAGTTCGGTACCTGGCCCACAGCATATAGGACATACTACAAGAGAAAAGAACTGTAAGTCAGCCGGCATGCTGGAGCAGCGTCTGATGATTGGTGTTGACTGGAAGTATGATTAGAACAATATATTGATTTGGGTTTGAGGAGATTTTGAAAGTTTAGGATTACTTAGGTTTTATCTTTGGGGGTACTGAGGAACTGTGGTGGCTTGGTGGCAGATGGTGTCAAAGATGATCAGATTAGGTGGAGAATGGTAAGGGACACCTTGCTGGGGGCAAGGAAGGGGCTCTAACACTGTTCTTCCATTGAGCTGCTGATTTGCACTAGTAGAGAGATCACATTTTTTAAATAGGGAAGTGAATCTGAGGCATATGAAAAAAGACTTGATATGGTTGATTATGTAAAGACATAGAGAGTATGAGTTAAATCTTACCTCAAATTTGTAATGTAACAACATTATCTAGCAAAAAGGCAAGTCAGGAGTTTTTGAATGGTGTTGGAGAAAGCAGTAGGAAGGAAGAACAGGCCCTTGGTCTTCCCCAAGCACAGCATACGTTTGCAAGTATTATCGTTGTGTTATGTGATATAGCTCTTGGTCAAATAAATACAGAATTTTGATAGACTGTGCCTTGTTAGTTTTGTTTTTCAGTTAAGGGTGCCTGCTACAATAGAAAACACATTACTTGCCTTGTGTCTTATATTCTCCCATATATATAGCCTTTTCTAAGAGCCTTTGTGTTTTGTTATAGTTTCTTACAAGAAAAAAAAAAAAAGCACTTGCAAGCACATGTCATATCCAGTTCAAAAATCACTGTTAAGACAGGAGCTATTTTAGGTTGTATTTCTCAAGCAGCTACTTGTGGCCAAATTCATAAGTAAGTATAATGTACCTCATGTGAATAGGTTTATCATTCCAGAAGGCAGCTTTCAGGTGCTGTAAGATGCTCTACATTCTTCAGTGTCTCTGTTTTTTTTTTTTTTTTTAATTTCTTTGTATCTAGAGTAAAATAAAGAAGCGATCCTGGGTTCTTCATGAGTGTTTGGAAAGAGTTCCTGAAAATGTGGATGCTGCCAAAGAATTACTTCAGTATGGATTAAAAGGCACAGACCTGGAGGCGCTTTTAGCAGTTGGGGAAGGAACAGATAATGGCAGGTTGGTTATACAAAGAGGTAGATTCATAGCACAGGTGACTTTGCAAATGTCTAAGCTAACACATGGGACCAGGACAGTAGTCAGTCACTCTGCATGGAAGCAGTTGCCTTAGACCAGGGTTTTCTCATCGTAGGTCTCAACTTTCTTTGCTTTAAGCTTAATATGCTTACCTATGATGTCTTGTTGCTGAGAAAGCATCAAGCTCTACAAAGCTTAATTGATGCTGGCCATTTCTAAACTGGGGCTATGACAATAAACCTGAGTTGGGTTACAAATTGCTTAAAGTGTGTTTAGGTAAGTCTGAGCTTATATTTTCTTAGCTGTGGTATCATACCTCCGTCCAACAATTACTCTTAGGGACCACATTATATATTTTAGGTAAACACTGCATAAACTTAATCACCATTTAAATGTCAGTGATAATAGTAATAAAATTATGTGCCTATTGCTCATGAGACATTTGGGATTTCTTTTGAAAAACAGTACATTTGACAAGTAAATAGTTTAAATGAGACCAACATTAGTTACCATTTTTAGAGAAAAACAGAGGTGATTCAAACTGTTAACTCTTACCCGCATTTCTCTAATGGACTATTTTACATTGGTGACTGTAACTGTACTTATTTCCTAAGTGGTTTTTGTGATTATTGCCAATGACTTTTTCCTTAACCTATAGACATAATAGTGAATCATTTTACTTGGCAAACATGTTTAAAAATATAACTGGTTGCTCTTTCTGTGGAAACCAAGTTAGGAAATTCAGCCAAAAATAGGAGAAGGCAACTTTTCATGAAATTAAAACAATTCATTGCAGTGGATTTGATTTTCCTTTTTTTCTCCTCAGATTTATATTACCTGGTGAAGTAGACATCGACACTATCTCCTTTGAGGAGCTCTCGCCACAGGGTGAAGAGCCTGCCGTGAATAAGGAGGGAAAAAAACTTAAGAAGAGACAGGAACTACTGAAACTAGTGAACTTTTCCAAGTAAATCAGTTATTACTAATTATGTACTAATTTCTTTGAAATAACTGGTCACTTCAGTTTGTTCTTCACTAGTGTTCACCACTGTAAGCTATGTCATCAGTTTAAATGCATGGGATGGATTATTTTTGACTTTGTTTTTGTGTATTCTTTCAGTAGTTTTGGGCTCAATGGAATATTGATGATTTTTATTTAGTTTTAATTCTTGAAGAAATGTACTTATGTGTAAATATAAATGGCCTAATGTAGTTATTCAAACAGGTTGACATTGGAACAAAAGGAACTTTGCCGTTGTCGACTGAAATTATTAACTTACTTAGATCGACTTGAAACATATGAGGTAAGGAGTAATTTTCATTAGAGCAGCTGTGTTCATTCGATCTGTTTGACATTCTGTGGCTGCCGAATATCTGATGCTTTTGGTTTTTAAAGCTACTTATGAGGAAAAATTAATTTTTATGAAAGCAGCTTCTCTTATGTTCTAAGTTTGGTAAAAATTAGAGATTGTAAAAGTCCAGAAGTTGTTTCATTACAATAGGGAATATAAAGGACCATCTTTAAACATAAAAGCACTGTGGTTATTTAGGTCTTTGGGGGCACATGCACAGATGTCAGATGTCATTATTTCCATGGCATTTTATGCAGTAAACTGGCTTAGATATTGTTGAATTAAATGGGCCACATTTCATCTCATGAATGTAGATAGAATGCATTTTTGCATGACACTCATTGGTAAAGTTGAGCATTAGTAGTAGTTGTTTTTCCAGCAGTGGGAAAGTTCTTGTATAGAGAGGTATTAGGTATTTATAATTCATAACTGCATAGAAATTACTTTTTGCTTTCACCTGGTGCTTAATTTTGATTGTCTTACTCTAATGAATTTAATTTTAACTAGCCATTTCATTTGCGTGTGGATTTTAAAAATTAACTGCAGCTTAAAATATGGCCCCTTTCAAAACATGGGCAATAATGCAGATGTAGAACTTTAGCTGGCAGTTGGTAGTTGAGATTTATGAATTCAAGCCTTACTTGTTTAGGCATACAAAGTTTTAAAGTTTTTTTTTTTTTTAGTATTTTCTTGACTCTCATGCTTAAAAGAGTGTTCATGAATTCATGTTTCCCCTCAGGAGATCCTAGGAGTGAGTCACGCATCTGCACAGAGCTATGATGCTGAGTTCTTTAAGAAGTTCCGAAGTCAGAATATCGTTCTCTCAGCAAGAACTTACGCTTGGGTAATTTCTTTGTAAATAGAGTGACTAAGGCTGTTAGCACTAAATCTTTGAGCTGTGCAGTTAAGGTGATTGCACATGCATCCTTTCTTTTCTGTTGTAATATTAATACAAATGGACAAAATGTATTATATTTAATAATTTTTATTCATTTAGTTTTAAAATAAATTACTGTTTGGGAATCATACAGGCTAGGAAAAGGCAGGAAAATTTCAAAATAATATCAGAACTGATAATAAAAGATTAACTTTGTATCAGTTATAATCAATATAATAATCCTTATTCCCAATGTTATAAACTTGTCACTTACATTAGAAACTTGTCACTTGTTTTTTGTATAGGAAAGTAATGTCCAAGCCCTAGAAATTCTGTTCACTTACCATGGTGCTGACCTTCTTCCTCATCGCCTCCCGATTCTGTCCAATTTTCCCGAAACCACTTCTCCACATGAATACTCGAGTTTGCTGCCTGAAGCGAGGTATGTGACCTAGATTTTACCTTTTTTTCCTAAATAATAACATTTTTTATTTGTTTGTTTTAAGGTGAACATTTCAAATTAAAAAAAAGTTATTTTCAACTTATTTCTTAAACGATCCTGAAGCAAAAAAAAATACATCCATCAAAATAAAACCACCTTAAGTTCATGAACACAAACTTGGAGAACAGTGTCTATATGAAGTAATGGTCTCTTTTAGAAATTGAACTGTAGTTTGATAACATTAGGGACCTCGGAAAGTCTTCATCTTGCTTTGCTCAGCAGCCTTTCCTTTATGTGAAATCACAGAGACACAAAGAGAAATGGGAAATCAAAATGCCACTTAACTATTAGCTAGAATAGTGCTCCTTATTTGAATTCAAGGCTGTTTGTCAAATGGATTGCAGCATGTTGGACAGACTCCAAGTCTATTCAAATGTTAAGTCCTAGTATTGTCAGTTCATGATCTTCTGGAGGTCAGAATATCACTTCTTGACAACAAAGCAAGGAGAATATATCTGTCTTACTGCATAGCTCAAAGATGGATAGGCCATTAACCCAAGGCCTCAGTGGCACCTAAGGGAAGAGAAGAGAGTGGGACACACTGCGTAGGTAGGAGCAGCAGAGCACTAACATGTGTGCTTGTGAGGTCTTCAGCCAGCCCACTGTGCACATGGCTAGATTATTAATTGGGTGATTTATATTTTTTGATTTAGAGTTAAAATGAGTTGATGGTCCCTGTCTTGCTTACTTATAACTCATATTTTTAGTAGCAGCTGATATAATAATAATTTTATATAATTATATATGTAAAATTAGCTTATAAACCATAAAGCACTCTAAGGGAATTAGATTAGTTCTGGTTAAAATTATTATTGCTGTCTACTCGAAGCTGGCAGCACTGAGGGATGTCATGGTACTGTGAATCGTTTGCTTCTTCACATGTGGCTGCCACAGTATCGTGTTTAGGTATTGAGGATGAGCATCTAATAATTGCTGTATATTTAGCACATACTTGTATCTGGCCTTCAAATAATTTTGGCATTGTTTGTGTTATTGTAAAAGGTTAACATTTGTATAAGTTTAGTAGTATGCTAAAGGCTGCATATATGTAGCCAGGATTTGAATCTATGTTTGAGTTATAGTTTAATAAACTCAAAATATGTTATAAATTCCTCAATTTGTACTCCTTTTGTATTAAAAATTAAATCTTTGTCCTTATGAAAGTGAAGAAAGACAAATCTTTGCATGATTTTTTGCATTTTAAAAGAATTTTTGATCTATGCAGTGATATACAAATAACTTCATTTTTGTTCTCTGTGTTTTAGTAGAGAGGATTTTCTTTTTGGTGTAAATTATTTATCTAGAAGAAAGGATTACTCTCACAGGTTTTTAAAGCTAAGTTTCCTTAGATTTCCGTGCATATTTTTGTTGTTGTTTTCTGGAGATAGCTGAAACATTTGCTTTTTACCAGAAATTTCAAAATTGGTCTGCAAATAGAAACCAATAATGGGCTTTGAATATCTTGTAGTTTGTATATAGGACTTGTTCAAGGACTTTAAAATTATTGTTAGTAATTTACTTCTACCATATTGCAGCAGAGAGTAGTTAGAAGATAGATAAATGTGATGTATAAGACACTATGTGGAAAAACAAACTTTACAATTTAGGTGGGGGTGGGGGAGGAGGAATGTAGTTGAGGTGTGAGGGAAGGGATGGTAGGGGAAAAACAAAGGAGGAGGTAACAATGCTCGATAGGAAATGTACTCATTACCTTGGTCATGTAACTGTAACCCCTCTGTATAGTATTTTTACAATAGAAAACGTATTAAAATTTAAAAAATGCTACTTTGAATCACTGTGTTGTGGAATAGGATACTTAATACAACTTTCAAAAAGACTGATTTCTTATGAATCCTTATGTTATATCCACTTTAAAAACCATTGAAAAAATTGCTGTGTTTTTGGGGTTAATGTTTGTTTATCAAGAAAGTTTTTTCCTATTTTCTATTTAGAGTAAGAAAGATAGGTTTTAGTGGTAAGTGTATCTATTCTTATAATTTAGGTTAATGAGAAGAGAAACCATCATCATGCTGCAACAGATCTCATACACCTCATTTGTGAGGTCTCTCGTAGTTATTCTTTGTCTTGTATTCTCATAACTCTATGACTCATTTTACATTGTATTACAATAAGTCATTTACATTTCTTCCTGTCTCCCTGTATTTTCTTCTTAACAAACATCTGGCTTTAAAACCCCAAATGCTGTGGCTCAAGTGGTAGAGTGCTCGCCTTGAGCTGAAGAGCTGAGGGACAGCACCCAGGCCGAGTTCAAGACCCGTGCCTCCCCCCCCCAAAAAAAAAAAAGTTAACTGTTTTAGGGGAAAAACAAAGGAGGAAGCAACAATGCTTGATAAGAAATGTACTCATTACCTTGCTCGTGTAATTGTAACCCCTCTGTACAATATTTTCACAATAAAAATTTTATTTAAAAAACAAAAAACCCCAAAGGCATGGACCATCCTTCCTAGTGTTCGTGTTCCTAGGGCTCTATGCGGGTACTTGTATATTGAGTGCTCTGAGTGTTTACTGACTGGATCAATGAATTCTTTCTTGTCCATTTCAGAAATATTCAGTAAGGTGTCTTGAGGGGAGCATGTACCCACCTGCTCACATGGGGGCAGCTCCGGGTTGATGCTGCCACTCCTCTTTGATCTCCCTGCAGTCTCTGCTAAAAGGCTGTCCTTCACACCTTTCCAGACATCTTCACTTCCTCATCTCCCTGTTTCTTTTTCTTCCTAGCACTTGTACCTGGCATAGATTATGGTTGTCTTCTCTGATTTTTCCTTGACTCTGTTTATAGTTTTAGCCTCATTTTAAACCTTTCTTCTCTATTTCCCCCGTGTAGTGTTCACTGCTATTTATTTAGATTTGTGTTTTACTTACTTCTCTTAAGTTATTGTCTGTGTACCTTTTTGAAATGTGAGCTCTCGTTGGACAGGGATTTTGTGTGTTTTCTTTCCTACTTCAGTACACTTAGAACAGTGTCTGGAACTCTGCAGGCAAAAGTAAATAGTTGCTGAATAAAGAAGTGAATGGGTACATTGAAATCTATTAGGAAATGGCTTTGCCTCTTTCTTGTTAATGTGGTTCTGATGTCTAGAAGAGGCTTGCTACCAGGCAATTATTCTGTAAGTAATTTTCTTTTCCCAGTCCTGGGACTTGAACTCAGGGCCTGAGCATGGTCCCTGAGCTTCTTTTGCTCAAGGCTAGCGCTCTTCCACTTGAGCCACAGTGTCACTTCTGGCTTTTTCTGTTTATGTGGTACTGAGGATTCAAACCCAGGGCGTCATGCATGCTAGGCAACTCTCTACCAGTAAGTTATGTTCCCAGCCCAGTAAGTAATTTTGAATGGATGAATCGCAGGACTCACAAATTCAGTACAGGAAGGGCAGATATTTACATTTTTGAGTTTAAATTATAAAAAATTTTCCAAAGCAGTAGAAATAGTTTGTTATTAACTTAACCTGTAATTTATTCTGTTTTGAGATCCCATTGGCAAAATTTTATTATGGCCCATTTTGATTAAATCTGTTTAACCAATTTTGATTGAACCAATCATATGGTAGTAAAGGTTAGAAAATTTCTCTGGCATGTGCTATTTTTGTTTTATATTGTTACTCCTAAATCATCATGTGTATTTGACATTGATGAAGTGTGACTACATTTTGTAAAACTTTTTTTTTTTTTTTGGGTCCAGTTGTGGGGTCTGAACTCTGGGTCTGGGCGCTGTCCCTCAGCTCTTCAGCTCAAGGCTAGCGCTCTGCCACTTGAGCCACTGTGCCACTTCTGGCTTTTTTCTTTTTGCTTATGTGGAGCTGAGGAATTGACCCCAGGGCCTCATGCATGCAAGGCAAGCGCTCTACCACTGAGCCACCTTCCCAGCCCTTGTAAAACTTTTAGCATTACATTTTTAGACACAAGTGATATATCATTTTCTTCCTACCGTTCTTAGTTTGTGTATGTTAAAATGTGTACATTTATTTTAGTTAATTCTTTAAAAGTATAGTTGTGATATTTGTTACAGCATTCTCATTCATGTTAATAGAAATATACTTTAAAAAGTTTTCTTTTTGGTATTGGGTGCTAATAGCACATTTCAGAAAGATTATTTCTTTTTAAAAATTTTTAAATTTTTTATTGTGAGAATACCGTATAGAGGAGTTACAATTACATGGGCAAGATAACGAGTACATTTCTTATCAAGCATTGTTGCCTCCTCTTTGTTTCCCCTTCCCATCCCTTCCCATACTCCCCTCCTCCCTTCACCATCCTCCCCCCAACCTCCACCAAAGTTGTAAAGTTCGTTTTTCGACATAATGACTTGTACATCTCATTGTTGCAATTGGTCCACCTGTATCCCTAGTTAAATGATTTGTTTTTGCCCTTCCCCTCCGCAAATTATACCAACATCAAATACGGTGAAAGCATGGGTTAGACGGTGGGGGAGGGACATACAAAGCAACATAGAAATCATCTTATGAATATATTAGAAACAGTTGCATGAAAGGAAAAAAAAACCCAAAAGACATTTGAATACTTACCTTGGGGTTCATTTCCCTAACACCAACTTATCTGACCTTATCTACTTGACTCAGACATATACGAGTTATTGCAAATAAGGGAAACCATGGGACCTATGTTTCTCAGAAAGATTATTTCTATATATTTAAATTAGCCATCTTTCTGAGAGTGAAATCTTTCTGGAATGTTGAATGTAATCTGGTCAAAAAGCTATAATGTGAATCATCTTTTTTTAATCTGTAGAAATAATGTAGCCCAGGTGCGAGAGTAATGACTATCTAGTAGTAGCAAGCTATATATACTTTTTATGCTATTGTTCTAGTCGGGCATGAGGCTTGAACTCAGGACCAGGGTGCTCCCTGAGCTTTTTTCACTCGAGATTAGAGCTTTATCAGTTTGAACCTCAGCACCAGTTCTGGTTTTCTGGTGGTTAGAGGAAGAGTCAAGTGGCAATCCTCTGATTTCAGCTCCTGAATAGCTAGGATTATAAGAGTGAGCCCAGCTTGTTCTATACTTCTTATGGGAGTAATTTTATATTCATAGTAAAGGTAACCAAGAATTTCTGTGTGCTGCTCTCTGGATTCCCACTTCTACTTACATCATCACAGAACATTGTCAATATAAAATTTACCATTGAATATAAAGTGGACATACATTCTTCAAAGTCTGCATTGGGCAGAATCATGCATGAAAACCACAGGTCATACTGGAGAAATGGGGTAATGGTACTTTGAGCACTGAGACAGTTTGGGACCTAATAAAAATTAAAGCATAGTTTTATATTTGTTAAGTTATTAGGAAATACATAAATATAAAAATAATGGCACTTTACTTTGAAAATGACTTGAAAAAAGACATGCTTTTGGAAGCAGGTGTCATAAGACATGCAGCTTGTGAATTAGTAAGAAGTAGAGGAAGGAAGGTGATAGATCTGATGGAAACTTGAGATCTGTATGGCGTGGCTTTTGAACATTGTATGAACTGATATAGTTGGTGGATGTATGTGTTAGTGTGTGTGTGCATATATATGGCTACCTGATGTGTCTTGGTTTGGCTGGGCACAGTCTTTGTGTTCACCTAATGTTACCCAAGAATGAACTTGTGAGTCAGCACATGTGAAATTGTTATCCTTATTTTGTAGTATGCCAAGTGATTGATGTAAAATTACTTTTTTTGGCAAATTTTTGCTTATTATTTGTGATAGCTCTACAGATGTATACAGTGTACTTTCATGAATATTTTCTGGATTTCCCTTTCTCTTTCTTTTCCCAGACACTATTCAATAGGCTTCATCATGCTATTTCACATATATATATATATATATATATATATATATGAAACTTCTATTCTTCTCTTCACCTCCCAGTACAGTCCCTCTCCTTTCTTCTCTGTCTCTGATTCCTCCTTCCTAATGCTGAATTTTCAGTATGTTATAGCAGAACTGACTGTACAATGTTGTGAAGTAGCAAAGATTTATTTGGATTTACTGCTAGTATTATTTTTTAACTAACTTTCTTTCAATGAAGATCTAGTCCAAGATATCACATTGCATGTTGTTCATTTACCTTGAATGTATGGAAATAGATTCTCATTAGAACAAGTTTGACTGGATCAAACTGATTTAGCTTATAATTTAAATTTCTAGTATAGAATTTACCTTTGAAATAATTGATTGACATTATTGTAGTTCTTCACAATTGAAAAGTTGGTGGAAGTTGACAGTTTACTATATTTGTAGTCTGAAACTGATGATATTTTGATAGTTTGTAAGTTTTCTAAAATGAAATAATTTGAGCTATGATTTTAAGTGAAATTAGAGATGACTACCTAGTTTTTAATTCTGAAAGTAAATTACTGTTACCTTTATTTTTCCTTGAAAAG
Source organism: Dipodomys ordii (assembly GCF_000151885.1). NCBI lineage: Eukaryota > Metazoa > Chordata > Mammalia > Rodentia > Heteromyidae > Dipodomys > Dipodomys ordii. Next base: position 17,623,097 of record NW_012267236.1, read on the forward strand.
CAAAAGAAGACACTTGGAAAAATTTCATAGTTTCATGAATATTCTGGAAGGTTGTTTTCCACAGGATCACATTAATTTTTGCTGGGTATTCTAGTTCCACCATAATGTTGTCATGATGAAAAATTTCCCCTGACTGTGGATGGATACTGAAGTAATTATGGAAAAACTAGTGCATTGCAATCTCTTTCTTTAAAATTGAGAATTTGACAAGATGCTTAGTTCAATTTGCGTTTGTATACTTTATTTCCGAGTTGCGTGCGGTGGCTTGTGTTGGTGGGCTGGAGCACTTGCTGGCTTCTGAGGTGATCAGTGCAGAGGAGCACAGAGGATGCTTCCACAATGTGACATGTTGGATCTGGTATTTTTCATAGGGAAAGAAAGGCCTGTCTCAGCTATGCTTCTCTGGGTCTGACAGTAGGGATGATTGGTTGGATGGGTTATTTAAAGGGAAAGTGGGTTTAGAGGGAATTTCTCTGATCAAGAAGCTGGAAGTTATTACAAAATGATTTTTCTGGTCCTTTGATAGATATTGATACTGATTTTGTTAGTTGTCTGGTACTGTGAGGAATCCTAAAGAAATGATATATTGAGCAATTAATTTATTTCCTCTTTTATGCAACAAGCATTGTACGATTATGTTTGGAACATTTCTTCTTTCTTTAGCTTTTACAGTCTCATTTTTTGTTTCAAATATAGTGCAGTTCTCTAGCATGTTTTTGAAATGGGGATTATCTTGCTCTTAGGGCAAGAAGCATTAGTGTAATATGCCTTGAAATAGTGAATTATTTGAACAGTTAATTTTAATTGCATTACTGTTATAATGTGGATTTATCCATAGTCAAATTGTTTTAAAGTGGCTTAGTATATTTAGAAAGTTTTTGTTTTGATTTGATATTAAAGTGTTTGAGAAGATAACTTTTTTCTTTTCTTTTTGAAATCTTGAAAGTTGCTGTTAATAGATTCAGCAATACTGTTTCATAATTACATGGTTTTCATAGAGATAAGATTTTTCTTTCATAATTCATTTTCTTCTAAACTGTAAATACCTTGACCAATAATTTTAGAACATGTGATCCTCAACTAGATTATCCGAGATTCTGCATGGTTGAGTTGCCTCAGGAAAATAGTCCCAATAATTCTTTTTTATTGAAGAACAAGGTCTTTTGCCAGTCAAGTTTTCATTAATATGTAAATACTTGTCTGTAGCAGCAGTGTGTCTTTATCACACTATATTTAATTAACATATAAATAACCATGGGAGAGAAACTTTCCAATTTCTGATATAGGCAAGACTGTTTAAACATTGTAATGAGAAAAATGCTATCAAAAATAAAATTCTTATTTTATAATCAAAAACATATTCATTATTTACAGAGGTGTACCCATTTTATTTAATTCTAAAAATTTGGATACTATATATAAAAACTGGGTAAATAGCCCACAGTAGCCATAAATTGTTAGGCTGGTATGACATGGTGTTGATGTACAACATGATGGGTACTTTATGTGAAAGAGGGGTTAGTATGGTGAAGTGAAAACAGCAAAGGTGTTTAGTCAGAAGCATGGATGTATGTCTTGGTTTTGTATCTGCTCACTGCATTTCCTTTGGGAGGTCTTGCTTTCTAGCGTTTCATTGATGTTCAGGTGTGTGGTGGATTGCAGTACTGATAATGAGGATATAGTTATAGCACAATAGTTCCTTTTTTTCTTTTTGTAGCTGTTGATAGGAATGTCAGATTATGATATCCTTCCGTTTTAGGTGCATTAGGTAAGTACAAGAACACTTGTGAATAAACAGGATGGGAAATTATAATAGGGAATTACTGTGGCAGACCAATGGTGTCATGCCTGCTCTCCCTGGGCTGGAGCTGCGGGCTCCTTCCACTTTCCTGTCTGTAGTCTTTCCTTTTCTCCCAGTTTCTCAGCTATCCTGTTGCCTTTTCCTCATCTCTAATGTTCTGCCCTTTGCTGCTCTGATTCTTTGGGTTAATGGAGTTGTAACTAAGAGGTTTCTAATTTACCCTCTTCGGATATTTCCAGAATAGCCTTTAATCTAAGCCTAATTTTGTTACCTTGCTGAAGCAGACTTCTTATATGTATTCTGAAATACTGTGACTTACTTTCCTCCATTCTATTTAGTCAGAATATGGACTATTCTTGTCCTCTGTGTCAGTCTCAGTTAATTCTGCTCCATTTGCTTCTTATCCATGGATGGTTTTTCATAGTTGTGGACTGATCAGTGCTTAATCAATGACTTGAATTCTCCATGATCTTTGGAGCTTGCCTTTAGGTGTTTCTGTGGTATGTACTATTTCCTTATTTCAGCTCTACCAGGCTGTGTTTGTAATCACTCTTTCTTCTTTTCCCTCACGTCCTCTATTTCCTCCACCTCTTTCTTCCTACTTCCCTCCCTCCCTTCCCTTTTCTCACCCTTGTTCTTGCCCTCCCATCTGTCAACTCTCTTAAGTGAGTGACCCACAGCATTGTGGGGCTCAGTTTGTCTTTTCTTTTTACCTTATGTATGGATTGTTATCCTACCCTAACCAGTATCTTGTTATTTTGTAGTTTGCTTTATGTCTTTATCTTAATTTAGTGTCATATTTATTTAATTTCCATTCAGGAATTTGTTATTGTTTCTAGAGGTCTATGCTGTGTTATAACTCAAAGCAGAAGTTGTTCTTCTATATTTCAAAGTGTTTTCTTTGCTGATCCTTCTGCTTCCTTTAAGTTTTCACTTCTTGCTAGTTGAGTTTCTGTTTCTGTTGTGAGGGGATACACCTCATACTTTTCCATAGTGTATTATTTGTTTAATCACACTATAAGAATTCTATCACCCCTCTTATGGCATGTGATTCTCTGTGCAGTTGATATAAATACATTTTTGAGTTTTTAACATGTCAAAGGCTCAAAGTAGAAGTTGTTCTTTCACATTTTACATTAATTTTCTCTAATCTTCTCGTAATCTGTTTCTATTAGGATTATTCACTTTAGTGAAAAATTTCATAATCTGAAAATTCATGAAAGCAACTTATAAATGGAGCCAGAGTGGTATTTACTTGAAATCTTGAAGCATAATCTGGAGTCTGTTTTTATTTCAGGTCTACTTTCCCACCATGTCTGAACTGTGTGCTGATTCTGGCAGTTGTAAAATAGTTAAAATATTAGCTGAAGTATAGTTTATTTTGACACATAGATTTTCTGTCATTGCTAATAGCAAATAAGCAAAGGTGCAGGGAATTGGGGTGGAATGTGCTCTTTTTGAATTGTTTTGCTTGAGAGTCGTTGCCATTCACACTTTTTGGGAGGGTTAAGAGTACATGTTCACTTTCCTAGGCCTCTATGGGTGGTTCTCAAAGAGACAAACTACATATTCCATTTTTTCCTGGACCCTTGGATCTCATCCTACCTTTCAGAGTGGTTATTTTTGAACACTAGCAGCACTTTGTGTCTGTCACTCCAATTTGTATCACATCTATTTTTCTTTTCAAGTGTTTCTTGAGTACAGATGTCTTCTAAAAATAAAAGTATGTTTAGTGAGTGCACATTTATAATGTAATTGCCATATGTAAAACTGTGAGACCCTTTCCTTCAAATTCTTGGTATTTGCTTCCTTTCTCTAACCAATAGGTACTATAAATACAACCATTGATATAGTATTACTATTTAGTATAAAGTAGAACTTGAAATGTTAATCAAATGACATGTATCTTGGATCTACAACTTGTGCAAACCTTTTTTGCTCCTGTTAATAATAACTTTCATGATGGCTAATATGGAATACTTACTGTATATAGGTACCATTTTCATCATTTATATATACACCAATGAGCTAACTGATGTTATTATTCTTGGTTTGCTGATAAGGACAGTGAAGCACAGATAGCTGAAGAAGTGCATCAAGATTATACAGGTTTGTAAGCTAGAGGCACTATTCTGTCACAGAGGCTAGACATCTATAAATTATGATGGATGAGAATTCAGGAAGAATCTACTTTGATGTTGCTTTTTCGAAGTTAGCAGTGTTATGGTATTTGTTAAGTAGATGAGACACCTGGGCCCAGAGGTTAAGCTGGTGATGGGAGGCCAGTAATCCAGATTTGGGGGCATGCTGTTCCCATTCTTGTCTCTTTTTTATATATTGAGGGTATCTGAGAAAATAGTAGTTTCCAGGATAGCCTGTTTCTATGCCATGTTTTCTAAGCTAAAAAATGAATAACTAGGCTGGGAAGGTGGCTCAGTGGTAGAGTGCTTGCCTTGCATGCCTGAGGCCCTGGGTTCAATTCCTCAGCACCACATAAGCAGAAAAAAAAAGCCGGAAGTGGCGCTATGGCTCACGTGGTAGAGCGCTAGCTTTGAGCTGAAGAGCTGAGGGACAGCGCCCAGGCCCAGAGTTCAGGCTCATGACCAGACTCTTCCTTCCCCCCACCCAAAAAAAAAGAGACACAAAAATGAATAACTAAATAAGAGAACTCTGAATGATGCCTTTGGGTAGCTTTTCCAACTTGCAGTTATGAGTAGTGAGTCACTTTTTGATTGATTTCCATTGAGTTTCAGATAAGCTTGGCTTGCTCCTGATGGTAACCACAGTGCTGTCACAAATGGAGGCCCAAGTTATTGTTTTATGTGCTTCATTTATTAGAACATTTTCTCCTTTGCTAAATAATGGAAATAAATATAACTGCTCTGATGCCTAAAAGGTGGCAATTAGTAGTAATACAGCATCTATTTTGCCTTTTGTTTCCAAGGATAGAACATGGATAAAAGAACTTTTTGAAATCTGTTATTGAAAAAATTTCCTTGAAATAAAACATTTATATTTAGTGTACGAAATAATTGGTGAGAGAATTGTTGAATATAATAGCACTTGTTGTATTCCTTTCTTTCCTGCTGACACGTAAATGTTACCTTCACATGGAACCTGCATAGCTTATTGTTGGGAATAGACAATGAGCAGGGGTCTAGTATAAAGATCCTAAAATTAAGCAAAACAGTCATTATTTTGTAAAGTGATAATTTCAGTGTATAGTGTAATTCTTTTTTTCCTCTTTTAAATGGAGATGATGAACTTAAATGTTAGCATTTCCTGAGTGGAAAAAAAATAGAAAAAGTGTATGTAAATGCAATTTTGTGCTTATAGAACTTTAGATCCAACACATAATTAGTGTAAGTTTTGCAACTTGCTGAACTTTGTACAGTATGATTGCTAAGTTTTTGTTAACAGCAATTTTATACAGCCTCTTTGAATAGGTTGTATACAACCTATTTGTAATTGATTAGACCTAAACAGAATAAAAGGCTGAATTTTATTAAGCATTCTAGCATCCTGCTTACCATTTTGAAGTGTAAACAATGGTGAGTGTTAGGAAATATCTGTCCCTCTTTTTCTGATGTTAAGTACAGTGAGATGTCTATTTGTCTGAATAACAGTGGCTGTCAACACTTATTAGTACAGTTGGACATCCTGATTTCAATATTCAGTATCTGAAATAAAAAAATGTTCCAAAATCCAAAACTTTTTGAGTACTAACACAATGCTCTTCTTTAAACTCTGTAAAAACACTCTTAAATGTTCTAAGACACTTCTCAAGTGTCTCAAACCAAGGGATCTTCACTCTGTGTAATTATTCCAGATAATATGTTAGGAAAAAGTGTATTTGCTCTTAGTCTCAGATCTATAGGTTCTGTTCTGTCTGTGTTTATGAGCAAACATTCCTGTTTCCTTGCTGTGTTCCAGTCTTGTTTGCTGTGTCTTGAGATCACTTTAAATGATTTTTGTTGTGCTGTCAATTCCTTAATCTAAGCATCTATTGAATGCTAAACATATGAAAGTAGTGAGACCAGCAGTAGACACAATAGACAGAATCCTGTATTAAAAGAATCTTAATTCTGCTTTGACAGGAAATCCTATTTATCATCATTTGAAGCACAGTAAAGAACTGATAGTGCTTTTTAAGGCATGCACTTCAGGGTTGTGAGGGTTTTTTTTTTCTATTTCATTATATTGGTAGTACTAAATTAAGATATTGTATGTTAAAAATAATTGTGTTCTGTTTGCTCCATAGTGAGTGATCAAGAGATGTTCAGGATTATTGTTGCTGATTATCGCTGATATATAATAGTACCAACAGCACTACTACTGTTAGCACATTTAGAAACAGGTCGGGGGATGCTATGCCTTGAAGATGCAGCAAAATACTCTAGTAATAAGAGTCCTTTGGGTCTGTCTTTTCTGAGCAGAGCATTTTATTAATGGTGTTCTTATAAATGCATGTGTGTTTTCTTAGCCATTTCTGTTCAATGAAGATAACAGTTTTACAAGTTCCTAGACTTTAAAGTCCAAATATGTAATGGAGGTTTTATCTAAAACATAACTAATCAATTCAGTAATAACTCTTGTATCTAATCTGTACTTTGTATAGAAAATACAGATCTCAATTTGTGATACATTTTCTGAGCCTCTAAGAAAATATTTTGTGTAGCTTAAGAAGCCTTGTCTCCTTTAATTAGAAAAGGCATACTAGCTTGTTGGGTTATTTTCCCCCTCATCCTCAATTCATTGTTCTGTTGGAAGTATATTATCATCATTGTTGCATTCCACCATGACTTCTTTTATTTTTCATTTCAGTGATTTGGAATGAACTATTAGTTGTTGACATGAATGAAAATAAAACAATTTTTGCTTTGATGGCAAATGAAATACCATGATTGTGACATGCATTCTAAATTATCCTGAATGGTTCAGAAATTTATTTATTTTTATTGATTTTTAATGTTTTTTTGGTTCAGAAATTTAAAGCTCCTTAAAAATGTATGTATGTGTTACATAGGTTACTAGTATATTATGTGCTGGTTGAAAACCTATAGATTATCTAATAAGTTATTTTATATATGTAATAAGCCTTCTCTGACTTGGGGTATTTTGCTCTAATAATGATAAGTGTGAGGTGATGATGTGATTGATGAATTCTCCCCTTCTCTTTAACGCTCTCTAGTGGTTTCCTGTTGCTTTTTCCATGAAAACCACTCTTGACCAGCATGATTTTTCAGAAAGTTGTAGAGTGTTCCTTATGGAAAGCATGTTTCATAACTTAGTAGTATAAGAAAGTACAGCCTTTTTTTAATTTTAGGAAAATGCTATTGATAGAAACAATTATGAGAGAAAATGTTTTATCAAACTTCATAAAAGCCCAGCAATCAAAACTTTTGAAATAATTTTGTCTGTATTTTTAATTCATAATGAATCATTTGTTTTCAGTTTTATGGATACTAGAACTAGATGAGGCCTTACAGAGGAAGTGGAGAGCTCTTCATTCCAGGAAATCATTTGTCAATGACTACACAACTTGCTTAAAGATGTGCTCCTATTTCTTGTGATTCTTGATTTGTAATAAATTTCTCTGGATATTGCCATTCTGTATTTCCTTCTCCCTCCTTTATATTTTATTATTCACTCTATTGAATCAGTCTTCATCTTTGCCTCTCTTACATTTTCTTATGTCATCTTTTAGTTATACTTTTCAATCTGTAACGTCATTTCTGTTATTGCTCCTACCTGTTCTTGATGTCTATTATGTCATATAGTGCCACTAACCTTATGTCAATATTTAAATTTAATTTAATTAAAATTAAAGTCTACTTTCTTAACATTATTAGCCATATATTAGTTCTTAATATACATACATGTAGCTATTGGATAACACAGACATAAACCATTTTTGCAATCACTGGAAACTCACTTGGTAGCACTGTTTTCAATTGTAAGCTTTGAGTTTGTATGAAAATCATATGATATAGCCTTGATACTGATAAATCTTTTAGCTTGTGTCAGTGAATATCTGCATATTCTATTCTTTATGTCATTGCTAATTTTATTTTGGATTTTCCTTTTAAAAAATATAATTTTGCCAGGCGTCCGTGGCTCATACCTGTAATCCTACTACTCAGGTGGCTGAGATCTGAGGATCATGATTCAAAGCTAGCAGGGGCAAAGACTCTTATCTCCAATAAACTACTAGAAAACCCGGAAGTGACGCTGTGGCTCAAGTGGTGGAACAGTAGCCTGGAGCACGAAGATGCTCAGGGACAGTGCCCAGGCCCTGAGTTCAAGCCCCAGGATGGGGTGTGTGTGTGGGAATATATATATATGTATACACACATGTAAATATACCCATACATATACATACATATACATACATATACACATACAGGTGCATATATACATACATGTACATATATAATTTTATTCTGCTTATTACGATGTTGTACAGAGGGATTACCATTTCCTAAGTCAGGTAATGAATACATTTCCTTTTTTGGACAATGTCAGTCCTTCCTTTGCTTTCTCCCAGTTTTCTCCCCTATCCCTGCCCTCACATTATATTGGTCATTTTCCACATAGTCTATACTGAATTCCTTTTTGTTATTTTTTAGAACCACAGTCATCAATGTAGTCTTTCTGCCTTATGTTTTGGATCTACTGTGTATCATGTAACAGATAGTTAGAGTATCATAAACAGGAATCTTGGTGTTACCATAACCCTTTGTATCACATTTCTTAAGAAGCTGGGTAGTGCATACTTTTGAATGCTTATGTTTTGTTTTGTTTGTTTATGCTTAAGTTGCAGTGGAAGTTCCCTGATGGTCATTCCTTGGCATGAACATAAACACCGGGCTAAAGATTGGTGTGAGGAGCCAAAATGCAGGTTGGTGTCCACCAGCATACCCTGCACAGGTGAAGAGCGCCTGGGAGCTCTTACTTCATGGTACTCCCTGGGCTGTTGCGTTCTGTAAAGATTTTAACTTCATTATTATTATTTCAACTTCATTATAATTTTTTTTTTGTTTGTAGTTGGGCTTGAGCTTAGGGCCTGGCCATTGTCCTTGAGCTTTTTTGCGTAAGGCTAGCACTCTACCACTTTGAACCACAGTGCTACTTCCAATTTTCTAGTGTTTTGGAGAGAAGAATCTTATGGACTTTCCTGCCTGGATTGGCTTCAAACCATTATCCTCAGATCTCACCTCTTGAGTAGCTAGGATTATAGGTGTGAGCCACTGGTGCCCAGCTTTTGTGAAAATTTTTAATGAGAAAATGTTTTATTACAAAGGCATTATTCTAAAAATCATTATAACTTTTCAGTTTAATGTTTTCTCTTGCTGCATTTCAGATAAACAGATGTAGTTTTCATAGTTATGGTATACATATATCTAATTTTGTTCTTGGGTCAGTTTTAATTTTCAGTATTATAAGACTTAATGTGGGAGAGTCTCAGTATGTGGAGGTATCAGGAATTGAGGAAGGGGATGGATGTGAGGTGTGGGGCTGAGGTCCATGTGAACATATGAGATTTGTTATCTGGGTCAGAGAAATTGTAGTTGAGATAGGAAGATTTCAGATTCAGAGATAGTTGGGGTGTAGTGATGGCTGTGAAAATCTAATAATTTAGGCAATATATGTCCTCTATATGGGAACTATGGATTCCAGAGGCACCAGGCATGTTCTCTCCAGAAGTTTGGAGGGTTCTTTTCTGGAGAAATGGAATAGCTGCTTCTAGATACGGAGGTTTGGCCTCACAGCTTAGGACGCAGAGAAGTCAGCTTCCTGGACATTTGGAGAGAACAAAGTGTCAAGCAGGAAAATGTACAGATAATGGAACTAAAAGAAAGAAACATGAAGAAAGAAGAAAACTTCAAGAATTATATTAATATTGCCTGTTAGATAAGATACTGTATTTGCAAAATTTCACAAGCCCATATAAATTAGGAACAGAAAGCTATAGAACTTTGGGATATTAGAAAATAAATGGTATACAAAAATTAGAAGAGTTATATAATAAAATCAAGGAATTTTCCATGAATTGAGAATAAAAAATGTATGGAGTATAAGAGAATAATTATTATAAAGAAAAAAATTAACTCTGAATGTGGCAGCGCATGTCTGTAATTTCAGCTACTTGGAGGTGGAGATGGAAGAAACACTGTCTGAGATCAGTTCTTGCAGTTTTTGTGTGGCGGTGGTGAGGGAGGGTTGGGGATATGTTTAAGGCACTAGAAGACTAGTTATAGAAAGAGCCATTCCATTTAAGGTTTACGAAGTATAGGTTTGGAGCACAGTAGGCTGTCTCAGGCAAGTGGGTAAATACCCCAGTATTTATGGAATTTTTTTGTGTGTCAGGTGATATACTAAAAATGCTAATAAATCTGGTTAAAAAAATTGTCTGGGCTGGGAAGGTGGCTCAGTGGTAAAGTGCTTGCCTTGCATGCCTGAGGCCCTGGGTTCGATTCCTCAGCACCACATAAGCAAAAAAGAAAAAGGCCGGAAGTGGCGCTGTGGCTCAAGTGGTAGAGTGCTAGCCTTGAGGTGAAGAGCTGAGGGACAGCGCCCAGTCCCAGAGTTCAGGCCTCATGACCAGACCCCCCAATACCCCCCGAAAAAAAATATGTCTAAGAACAAAGCTCCTGATGTTCTCAGGCATGTTCTCTGTATGCTCTATTTCCATTGCTTTGAGTTTTCACAGCATTTTTGTATGGTATTATGCCCATTTTTTTAATGACTAAAAGGAATCGTGGGTGGTTTTAGTTACGTAATTTGCAGATGGTTTCCTGAGCTTTCAGTGGATTGTGCCTTTGATTCAGTTGTGACTGCAGCTCCCTACTGTATAACTTCACTGTGATCCACCACGGGCACCCCCATTCTCCTCATATTACTCGGTGTCCTTAGCGGGACACAGGGTTTTCCTTATTTTCCTCTGAGAGCTCTTTACTCTGGGAGGCACTTGACCTGACCAGGATGATAAAGTCTGCTCCTCAGATATTGTCCTCTGTGTGTCCTCTATGCCGTGACTTGTTCTTCCCGCTGTGAGGAAGGATGTAGAGTAGTCCTATGATGCACAAATATATCAGCATGATGCATGATTGCTGGCACTTGGAAGAAGTATATTATCAGCATGAAGAAGGAGCATTTATTCTGATTCATATGAACTCTGAAATTAAGATCTCTCATTGGAATCACTTGGGCACTTTCCTAACTGAGCCCTGGCTGGCAAGCACAGATGACTTTGATTTAGTGGGCCAATGGGAGGCTTCTGGCTCCCATTTTACAGGTAATTTTGATTTTGCTAACAATTTCTTGATTGATTTTTGGCATAGTTGTTTTGGCCTCTTATCCATTGTGATGTTTCAAGTCAGGGAAACCGGTGGGAAACTAAGTTTTTAAAAAGTGTTACATTTACTCTCATCTCTGTTCTTGTCTTTCTCTCGTAAAGTTATGTTTGTCTTTACAGCATTCTATTTGTTCCACTATTCCTTTGTGCTTTGCAGAATGGTGGTTGAGCCAAGTCTCCAAGATGAAAGTGAGTTTTTGTATGCTGCACAGCCTGAGTTACTACAGTACAGGACCAGCGAGCTTTCTGTTGAGAAGGTCATGGACTGGTACCAGAGCAGAGCAGAGGAGATAGAGCATCATTCCCGGCAGGTGAGGGGAGAGACTGCAGTTGCTCTGTGATGCTGGCCTCCAGGATGGACTACAGTGCCAAGGGTGTTGGGGTATAGATATTATTTGCAATGAATATTTCTTACTGGTTTTGATCACTTTTCTTTCTCTGTAGAAGGATACATGTGGCTTTTGTTTTAGATGATGGCAAAGCAAATCCATAGAAGAAAAGTTGCTTTCAATCTTTCTTTAAAATATAAACTGCAGAAGCAGTTATAGGAGGATCATGGTTTGAGGCTAGCCTAGGAAAAAGTGAGATCTTTTCGTAAAAAAAAAACAAAAAACGCTGGCATAGTGTCTACTTAGTATTGCTAGACACTCACCCTTTGTCCCACTGTTTGTTTTTTTTTTTTGTGATTCCCTTTCCCAAATCAGATAAACTTATATACATGACAAAAGGTACAGAAATAAAAAACAGTGACAACAGGAATAAACCAAAGGGAGAGAGAAAAAAAGAAGTAACTGCAAACAGTTATTGTTTCCATTTCTTGGAGTTCATTTCCATAACTACCATTGTATATGGTCAAATGCACATAGCTATTGAGCCATTGTGATCCTCTTCTAAGAATATCCTAGACAAATTCTAGTTATTACAAATGAGGAAAACCATGCAGCCTGAGTTTCTTTGAGTCTGGCTCACTTTGCTTACTATAATTTTTTCCCATGAACTTTACATCTTGGAGGGAGGAGAGGCAGAGAGGGAGAAGTGGGAGGAAATGAGGGAGGGGGTAACACTGCTCAAAAAGAAATGTACTCATTACCTTACTTATGTAACTGTAATCCCTCTGTACATTGCCATTACAATAAAATTTTAATTAAAAGAAAGCATATACATTTCAATGTGCACGATGATAAAGATGTTGACTTAAATGATAAACAACTTGCATAGCTAAAACTTTTCAAATTGTAAGAGTATAAAGACATAATAGGCTAGCATAAATAACCAAGACAGAGTTACTTCGGTTCTTTTTATTTTTTATTATTAATAAGGTTTTTTTTTGTGAAAATACTGTACAGAGGGGTTACAATTACATGAGCAAGGTAATGAGTACTTTTCTTATCAAGCATTGTAGCCTCCTCCTTTCTTTCCCCTTAACATCCCCCCCAAAGTTGTAAAGTTTGTTTTTTGACATAGCATCTTGTACATGTCATTGTTGCAGTGGGTCCACCTGTATCCCTATTTAAACAATTTGTTTTCTCCCTTCCTCTCTCCAAATTATACCAACATCAAATACAGTGAAAACAGGGGTTATACTGTGGGGGAGGGACATACAAAGCAAAGACCTCGGAGTCAAAGCAGACACGCTGAAAACATTACAGGACGGAATAGGAGAAACCCTAGTCTCCTTGACACAGGCCGAAATTTTTCTTTTTCTTTTTCTTTGTCTTTTTTTTATTGTGAAAATACTGTACAGAAGGGTTACAATTACATGGGCAAGATAATGAGTACATTTCTTATCAAGCATTGTAGCCTCCTCCTTTGTTTCCCCTAGCCATCCCTTCCCATCCTCCCCTCATCCCCCCACCCAATCCTCCTCTCCCCCACCCACCAAAGTTGTAAAGTTCGTTTCGACATAACGATTTGTACATCTCATTGTTGTAATGTGTCCAAGACCTAGAAACACAACAAATCAAAGAAAGGTTGGACAAATGGGATTGCATGAAATTACAGAGCTTCTGCATGGCAAAGGACATAGCTAGCAAGATCAATAGAAAGCTCACAGATTGGGAGAAGATCTTCACTAGCCATACAACAGACAAGGGTCTCATATCTAAAATATACCTGGAACTCAAAAAATTAAATTTCCCAACAACAAATCCCCGAAGAAACAACTTTCCAATAAATAAATGGGCTAAACACTTACAGAGAAACTTCTCTGAAGAGGAAAGAAAGATGGCCAATAGACACATAAAGAAATGTTCAAACTCTCTAGCCATAAAAGAAATGCAAATAAAAATGACACTGAGATATCACCTCACCCCAGTTAAAATGGCTATAATCAAGAACTCTAATAACAACAGATGCTGGAGGGGATGCAGACAGAAGGGAACCTTACTGCATTGTTGGTGGGAGTGTAAACTTGTTCAACCACTTTGGAAAGTACCATGGAGGTTCCTCAAATACTCCACATAGAGCTCCCCTATGACCCAGCAATCCCACTTTTGGGCATTTACCCAAATGATCACAAACAAGACCATTCTAGAGCTACCAGCACAACTATGTTTATTGCAGCATTATTTACCATAGCTAAGATATGGAACCAACCCAGATGCCCCTCAGTAGATGAATGGATCAAGAAAATGTGGCATACATACACAATGGAATTCTATGCCTCCATCAGAAAGAATAACATTGCCCCATTTGTTAGGAAATGGAAAGACTTGGAAAAAATTACATTAAGTGAAGTAAGCCAGGCCCAAAGAAACATAGATCATAGGGTTTCTCTTATTTGCAATAACTAGTATATGTCTGAGACAAGCAGAAAAGGTCAGATAAGTTGACGTTAGGTGAAATGAACCCCAAATGGTTTTTCTTTCTTGCTATTGTTTCTAACATATTTATAAGATGTTCTTTTGATTTTTGCCTCTAAATAAATGAGGGTCCTGAGTTTGATTTAAAAAAAAATAAAAAAAGCTGAGTGTAGTGGTCACACCTGTAATCCTGCTACTCTATATAGAGCTTTATGAGAATCAGAGGAAAGTGTGTCAGTGTCTGCTTGTGCATTTGTATAATTTTTAAAACAGATTTTCACCTAGTTCTACTGATAATGAGTATGGAAACTTTAAAAATCTTTCGTGTCTGTAAAAAGTTCTGGCCAACATATGTGTCCACTTAAAATAGATTAGTGCGACTTCTTGATTTTCAGTATTTCACCATTTTGTAGTCAGATTTCAAGTTAAGCAAATAACAGTAAGAAAAAGAAAAAAAGTGACATACTGAAGTGAAACATAAAAAGTAACTTTAAAAACTATTTTTCTGTGCTCTATTTATGTATTTTTAAAAGGTTAGGTTTATAGCAAAATTGGGTAGAAAGTATAGTAGAGAGTTTCCATGGCAGTCACATTCTCCTTTAAGTTTTCCTAATTAGTAACATGTTTGTCTGAGTAGTTCATTTGCTATAACTAAGGAACCAAGACACCTTTCTAGAAGTGAGTGGATCAACTGTGATACATCTAGACAATGGTGTATTATTTCAGCAGACTGAAAACAAATGAGCTATCAGTCCAGGAAAGACATGGAGGAATCTTGAGTATATATTTCTAAGCAAAAGATGCAGCTATGAAATGGCTACATAGGTGTGTGATTCATCCCTATAAATGCAATCTGGAGATTAAACTGTGGAGACAGTAATTGCCAAGGGTGTAGGGCTGAATAGACAGTGCAGGTCATTTGTAGGGCAGTGAACTATTTATGTTACGAAAATGGTGGATATGTGTAATTACACAATTACTAGGGCCCAATGAAGTTCATCTCCAAGGTTGGTACATCTCATTACACAATTATCAAAACCAATCAAACTTTTACCTCCAGCAGTGACTCCTGATGTTAACTGTGGACTTTGACAGTGATGAGTCTATGTGATTAGCGGATCACATGTAGCGTCTGTGCTACCCTGAGAGGGATGCTGGTGGTGGGGGCTGCCTGTGGTATGAGGTGAGGGCAGGAGACATGCAGGAACTCTGCTTTCTGATCTATTCTACTTTGAACCCAAAGTTGCCTGAAAAAAAATCCATCAGAAACCAAACTGTAGATATTTCTGAAGTTGAATATTTTAGCAATCAAACAATAACTCCTAGATATCTAGAATTTTTTTTTTTTTGCAAAATTAGAGAAAATTATGAGACCTCGTGGGCTCTATTTACTTGGCTTGCATTCTTCTCCATCTCTTCCATTTTAAGCTTCAGGTAAAGCATTGATGTTTCATGTCACTTACACTGCAATCAAAGTAATATTTGATGTAGGTTTTTTTTTATCTTTTTCATGTTTAGAGATTTAATTGATATGGGAGTTCTTTTTCCTTAGTGCCTATAAATGCCTTCAGCAAAACCTGTTTGTTGGCTGAAGAAAATATTTATCATGGTGCATTTTACCCACAATAGGCTTGGGGCATGTAGTGTAATGCTACATTATTGCACTAGAGTCTATGTTTATTTGAAGTTTCAGTACATTGCATTTTTTTTTTGAGTATTTAGGAAGACAACAAATACAAATTGCTAATGTGCTGTGCATTGAAATTCACTTGCATAGAGTTGTATGTTATGGTTTTGTTTTCTGAAAATTCAACTGAGATGGCTTTTTAAAGTTATTATGGAAATAAAAGTGTCATTTCAGACACAAATTATACTAACTAGGTACTATGGTAAAAACATTTGATGAAGTATTACCAGGAGTCTTCGGTTTGCCTCTGCGTTACCTACTTGTACTTTATGTCTGTTATACTTATTTGCACCAGTCTTCTTACTGGAGAACTCATTTCTCTTCGAGTGTCAGTCCTGTGGTTGTCTTGGGACTTGGTTGGGATTTAACTGGCTTAACTGTTGCTGGCATTTTCCCTGTGTGTTACAGGGCTGTTTCCCTTTTTTCCTTCTCCTCTACCCCTAGCCCTCCACTGCATTGCTCAGTATTCTCAGAAAATGGTTCTGCTGTGTGTCTCATTGAAAGAACTCAGAACTTCCTTCTATCTGCACCTTTTCTGACTTCTAGAAGAGGCATCTCTTGACTGGGATTGCTTTATCACCTATCTATTTTTTCTGCTTTCATTACTGGGTCTGTTGCTCACTTCCCCGAGAGCACAGAAAGTTCGTTCAAGCCTCTTCATTGTAACTATGGAAAAGTAAACTAGAGTTATATTCTTCCTGGCTTGTGTTTTAGCTCTGTTCCTATCACTGTTCTATATAGAAATAGTTCCTTTGCTCATGGTCATCACTTTCTCAAGTTTAGTTTACTCCTCCTCTCCCCCGAGTCTGGCTGTTCCTGCCATGCTGTGAAGCCTGATCTTAGAGAGACTAGAATAGCTACCCACCTCTCAGTGTATTTTTTTTCTTCTTTTTCTGTTTTCCTTTTTCTTTTTGCTGGTCCTGGGGCTTGAACTTGGATGCTGTTCCTGAGCCTTTTTGTGCTCAAGGCTAACTCAGTGCCATTTGAGCCACAGCACCATTTCTGTTTGCTTGAGTTTACTCAAGGTAAATAAAATGGACTTTCCTGCCTTGTCTGGCTTTCAGTCACAATCCTCAGATCTCAGCCTCCTTAGTAGTGAAGATTATAGGTGTAAGCCATTGACACCTGCCGTCCCTTAATTTCTGGCTCAGCATTTTGTCCTTTGACACTGTGTGTGTGTGTGTGTGTGAGTGTGTGCATGTGCGCACACGTGCACGCATGTGCCCAAATATGTATGTGCAGGTCTGGAGCCTGGCACTCAGGCTCAGCATTTTGTCCTTTGACACTGTGTGTGTGTGTGTGTGTGTGTGTGTGCGCACACACGTGTGCATGCATGTGCCCAAATATGTATGTGCTGGTCTGGAGCCTGGCACTCTGGTTCAGCATTTTCACTGCCACATTACAACTTCTGTCATACTTCACTAAGTTTTTTTTTTTTTTTTTTTGGTTTTTTGTTTTGGTTGTTGTTGGTTAATTGGAAAGTGTCTTGTGTAGGCTGTTTTGCTTAGGCTGGCTTCTAACTGAGAACCTCTGATCTGAGCCTCTTAAATGGGTATAGTCACTGGGACCTAGCCCTTTAATAATACTATTTACTGCTTATTTCCTGAAACTTCTTCCTGTGACAACAATTCAGTTTTTTTCTGTCCTGGTCTTAGCCATTAATTTCAGTCCATCCCTGAGGGGTATTATTTTCTTTGGCTTGTCCCTTATCATTATTCCCCAGGATACAGTTGTTGTTATTAATATTGTGCACAAGTGTGGCCAGCTCAGATTTTCTTTCCAAATACTGCTCTATGAGTTATGTGCTGATGATTCCAAAATACCATCTCCAGCCTGGTACCTTAACTTGATTTCCAGATTTTAGTCTCTGGTTTGGAATCTACAGTTGGATCTCTGAGCAGGTAGGTATTCCATAGGCTCCTCCAGAAGCAGCATCGCCAATCCTAGCCATGAATCTAGACTCCTTCTCCTTCATTTGGTCTGACCAGATGTCATAAATTCTTCCTCCTGATTGTTTTCATTCTCCTCTGTCTTCTTCTATACTGCCTCTGTTTAGCATCTCATTACTGCCCACTACATAGGGAATGTTCAATGACTATTTATTCAATGAATAAGCACACAAATTAATGAGTGTGGGTCCTCAATGTTAGTATTCCTCTAAGAACTGACTGGTCTAAGAGTTATTTCATTGAGAACTGACTGGGCTACCTACTTTCAATCCAGACTATTCACATCAATTCATCATTTAGGAAATACCAAGTATTCTTCCAGAGAGTGTAAATATATTCAACATGTGGCTCTTTGGATAACTTTAAATAGTGCTGTGTTTTAGGGTTAATGATGAAGTTTATCTTAGTGAAGCATATTTTTATCATTTGGCCTCTTCCTGTTCCTTCAGCCATGTTCATATCACTTCCCATCTTCTTTCTGTCCCCCTGGATCTGGTTGTACTTTTGCTAGTGCAGTATGCTTCTACCCTGCAAGCTTTTCTTCCCCTAATTGTGAAATTCCCTTAATTAATAGTTTTTCTTCTTTAGGGCCCACTTTAGTGTTCTTTCTTCTGGACTAAACTAGGATGTCCTACGGTTGGACTAAGCACCCCCTCTTTCTCTCTGGATGCCAGTCAGACACAGCTGTTAACTCAGCCTGTGCGATCATTGAGTCATCCATCGTTTTTCCTTCTGAGGTGGAAATTTGGAGTGGTGTTAGGTCACAGTAGGCCCTCCATGAACAGTTGTTGGTCTAGGAGCAAAAGGGTGAGGGGGTAGTATGACAAGTGATCAGTGAAGGACTAATGGCTTATCTTCAGCTACAGAATATGGCACTTCATAAATTTGACTGGGAACCAGGGATGAATGGCAGTCTACTGAGCATTTAGATTAAAATCGTTCGCTTAACTTGGTATACCTAATTATTAGAGTTGCTCCAACTGACAATAGTTGTATAGGAGTTATTGAGCAAATTTTTATTGAATGCTTTCTGAAAGGGGAGGAGTAAAAAAACTAGGGGGATAGATAATTCTTTTTGGAGCAGAGCATTATAGTGAGAGTAGGGTTAATTTGCTGTTGTCTCTACCTGTTATTCTTTTCTCTGTCTATTAATATAATGTAAGCATTAAATGGAGAAGTATATATAGAACTGTATTGTTTACTGTTAGGCTTTATAAATTTAAGATGGTTGTCTTCTTCATATCTTTACTTACAATATTTGTAGTTGTCAAAATCTTTTTTTTTTTGCCAAAATCTTTAAAAATTTTTTTATTGTCAAGGTTATGTACAGGGGGGTTAGTTACATATATATGGTAGTGAGTACATTTCTTTTCAAACATCATTATCTCCTCTCTTGCTTTTCTCCCACTTTCTCGCCCTCCCTACCCCCCCAAGTTGTAAAGTTCGTTTCCAATATATTGTATCACTGTTGCATTGGTTCACCCTTTGTCTCATCATTTTGTTGTTCCCCTTCCCTTCCTTAATTCAGATAAACATGTATACAATATACAAGATCTTTTTTTAAAATTTACTTTTTAGTGTAAATGTGATGTACCAGAGGGTTACAGTTCCATAGGTTAGGTAATGAGTATTTCTTTTTGAAAAGTGTCACCTCTTCCTTCATTTTCCTCAGTATTTGTTGTTGATTGATTTCTTTGAAACAGTTTGATATATTCGGTGAAGAACTGTTAAAGATTTTTGTAGTAAATAAAAGTATGTTACTGGTAATGGAGTTTTACATATATGTTACTAGCATTAGATAATGTACTGAGAGCTTTTCCTTTCAATGTATTAGCAATGTGTAATACCCACAAACTTACTGTCACTTTTCAATTTTAGGTTGACTGTGCGTTGTCGCTTGTTAGACTTGGAATGGAGCGGCAGATTCCTGGTTTGCTAGTTCTGTGTGATGACTTGGTGACACTGGAAACACTAGTTTATGAAGCCGGGTGTGACTTAACACTGACCTTGAAAGAACTCCAGCAGATGGAAGACATTGAAAAACTGAGATTACTGATGAATAGTGTAGGTTTAGTTCCAACTTTCTTCTCATGTATTTTTTCCCCCTATGGACTTGATTAATATGTGTCTCAAACCAAAATGAAATATTTTACAAGTGTGAGAAGTAAGTAACTGAATGAAGTTTCTTGAGACTGTGCAAAAAAAAAGTGTTAGGGTCCTTGTCACACTGGAAGACCCCATGGCTCAGTAGTAGCTAGTAGTATGATTTCTAGATCTGGGCGTGGGCCATTTGGGACCCCATGTTGGCGCAGCAGTATTGCTGCTGCAGCCCTTCTTGCCGTAGGAGGGCGGTGGCACATTCTCCTCTGACTGCCGGTCTACGTGTCCATGATGACCTGCAGAGTGGGTTGTAGTAGAAAGTGTGAAGCTTCATTGCTTCACACAGTCTGTCTGTCTATGAACGTTAGGATGTGTCCGCTATAAAATGGTTTTTAATTTAATTTAATGCTTGTTTGTTTTGGTTAATTATACTTTCAGTGTTCTGAGGACAAATATGTGACAAGTGCCTACCAGTGGATGGTTCCCTTTCTTCATCGTTGTGAGAAACAGTCCCCTGGTGTGGCTAATGAGCTATTGAAAGAATATTTAGTAACTTTAGCTAAAACAGACTTAAAATTTCCCCTGAAGATATTTCAGCATTCCAAACCAGACGTAAGTAGAAACTTAATTTCTTAAAATTCTTTGTATTTTTTTCTGTATAGAAAGGTTTAATTACTAAACTTTCATTATAGTCTTTGAGAATAATTTTCCTGTCACCAGAAAAAAAGTGGCTATCATTTTATTCTTTCAGAATTTTCAACAGCATAGTCCAATGTTTATATCAAAAGTTTATATGGTAATGTTAATTTTGTCTCATTTATTCTAGTTTGTTTACTGTCTCCTATATGTTGGATATTATCAATATAAGAAGACTAACGGTTTCTAGATATTCTTACTATTATAGGTACTATACAAGTATTAAGTGTAATTCTTTTTTTTTTTTGGGTCCAGTCATGAGGCCTAAACTCTGGGCCTGGGCACTGTCCCTCAGCTCTTAACCTCAAGGCTAGTACTCTACCACTTGAGCCACAGTGCCACTTCCGGCTTTTTTCTTTTTGCTTATGTGGTGCTGAGGAATTGAACTCAGGAAAATTGTGATATAAAATGATTAGATGGTCATCTTCAATTATATAGGAGATAGAAGAACCTGGGTTTATTGATTTACTGATTTATTGATTTTTTTTTTTTTTTGTCGGTTGTGGGGCGTGAACTCTGGGCTAGGTGCTGTCCCTCAGCTCCTCAGCTCAACGCGAGCACTCTACTACTTGAGCCATAGTGCTACATCTGGTTTACTGGTGGTTAATTGGAGATAAGAGTCTGATAGTCTTTCTTACCTAGGCTGTCTTTGAACCGCCATCCTCAGATCTCAGCCTTCTGAGTAGCTAGGATTGCAGGCACAAGCCACTGGTGCCTGGTAAGTCATTGTATTTATGCTGGCACCTATAGAACAAGGAAGGTTTCTATCTTGAGGCCCTTTAAGTAGTTTATGAAAATCATTAGGTTTTCAAAAGGGTATCTTGTAATTATTCCTAATAACTTATCATTGTATAAGTGTACTGTATTACTTTGTATTTCTAAAGAGTACAAATTTGAAAGTCATTTTGTTAAGTACAACCATATTTGGCATTGTTAAAACCGTTTAACCATGGATCAAACACACCTTCACCAGTGTAAGGAAAGCTAGAAGTTATGTTATTATGTTTATCTTAAGACAGTATGTAAATTGAACTGATATGTTTTGAG
Organism: Dipodomys ordii; assembly: GCF_000151885.1. Classification (NCBI taxonomy): domain Eukaryota; kingdom Metazoa; phylum Chordata; class Mammalia; order Rodentia; family Heteromyidae; genus Dipodomys; species Dipodomys ordii. Next base: position 17,644,536 of record NW_012267236.1, read on the forward strand.
AACTATTTTAAGACAGTTTGTAAAATGTAAAATATTTTGAGAACAAATTTTACTTAAGTATTAATATAAATAGTCTTAATGGGCAAGCTTAAATTAGCAATTCCAAGTTAGAAGGTAAACACACAAACATGCCCATATCACACTGTTTCAGGCAATTGTAGTTCCCAGTTCATTGGAGGGACTGAGCAGGATGGCTCAGTCCACTTGAAACACTGATTGCGGTAATGTTGAGAACATCAGACTGAGGGCAAGCTATAGGTAATCTAGGTCTTTCAGTTTTAAATTTTGATGGAGAATTTTCTTATACTCACCTTTGTTATTAATGCAACCTCCATGAAGATATGTGGTTATAGACCAGTAGAGTCAAAACAGGAAAGAATTGCTAACTTTTAGACATTCCCCCCCCCCATCTAAAAGGATCATCTGTCAGAAGTTTAGCTTCTCATTGGTTATTCAAACATTTCCATTTTCTCATAATCACTTTGCACTTAGTATGAGGTGTTGAATTTGGGTGGTTTCCTTGAGCCTAAAGAGTGCTTATGGCAGCAGAGTATTTGGTGAGAAACAGGATGGATTGCATATGAATGTTTTATGAGGAAGAAGGAAGTGACTTTAAATTCTATGTAGTAATTTTGTTTGATATACATCTTCCTTGCAGAATCCTGTAAATCCTTTGTATACAATCAACTCTTTGTTGTTTTTACTTGGCAATTTAGCATATACCTTTGAATAAAACATATAGCCATTTGCCTTGGTTGAAATATGTGAACATGAAGGAGAGAACAGAGTTGTTCCACTCTTCTTTCTAACATATCCTGTTTCTCTCTGGATCATCTTCATGCAGTACGAATTTGAGCATGTTGTGATTTATGGTAAGGTTTCCAGGGGCTTACCACTGCCCCCTGGTCAGTGTTGGTCTCTCTAGAGTGCCCTAGATGGGCTTTTGTTTCCATTTTCTTTCTTTCATGATTTAAAAAAAATCATATTAGTATAAAGGTGATGTACAGAGGTCACAGTTACATAAGTCAGGAATTGAGTATTTTTCTTTTTGAACAGTGTCATCTCCTCCCTCATCTTCTCTGTTTTTCCCTTCTGATCCCCCATCCCCAACAAGTTCATTTTCAATATAGTGTGTAATGAATATCACTGCTGCATTTGTTCACACTGTGTCCCATCATTTCTGTGCTCCCCCTGATCCTCCCCATAACAGATAAACTTACATGCAAGACAGGGGTACAGAAATAAAAAAGTGACAAAGGAGAAAAATAAACAAGGAGTTCTTGGAGTTCATTTTGATAAACATCATTTTATATGATCATATGCCCCTAGCTATTGAATCTTTGTTATCTTCTCCTAAGAATATCCTCCTTGGGTCTCACTTTGTGAATGTCTAAAGTCATGTATAATTTATTATGTCCAAATGTATTTTTTTTGTCTTTTACCATCCACTGTGTTTACTTGTGGATTTATAGGTATTTTCTAGTTGTCACAACTGAGGGAAACCATGCAACATATATTTTTTGGGGTCTGATTTACTGTGTTTAATGTAATTTTTTCCAATTCTTTCCATTTATTAATGGTACAATTTCTAAAGGGAACACTGCTGCACTATTGGTGGGACTATAAACTTATTCAAGCACTTTGGAATTTCCTCCATACTGAGCTTCCCTTTGACCCAGTAATTCCAATCCTGGGAATTTATCCAATAGACCACAAACAAGACCATACTAAAGTTACCAGAACAACCATGTTCCTTGCAGTATTGTTTACCATAGTTAAGATATGGGATCAATGCAGATGCCCCTCAGCAGGGTTTTGTACTTGACTCTTATTATGGCCCTTATCAATGTGCATTGGATTTAATTTGTTTACAATTTTCTCTTTTCCTTTGCTTCATGTATATATATCTATATAGATATATATACACACACATACACACACACACACACACACACACACATATATATATATATTTTCATATCTCATTTGTATTTCATTGGTATCCACATTGCCAGAGACTAGCACGATGATAGCAGAGAACACTTATTCAGTATGTCTTGCCATGAAAAATGAATGAATGAATAAATGAATGAAACTGGGTCTCATGGTACTTAGCATCTTTTGTTTACATTTATTTGCTTTACTAGGTTTTACTGGGAACATTGATTATATATCACTCATTTTCAAAAAGAATATACTTTTGATCTGTGACAAATCATGCACATTATATTTAATAATATAACGGAAACCATGATGTCTCTATCATATAGCTTAGACTACTATGTCATACTATACTAACAAATACATTTCTAAATCTTACTACTTAACAACAGAAAGTTTCATGTATGGTGTGGTTTAGCTTCTATGGATATTGGTATCTTCAAGGTCCTGGAATCATTTTCTACATATGTTGAGTAGTAAATGTAATTTAATTTCTGTAAAATAAAACTTTGTATAGATGAAGTAAATCGTGGGATAAAAGTGTGAGTCGAAGGAGGCATGGTTGTGGGCACTTCTTGTTCCAGTTGCTTAAGAGGCTGAGGCAGAAATATTGCTTGAAATGCTAGAGTCTAACCTGGGCATCACAGCAAGATCCCGACTTAAATAGAATTAAAAAATAAAAAACCAGCTGGGTACTGGTAGCTCATGCCTGTAATCCTAGCTACTCAGCAGGATTAGATCTGAGTATTGCAGTTAGAAACCAGCATGGGCAGGAAACTCTGTGAGACTCATCTCTAACAAACTACTCAAAAAAGCTGGGAGTGGTGCTGTGGCTCAAGTGGTAGAGCATTTGCCTTGAGCAAAAGAAGCTCAGGGACAGCGCCCAGACCCAAAGTTCAGCCCCAAGCTTGGCAGAAAAAAACAAAAACCAAAAACCCAAGAAGAAAAAAAAACCACCAAAAACCAAAATTAGATTGGCAGGAGGGTATTTGTAAGGTTTTCCACGTAAGGTTTGGGGTATATATAATCAAGTACAAACTGCAGGACATTGAACTCTAAAGTAACTTCTTAATGTCTTGGAGGATAAGCTACAAAGGAGGAGATCACATAAGACATCAGGATTTTGTTTTCTGTTTCAAATGGTTTCCAAGCTGTCCTCATGAAACTCAGTGTTTTCATCCTTTTTCTTTATTGCTGCGATTCCTCCCAATCTCTTCTAGTCTTTATGTAGCTGGAGCCTTTGTGGAATGTCCAAAGCCTGGGTTGCCTGATTTAGACTCTGCAGACAGTGGACTGGACATTTACTGTTATTTTGAGCACAGCATTTGAACTGTCAGTGCCTCAAGCCTACAGTATGGGAGATCTTGGCCAGCTACACATGAAACAGAGGCCTGATACCTAAAATATACAGAGAGTTAAAGAAATTAAGTCTTGAAAGAATAAACAACCTAATTAACTGGCAAATAAGCTAAATAGGGACTTTTCAGAAGATGTACTTTTTTATTGTTAAGATACTGTACCAGAGGGGATTACAGTTACATAAATAAAGTAATGAGTACATTTCCTTTTGAGCATTGTTACCCCTCCTTTGTTTTTCCCTTACTATCCCTCCCTAAATTTTTTTTAAAAAAACTAATTTCTAATAGTGTTCATTTTTATTCTGCCTTGCTTATGTTTATTTTACCCACTAGTCACTTTGAATATCGGATAGATCTTTGTAAAAATGTCAGTGCTAAACTAATGGCATTATGTTTTTCTTAATACCTTGAAGACATTTATATAACTGCTTTAAGAAGGTCAACTGCTTCAGAAAGCTTTATTTCCCTGGTAACCTTAAGAATATTTTTTAAATTTATGGATTTGATTATTTTCTACTAAGAAAATGTCTTTGTTAGGCATATTTCCTGTCACTTTTCTATTTGTGCATATTGACAAATGTCTATTAAAATGAAGTAGATCATTGTTATAGAAATTATCTTAAACTTACTTTGCTGTCAAAAACAGCTTTAAGAAATAACTTTCAGACTTTATACTCATGTATTAATTATTTACTCCTCATGACAGTCTTCTTAGGAAAACATTGTTAATGTCTTGGTCTTGTAGATTAGAAAAATAAGGTATCAATTGGTTATTTTTGTATCTCAGAAAAATACTTCAAGAGTAGGAATCTGTGCAATGGGAAATAAGTATTTTATTTAGAAAGTAGCCCAAAGCAGCCATTTTCATCAGAAATTGTGTGTTCTGTGGCTTGTGTATTATTACATTACAGTTGTTCTTTCTTAGAAATACTTTGTAGTTAAATGAATAATAGATAGTGTATACTGAACAAATAATAGTTTCTAATATTTTTGACCATTAGTTAAGGAGTTATATGTATTTTGTAATTGAAACACCGAATTTAGCTGTAAGGTGATTTTTGATGTTATTTTTAATGAATAGTGTTTTTAATTCACTGTGATTTTCCTTTCTACTTTATCTTATGGGTCATAAATTGAAGAGTTTGTTTGTAGCAGATGGCATAGCTTATGGGTTACAAGTTACGTTTTTTGGCTGATTCTCTAATTAAAATGTGATTTCATTTAGAATTATTAAATACTCCAAAAGTCTGTAAGCTAAAGAACAATCAAGATTTGTTTCCACAGCTTATTAATTGCACTGTTTAATATTCTGGTGACATGGTTCTGGGCTATGTGATAGCTGACTGTAAATCTATTGATGTTTAATACATGCTTTATTTTCTCTAGCTGCAGCAAAAAATTATTCCAGATCAGGACCAGCTGATGGCAGTAGCACTAGAGTGCATCTATAACTGTGAACGGAATGACCAGCTCTCTCTCTGTTACGACATCTTAGAATGTCTGCCACAACGGGGATATGGGTGAGATATATAGTAGATAGGAGTAGATTAATCTCACTGTGTCCATTATTCTAACACTTAAATAAAAATACTGCTTTTCCAGATGTTCATTGACAGTGCAGTTGGGGGTTATAGTTCACTGGTAGAGTATTTCCCTAACATACCTGAGGCCTTGAGTTTGATCTGTAGAACTACAATGAACAAGCAAACAAAAAAACCCAAAATAAAATAAGATCTGAAGCCCTGTAGTCTATAGTTACATTCATTCATGTACTCATTTATTGATATATTGAAGTGTCGGAGCCTTACACATATTAGACAAGTACCATAGAGCCACATATCTGGCTGTATGATATCCTTCCCTATAATGAAGTACTGATAGATGAATGCATATGATTTTAAAAGTACTTTTATGTTTAATTAGAAATTTATAGGATATGCTTTTGGCTTACTAAGTTACATGCAGGGTCAGGTAGCAGTCATTTTCCTTTGAGCTTGCTTTGAAATCTGGTACATCCTATAAATTTCCCCTTTGGAGAGGAGCCTTGAAGGAGCACTGAATGGGAAGTCCGTGGACTGGTCCAATCCAGTGTTATCAGCCACGTTGCTCAATTTGTCTCCAATTTCTTCATTTGTTCAATCAGATGTTTAGAGAAGAAGTCCCTCCTTACTTTCAGTTTTCTTTTTCCCTTTGCTCTTTTTCTTTTTCTTGTGTCTTCTCTTGCTTCTCATGTGAAGGCAATCTTTATTTTCTAATGAACCAGTTTTACAGTCCGCTGTGGAATAATTATTCAAACAGACATACTCACAGTTCAAGGTTAATAGGAAAAGGGTATTTGTACAGTGGCAGAGTCCTATCCTAGCACTTACTTATCTTTTCCAGTCAAGGTTGGACTTCCGTGGTCTTCTGCATGTTCCCACGCCTAGCCTCACCTGTCAGCAGCCGGCCACGCCTCCCACTGTAGTGCAGCACAGAGCGCCTGGGTCATGGCACTGAGAAGACAAGCTCCCCCTGCTGCCCCGAATCTAATCACTCCTCTAGGCTCGATTTCTACCATTGCTACTGAAGTTGTTTTCTGGAGATTAAACCCAGGGCCTTGTGCATGTTAGGCAAGATTTGGCTTGATTCCTAGCATCATAAAAGGAAAAGAAGAGAAGAGCAGAAAGAGAAGGAGGAAGAGGAGAGAGGAAGAGGAATAAAATCTGTTGTTTGCAGACACTGAGCTACATTCCCAGCCCATACAGTTAATATAGGAAATAGAAGAACAACTTAATACCATAATGGAAACAGACAAATACAGAAGATGGCCCAGAATTTTATAGGTCAACTGATCTTTTTCTATGGAAAATTACTGTCATTTAGTATAAAGCAAATTGTTGAAAGGTACTATTGTAAAATACAAGAGTTTAAAGAGACATGCTATTAATGTGTGAACCCAGTAGTGTCAGGCTTTAGTAAACAACTGTATTTGTTGCCTACTTTCATGATAATGTTGGTCCTACTTCCCTGCCCACCAGCTTTCTTTGAAAGGGGTTGCTTTTAGCCTATGAGATGGTGTGACAGATCGTTATCTCCCTAGGCCTTCTTGCTGAGGTAGATGTGAGTCCCTGATGCCTAGGGAGTGATTGTGTGGAAGAGCTTCCTGAGTACTAGAATCCTCATGGAAACGTACAACTTCCGGGCATGTGGGCAGTTCTAGGAGAAGGCCAGCATGCAGGGCAGTCTTCCCAATCTGTTTGATTGGTTCAACAGTGATAGTTGTTTTACCTCTTACCTCTTATTTTGAGAAAGCCAGTAACTGGAACTGGAGATGTGGCTCGAGGGGTACAGTGCCAGCCGTGGTGGTAAAAAGCAGAGCAAGAGCCGGGTGCCGGTGGCTCACGCCTTTAATCCTAGCTAATCAGGAGGCTGAGATCTGAGGATCAGGGTTCAAAGCCAGCTTGGGCAGGAAAGACCATGAGACTCCTATCTCCAATAAACCACTAGAAAACCGGAAGTGGCACTGTAGCTCAAGTTGCATAGCGCTTGCTTTGAGCTGAAGAGCTGAGGGACAGCACCCAGGCCCAGAGTTCAAGCCCCATGACCAACCAAAAAAAAAAAAAAAGCAGAGCAAGAACAAGAACCTGGCCTCAAGCCTCAGTATAGTGTGTGCATGCGCATGCATGCAAGTGCACGGCGCATGCATGCACACATACATATATATACACACAAGAAAAAAAAGTCTAGTAACTGATTTGCAGTTCTGTCATACCTTGAAGCAAATTGAAACCAAAGTACTTTAGAAAAATAGTTGTTGGTATCTGGCTAATCTGTTGTAGAGAATGCTGTTCTACTCTAGTGTTTTTAACCTTAACCTTATAGGGTCCTAAAAACTGACAACACAAGCCTAAAACTTTCCTTGGACTGTGTCATATTGTTAGAGATTAAGTATGAGAGATACCATTTCTTCCACAAATTGAGTTTATTTTGTATTAAAAACCCACTACTAAAACTTAATTTTAATTTTTATTCTTTCATTTCTTTAGTCTTAAGACAGACATAACTACTACTCTCCATGATATGGTAGACCAACTGGAAAAGATTCTAAGGTGAGAAAGAGGGTAGTCTTTGGTTCAGTATGAATGGGGAGGAGGATTCTAATTAATGTTCCCTTTAAATCTGCCTATTAGTTGTTCCCAGGTTCACTTCCTATTTATTTGACATTTTTGAGTGAGTTTTCTCTCTCATAAAGCCATTGCCACCTGATTATAGCAGAATGGTAGACTAATAACGTTGGCTTTCAAAACACTGGTACTTAATAGCTTAGCAACCTTTGAACCTGTCAAAGTTTTCTGAATTTGCCATTTAGAAGTCTAATGTTTACTAGTAGCTGTTTTCAGTGGGCATATAAATAATGCTGATAAATATTATGTTATCAGTAAAAATGTAAGAATAACAAACTTTAAAATGTAATTAAATAAATTATAAATATCAATATCACAGGTAAAGGTTGTATATCTAGTCAAACATAATCTGGAATCTAGTAACCAAAATTTTATTACTTAAATTAGGATTTTAATGTTAAAATTTTTATATTGCATTTAAAGAAACAGAATGTCTCTGTGTACCATAACATATGAATGTAGTGAAGAATTAACTTTTTCGTTGTAAAACCTCTACTTTTTAGCCCAATTCTTAGTAATCTATGTTTGGAAGATACACAGTTGTGTTTAGTTTATCGAAAGCAGTGTAGTAAATCAAACGTTTCCTATTGTGAGTTGGCTTGTCCTTCCTCCCCCTCATCTTCCCTGAAAAATTCATCAAAGTTTCACTAAAACTTTTTGTTAAACAGGCTTATTCCATACAGATCTGCAGTTACCTTTGTTTTCCTCATAAAACCAAGAAGACTACCTCAGTGAAATAGCATAATTTATTTCACATCTTTGTGGGTGTGGCCAGCGTTGGTTCTGGTAGTCACTTTATGCCAAATGTTTTAATGTACATACTGTGGAGACATACTGAATTGTATGGTATCCAGCCATACATGTCTAACAGTATCATAAATGATAAACTTGACGAGACAGATCAGTATGTATAGGAGGAGTGTGGAATGTGATAGCTAAAGAAGTTCATTTGATACAAAAGATTACTGATAAAAACTTACATTTTTATGAGATGATTCGGTAGGGAGATTAGGCTTGATTGAGGCATTACCAAGCCCTCTGTTTATTGTTTTTCTGGCATCCTTGTCTGGATACTCAGGGAGATTTGCCAAGAGTTAAAACTGGGTATTGAATTTTACATTTGGCTTATTGTACTGACCTGGTACTTTTGGATTAGAGGGAAATTGCAAAAATGTGTGAGATAAAGATATTGGTCATTCTTTAAAAAAAATATTTAGTCCAGATGTATTCTAGTAGAAGTTAGTATTGAGACTTATTATGTAATCATGGTATGTAATATTGGGTCTTACTATGTGAGGATTTAAAAAATAAAGTTATGTGTTATTTATGTGCTTTAGATTCTTTTTTTGTTTGGCAGCAAGATTTTAAATCATTCTTTCACTTACAGTGTGTCAGAGCTTTTGGAAAAACATGGACTTGAGAAACCAATTTCATTTGTTAAAAACACTCAGTCTAGCTTCGAAGAGGCTCGGAAGCTGATGGTTAGATTGACGAGACACACAGGCCGGAAGTGAGTGGTAACATTGATATTTGCCTGTGATTTTTTTGCTTCTTTTCTTCTTTTGATAATTTTAATGAGGTAATGGATCTGTAGTGAACGACACAAAGTAAAATCTCTATACTTGCTTAAGCTTTGATCTTTTTCCTCACCAAGTCATCTCTGCATGAATCATAGTAACAGCATGTCTTGGTTCTTCTAGGTCCTTCCCTCTAACTTCTCCTCATCAGTCTCCCAACCATTCCAGGCTACCACTGATCTCCCTCCTGCCCCTTTGTAGATTCCTACATATTTCCTAGAATGTACTATAAATAAGTTATACAGCATTTTGCTGTTTTTACTTAGCAAAATTATTTGTGATTCATTAATGTTGTATCATAGATCAGTATTTGTTTTATTTGCTGAGTGGTATTTATTTTATGAATTTATCTCACTTCTATCTACTCACTTGTTTATAAACATTTGAATTGTTTTAGGTTTTGGCTTTAAAATATAGCTGTTTTGATTATTCATTTATATGTTTTTATAGAGATACATGCTTTAATTTCTCTTGGATGAATAACTAAAAATGGAATTAGGGTCATATAATGGTTGGTTAACTTTAAAAAACAATAACTGGGTACTGGTTGCTCACATATGTACTCTTAGCTACTCAGGAGGCAGAGACAGGGAGGATCATAGTTAGAGGCTAAACTGGCCATAAAGGCAAGACCTCATCTCAATTGGTAACTGATATGGTGGTGGCCACCATGCCTGTCAATAGACTGTGGTTCAGGCCACCCTGAAAAATACACATGAGAACCTGTTGTAAAAAAGGAGGAAGATGCAAAGGGCTGAGTGTATGGCTCAAGTGGTAGATCATCTGCTTAGTAAGTACATGGCCCTGGGTTTAACTCTCAGAGTCACAAAAAACCAGGCCTACTGTTTTCAAAAATATTTGCACTATTTAACTATTTGGCCAGTCTTGTAGACAGTTTCCTTTTCTCTACAGCCTTAGCAAAAGAGTATTGCAGTAGGTCTTTAGTTTAGCTGTCTTAAAGGTATGTAATATTACCTGGCTTTGGTTTTAATAGCATCTCTCTAATGAATTAGAGTTTAGCACCTGTTCATGTCCTCATTTGTCCTCAGCATTACATCCTTTGCCGATCTGAATTGTTTTCTTATTAAGTTTGAGAGTTTGCTTTTGTGTTCTTTGTTCTTGGCAACCATTTTCTCCCATTTGAGCCTTGTCTTTTCATTCTCTCCATGTCTTTTGAAAAGTATGCTTAAAAATTAATTTTTAAAAACCAATTTATTCTCTTGTGAGTGTGCTTTTGTTAATATATCTAAGAAATATTGCCACACAGTTTTAATTCTAAGCAAAATTTCTACTTTCCCATTTATAATTAGGTTTATGATTCATTTTGATTTTCTTTCTGCTTATTGTTGTCAGGATAAGTAATGTTTTTCATGTCTAGACAGTTGCACACTTTTTTCTATGGAATTGCCTTTATAACTTTGTTGAAAATCAGTAATCCATATACATGAGGGCTTATTTTTAAATGTTTTAATGCCGTTCCATTATTCTTTCATTCTCCAATACCATAGTTTATTGGTTATTACAGATCTCTAAGTCTTGAAATAAAGTTATTTGCTGCTGACTTCAATTTCGTTTGTTTGTTCATTCGTTCGTTCATTCGTTCCTTCCTTCCTTCCCTCCCTCCCTCCTTTCTCTCTCTCTCTCTTTCTTTCTTTCTCTCTTCTTTCTTTCTTTCTTTCTTTCTCTCTCTTTCTCTTTCTCTCTCTTTCTCTTTCTCTCTCCCTTTCTTTCTTTCTTTCTTTCTCTTTTTTTCTTCTGGCTTGAGGCTTGAACTCAGATCCTTGGTGTTGTCGCTGAGCTTTTTTTCCCTCAAACTAATGCTCTAGCCTTCAATGTGCCATTTAGGGAAACTGAAAAAATGTAAATAAGACCAAGATAACCCAGCACAACCCTAATCCTGAAAGACCAGGCTCACAGGAAGAAAGATTGCATTGCCTGTTTTTAGATTATGGAGTACAGATTCATTTGAACATTAAAAACTTGCAAATCTGATACTGATATCACAGTATCCTGTATTTTTCTCCTCCCTAAACACTTTGTTGTGTGCATGGAAATGCTGCTGACTCCTTTGTGTAGATTGTGATTCTTTCTCTTGGGACACTCCCTAGCATTTTATTCTTGTCTTGTCTCTGTCCTTAACTCTTATAACACAATGGTAAGTTACCTTCTAAGTTGTAATTCCCTCCTGACATGTGTTAAGCATGATAGACCTCAAATGAGAAACTACATATCAGGGGCCAGTAATTACTAAATGATGTCAAAGACATCACTACTATGCCTTGAACACAGAGTCTTATAAGGCTTTGCTGAGCAGGTACTCTACTATTTAGTCCCTGTCCCCATCCTTTTTGCTTCAGTTTTTTAGATACTGTCTTGCATTTTTGCCTTGGCTGGTCTCAACCTGTGATACTTTTACTTATGCCTCTTATATAGCTGGAATTGAGTTGTGCATCAGTACATTTGGCTTATTGGTTGAGATTTAGATCTTGCCGACTTTTTGCCTGAGCTGGCCACAAACTGAAGTCCTCCAATATCTGCCTTCCAGGTAACAGGATTGAGTGGGCCACTGTGCCCACATAGTGTTGATGATTTAAGTCTTACACTTTCTTTTTAACTACAGAGAGTAGACATTTGCAATATTGTGCTGCCTGTTCTAGAACTGCTCTTTGATAAGAAAGCTTTGCAGTTACTGAGGCCACCTTCCATCCTTCCTTGCTTACATACTTGTGTAGTCCCTGTGGTAAATCTCTCCTCATGGTGATTTGCTTACAGTGACTATTTGCAGAAATATGGCTGCTTTCAATATGGTCTCCTTGAAACACATCTTGACTATTTTATGTACGTTACCAAGTCTTGGGCTTTTGTATCTCTGGAATAGTCTTGTTCATATTTGAAACCTGGTAGATCTCATCATCTGTCATGAACCCAGGCTTTACCATCTTGAATACAATCCCATTTCTCCATGAGAAATCCACCTTCTTTCCAGCACTGCAACTTATGACTGTATTTGTCTTCAGGAATCTGTGTTGATTTGTAAACCTCTTCTTTCTTCAAAATCTCTCATTGGTTCTTACTTATTGAATGTTTTCTGAAGAAGGCTATTATAAATAATGTCTTGTAATTAATTTTAATTAGAACCCCACTTATGGCTAGCCATGTGTGAGGAAATGCTAAAGCCATCTGTCCCAGAACATAAGCTGGCTTGCAGAGCCATAAGCTGGCTGTGAGACTGAGTGATGCCACACAGGGCCGGGCACAGATGGTCCTGAGCTGCTGTGACAGGGACACTTGCTTCAGCACATCGTCTCATCTCTACCTGCACACCCAATCTGAAAGAGCCCTTCAGAGGAATGCAGGTGCCAAGGTCAAACAGATAGAAACATGTCATGGATCATCCTGGCATACCAGCAAATATTCTGATTGCTATATTTGTGTAGAGACAAAACTGTTCCCCAGTGCCTTATTGCATTTGGAACAAGAGTAATTGATCATTTTGTGTGACAAATACAAAATTCCATAGCCAATGAAGCACAGGCTTATTAAAAATTTTACAGTCTGGGTGTGGTTGCATGTGTCTGCCATCCCAGCAACTTGGGAGGCTGGTGCAGGAGGCTGGCCTTCTCTGCTTCACCTTACCTGGGCTTTTTTTTTTTTTTTTTTTACCATTGACCCCTACAGCTTGTTTTTCTTTGCCTCTAATGGCTAATGCTGCTTTAAGTTTGAGTCTAAGCAGCCAATTCAGAGGCTTGTTTTGTGGTACCTCTTACATAGATGCACATGCGGCTGCCCAACTTTCCTTCCATCTTCAACCCAGATTTTGTCCTGGAAACTCAAATGAGCTGGAGATAAATTCCTGCCAGTCACGTGGGGCCAATATCGTGTGGAGAACAATAGATAGTGTTAGTGTTTAGTGTTCTCCATTTTTTGTTGAATTAAAGAAAAATAGCTTAAATTTTTTTTTTCTTTTCTCCTCCCTCCAGACAGCCTCCTGTCAGTGAGTCTCACTGGAGAACATTGCTGCAGGACATGTTAACTATGCAGGAGAACGTGTACACATGCCTAGACGCGGATGCTTGTTATGAGGTAAATACAAGTCTACATGTTTCTTCCTCCCTTAGAGATGTGGGTTGTGGTACTTCACTAACCACAGGAGAGATGGTCATAAGCTGCCCTGAAAGTCACATTGTGATCAGATGATAGCTGAGAAGTGGCTAGTGTTTGACTGTTTTGTCACTTTCATACTTACCCTCTATCTTCTTTATTTTTTACAATGCCATCCATTTAGTGGATTAATTCTCAGATAGTGCTTGACACTGTACAACTTCTCTCATTTCTACAGTTTTGGTGGACACTAAAATACAGCTAATGGTTGGGGTGTAGCTCAGTGGGAGAGTGTATGTTTAACTCTATGCAGAGCCCTGAGTTTAGTACTCAGCTAAAGCAAACAAAATCCCTAAAATAACACCAAAGCTTATTAATTTTATTTGAAAAGCATTCCATGTTTCTCCTACCTGTCTTCATCTCTGCTAAATAGAACCATGTTTTGTTTTTCTGTGTCTGTATATCTTTTTTTTTCTTTGTACCCAAAGTATTCTAAAGCCATTTTTCTTCTTATCATTTTTTTTTCCTTGTACTGGCACTTGAGCTTAACCTTAAGGCCTCATGCTCTCACTTGGCTTTTTTGCTCAAGGTTGGAGTTCTACTACTTGAGCCACACCTTCAATCCCAGCTTTCTCATGGGTTAATTGGACAAAAGAGTCTCTAGGACTTTTCTGCCCCTGCTGGCTTGATCCATTAACCTCAGATCTCAGTCTCTACTATCTAGTATTAGAGGCTTGAGCCACCATCGTCTAACAGTAAACTTTTCCTGGTGATCTTCTTCTGAACATTCCTTGCTTATTCTGTATTTCCCACAAAGTACCTGTGCTTGTGTTTGGAAACCCACAATGGATTGCAGCCTTCTTGCCCACTCCCTGCCTTGTCAGTCTCTGTAGTATTATTTATATTCCAGTCTCTCCATCCCATCTGGCTTGAATTAATTTTTCTTCCTGTGTTTTTGCCTGTTTCTGTGACTTTGCTTGCATATATTCTCTTTGGTTAGAATGTATTCCTCTTGATCTTACTTGGAAAGATCTCTATAAGATGTACCTCCTAAGACATCCTCCTTTTTCTAAAAGGAGGATCTTTACTAAGTCTTTTACTAAAGACTTTCCTTAAAACCTAGTTGTTTCTTTAGTTTGATCATGAGCTGCTTCATGTCTGTCCTCATGCCCACAGTGCATATCCTACTGTTTGAGATATTAAAGAGACTTACAAAATAGTTGTCATTTGACTAAAGGAATAATTCAGTGGTATTTGCTAATCATTTTGGAAGGTAGTATGTTACTTATGATTACGCATGGTAATCATAAGTTTTCCATATAATGGGAAACTGATCAAACTTAACTCATTTTTATTGGGATGCAGTGTAAAAAGTGTTTTGAGGGGCTAGGAAGGTGGCTCAGTGGTAGAGCGCTTGCCTTGCATGCCTGAGGCCCTGGGTTCGATTCCTCAGCACCACATAAGCAAAAAAAAAAAGCTGGAAGTGGCACTGGCTCAAGTGGTAGAGTGCTAGCCTTGAGCTGAAGAGCTGAGGGACAGCTCCCAGGCCCAGAGTTCAGGCCCCACGACCGGACCCAAAAAAAAAAAAGTTTTTTGAATTTTCTTGTCAAGCCAAACATAAAACAATATATAGGGCATTTCTTGTTTTCATTTCTCCTGACTTACTGATGAAGTAAAAATTATAAAAATTAACTCTTCATTTTGTAAAATTACTTAGCTTTGTGATTTTAGTAAACAAGCATTTGTATAGATGATTGAAAATGAATAGTTGTGAAACTGAGTACTGGTGGCCTTGTAATCTTAGCTACTGAGGATGCTAAGATTAGGAGGATTAAGGTGCTAAGATAGCTCAGGCTTCCAGGAGGGTGGGATCTGGAATTGCCTGTCAAGCGCCAAGGTCTTTTGTGCTTCCTTCTCACTAGGTCTTCAGGTTTTTCTTCCCTCTCCTTGGGAGTCTGGACTGGGCTTGCAGACTGTTCGGTGATTTTTCTGTTTTTTGTTTTTTTTTCCCCCTCCCCTTTCTTGATTCCTGGTACTCTTCCTTCTTTGTCTCTTCAGATTATGGTTTCCTTTGTTACCTGACATCAAATCCACCATTTTCCCTCCCTTTTGAATGGGATTTAACTAATATATGTCTGAGTCAAGCAGAAAAGGTCAGATTTTTTTTAATGAGGTCAGAATCATGTAATATAAACTTAGATATCTATCAACTCATGGTGATTTAGTATGTTTACAATTATGCAACCAGCTGCGCTTGGATGCATTTTTAATTTATTTTTGTTGGATTTCAGAATCTTTTTTTTTGTTGACAACTGAGTCTTTCTTCAATCATTAATTCCAGCTTCTTATTTTTTTCCCCAGATATTTACTGAAAGCCTTCTGTGCTCCAGTCGCCTTGAAAACATCCACCTGGCAGGACAGATGATGCAACACACTGCCTGTTCAGCAAATCTTCCCGCTATTGCATCCCATAAAGGAAGGCCTCAGTACAGGGTCAGTTACCACAAAAGCATTGACTTGGTCTTGGCTGCCAGCAGAGAGTACTTCAACTCATCCACCAACCTCACTGACAGTTGCATGGATCTGGCCAGGTAGGTGACTCCATGTTCTTCCATCAGAGGGAAGAGTCAGGATGCACAGACTTCACTGTAGGGCTATTCTTTACCCAAACCACAGGTTACCTCAAGTACAACACTGAATGGGGCTCAGTTATTTGTTGCTTGAATATAGTAAGAAAGCTAATGAATGATGAATATCCATTAACTTCTTGACCCTTTTCCTCCGACGTGTTTTCTGCTAAGTGAGTTTTACTACCTACTGGAAAATCTGTGTGTCCCTTTAGTTAGAAGATACTCATGGCTCACCTATAAATTCAAACTCTGGTTTCTGCATGTATTGGGCCCTGTCTCCATTGCAGCAGCATCTGGCTGTTTAGAAGCAGGGGCCCTGATTAGGTGATAAAATTCCAGAGTCCCTTCCTGTTAGCAAGTTCTAGGTTATAAATTTATTCCCTTTCCTGGCCTATTGTATTTCTACTCCTCTTATGTGATTTACTCAGAAGGTATACTCAGTTCTGAGCTTTTGTAGTTCTTCACAATTACACTGATTTTTTTTTTACTTATTACCTCTGTATTAAGTGATCCTTTGTTTAAGGAACCTTAAAAGCTTCAGGAAAGTTTTTTGAATTGGTTCTTTTTTTATTATAATGAAATATCTACTTCCTAGTTAACAACAACAAACTTTATGTTCCGTTTAATGGTGACTTATCTGTTTGTTATTTTTATACCAATAATTTTATTTTTTTTAATTATCTTTAAGTAGTTATACTACAGAGGAGCTTCTGTTCACCCTGCCACTTTGAGAGTACACGTTAGGAGTATCTTAATGTCAATCCTTCCATTGTTGTCTCTCAACCTTCTTGATCCAACCCCCGGTTTTTTGAGTATTCATTTCCTGGAGTTTATGTTGTTGAACTGTGAATTAGCCTTTCTAAGGAATTACATCGTTTGAGTTCTCTCTTTAATCGATCATATTTTAGCTAATATACTGATATATCCTGGGTACTATCCTGAAGTGTTTACGTATGTATTTATAAATTATTGTAGGCTCCACATAGGAGGGAAACACGCACCCTTTGTCTCTCGGGCCTGACTTCATGTGACATGATTTTTTTTCAGGTCCTTTCATTTCTTTGCAAACGACAAAATATCTTTCTAATGTATGAACCAGCAACTTTTTGCCTTTAAATTTCATGTTTATTTGGTATTTTTTTGAGACAATAATTATAGTAACCATCTAGATACATGTTTCTTCTTCTAGGTGACTAGTTCTTATCTCAACTTTATCAAAAGTGAACAATTGCTTTTTCCCCCCGCTGTGATGCCTTCTCTCAGAAAGCATCATTTTCTCCGACTAGGTTATTGAACTTGACAAAACTGTTTAAGGTAGTTAACTATGTCTTTACTTATCTTTCCCTAAAGGATTTTATTTTTGTTTCAGATGATGAAAATGTCAAAATCAAATGACCTTTGAAACTGGGAATTGTGTTTGAACTAAACCTTTGTGGCAGGTGTTTCTCAGCGAGCATTTTAAAGGCTATCATTATAGATAGAATTTCTTGTCCATTACTCCCCTTCTCTCCCACAAGGATGCACCTCAATTTTAAGCAGATGACATGTACATATATATGGATTTGTGAGCTTACTGTGAACTGTGAATCCAAATGTAGCACAATATTTACAGATATGGCAGCATGGATAATATCCCATGCATTTTTATAGATGAATTTAGTGTGTTTAGTTAGTGTTCAGTTAGTTAGGGTTTTTGTTGTTGTTTTTGCTAGTCTTGGGGCTTGAACTGAGGGCCTGGGCGTTGTCCTGAAACCTGATTTTCCTAAGCTAGTGCTCTGCCACTTGAGCCCATAGCTTCACTTCCAGCTTTTTTTTTTTTTTTGGTAGTTTATTGGAGATAGGAGTCTCAATGGGCTTTCCTACCCAGGCTGGCTTTGAACCACAATCCTCAGGTCTCTGCCTCCTGAGTAGTCAGGATTATAGGCATGAGCCACTGGTGCCTAGATTGTTAGTACTTTTATTGAGGAAAAAGCAGTAAACATCCAAACAGCACAGCACAAAGGGAATTTCCTCCTCATTCTGCTTCCCTTCCTTTATTCCCCAGCTGTGTGTGTGTGTGTGTGTTTGCGTTTGCGCGCGTGTGTGTGCGTGTACCAGTACTGAGACTCGAACTCCTTTTGCTGAAGGATGTCACTCTACCTTTTGAGTGACTGTTTTTTTTTTTTTTGTGTGTGGTTAATTGGAGATAAGAGTCTCATGAACTTTTCTGTCTGGGCTGTAAGTTCTTACTAATGATATACCTTGCTTTTTAAATTGATGTTCTATATTACATGTTTTACCATATGAGTACACACAGGTATTGCATACTTTTTTTGATAGTTATAAACTATTCCATTGCTTGCCTTTCATAGAATATAGTTCAAAATTGTTGTATTTTCTTTCCTTTCTTAAACAACCTGATAGTGAACCACTATAACAGTATGACTGACCATGGGTGAGCCAGTCTGTAGAATAAGTGCCCTTGGCTGGAGTTATGGGTTCCGCTTTTGAGTGTCTTTAAAATTTAGACAGAAACCACCAAAACTTGTGGATATTTTACACTGAAGACAACAATATATGTGAGTGCTCAATTGATTAAATTCCCACAAATTTACATGCCTGGTCACATCGATGCTGGACTTGGTGTCTGAACTCTCTGTGGCCTGATGACAATTTGTCTTTTCTGCTCCTGTCATCCAGTGTTACTTTGCACATTCCTTTCAGGTAATAAGGTCATTTACTGAATAAAACTTTTCTGAAGAATACGTTCTCTAAATTTTAAAAAATTTTATCTAAGCTATTGCATGGAGCTCTGCATGGTGATGCGTGCTTGCAATTGCAACTACTCAGGAGGTAGAGGCAGGGGGATCACTTGAGCCTGAATTTTAATCCTCCTAGGACAACATAGTGAGACCTATTTCAAAATAAAGCAAAGTGAAACAGTCCATGAATATTACACATTCTTAGTTTAGCAAACCACTGTAGCCTGTAGTTTATCTTAGCCCTGTATTACCAATGGATACTTTGTTTTCTTCAATTAGAAAAAAATGTTTGTTGTGTATTTTTTATAAGTCATTTCTTCTGAAGTACAAAGTTATAACATTCTTATTTGTTCTAGAAGGAAACCTGGAATTACTTGAATTCCCGCTTTAAAAAGTGTCCTGTCTGATATAATCATTACCTTGTTTTTCATGAGTGGAAGAATGCTAGAAAGAATTATGGTGCTTCATGTCATGATGCCATTAGTAATGTCAGTGTATTCATGGCCAAATCACTTGGCCTCTTAGCCAGCTTTTCCCTCTTAAAGCATATGTTGATATTTGCCTCCCATGTGGGTTTAGTGTGAGAATGAAGGTCAAAGAAAACATCTGGCAGGCCCAATGTCTGGAATGTAGTGGATTCTTAGTAATATTTGTTTGATCCTCTGTTGGTCAATAAAGGAGGTTAACTTGATTGAACATGTTTGCTTTGAACTCAGGGCCTTGTGTTTGCTACACAGGTTTCTTACCACTTGAACCATGACTCTCACCCTTTTTTGCTTTATTTATTTTTCGAGTCTTACCTTTATGCCTGGGATATCTTAGGCTGCAATGCTCTTTACACTTCTTGCATTGATAGGATGATAGACTCATGTCGCCATGCTTTTTTATTGGTTGAACCTGAGTGTCCTGTCTAGCCTGGCCTTGAACTGGTATCCAGCGCCTGGAAGCTAAGATTATGGGTGTGAGCCACTTGCACTGAGCCATCTTTTACAAAATATGTATGGGGCTAGAGACATGGCTCAAGTGGTAGAGTCCAACTGTGAGTGAAAAAGCTGAGTGAGAATACAAGGCCCAGAGTTCAAGCACTGCTAACAGCATAACAAAACAATGATGAAAACAACAAAAGAACCCAAACAAACAAAATTTAGAAGTAAAACAATGTGGAGGGAGTTTTGGGCAACTAATCTTTAAACTAAAAATGAAAAGCATGTCTACTTTCTTTTAGGTGCTGTTTACAGCTGATAACAGATAGACCCTCTGCCATTCAGGAGGAGCTTGACCTCATCCAGGCACTTGGATGTCTTGAAGAATTTGGAGTAAAGATCTTGCCTTTGCAAGGTAAGTTTTCTGTTTTGTATTACAGTGTTATCAACGTAACTTGCACTAATTTACTATTATACCTTTTTAGTTCTCAGAAACCAAGGAATAATGAGCATTAGATTCCAGTTTTGTTTCCTATCCAGTGAAATTCAAGTGGAAACAGAAATTAAGCAATAAAGCTACTATTTTTGGGCACAAATTATTATTTACAGTTCATATTCGCAGTCTTTGAAAAAATAACATTAGCAGAAGGAGCGAGGCTATTGGATAAAAACAGAAATAGCTATTGAGGATTATGATTGAGAATTTCACATTGCCATAAGTTTTGACATAATTTATATATTCTATTTTATTTAATAGATGTTTAACTAGCTATGTTTTTTCTTTTCATGCCCGACTGACTCTGTGTGTGTGTGTGTGTGTGTGTGTGTGTGTGTGTGTGTGTGGTGTGTTTTATTTTATTTTTAAAAATCTATTTAGTTTTTACCTTTTTTTCCACCCTGAATCAGGGCCTGGGCACTGTTACTGGGATTTTTGCTCAAGACTAGGACTCTACCACTTCAGCAATAGTTCCATTTCTGGCTTTTTGGTGGTTAATTATAGATAAGAGTCTCATGTACTTTCTTGCCCAGACTGACTTTGAACTGCGATCCCCATATCTCAGCTTCTTGAGTAGCTAGGATTAAAGGAATGGACCACCAGTGTCTGGCCCAGTATAAATAATTGTGTGTGTGTGTGTGTGTGTGTGTGTGTGTGTGTGTGTGTGTATGTATGCATTATGTATGTATCTTGCCAATCCTGGGGCGTGAACTCAGGGCCTGGGCACTGTCCCTGAGCGTCTTTTGCTCAATTTTAACACTCTACCACTTGAGCCACGTTACCACTCCCAGCTTTTCCTATTTATATGGTACTGAGGAATTGAACCCAGGGCTTCATGCATGCTAGGCAAGCACTGTACCATAAGGCTACATTCCCAGAACCAGTGTATTCTTTAATTCAGTCAGTTTTAGTTTTTTTTTTTTAAGCAGAAGTAATAATCACAGATTTTGGCTTAGAGTTAGTATTTCATTTTCAGTAATAAAAGACATTTAGGTGCCACGTCAACTTTCCTCCTGTCTCACAGCCATGGTCTTAGCAACTTTGTGCTGTGAGAACAGGACACATCTCACAATGTTCTGGCCTTACCTGACCTCACTTGACAAGTAGCTTTCAGTCTCTTCAAACTCTTGAAACCCAGGACCCCAGTGCCCTAAATGAGAGGGAGGTCCACGTGTTCTGCAGTGTGCTTGGCTGGCCTTTTGTCTTCTTTAATCTCTCTTCTTACTGTAGAAAAGGTTAGAAATGAGGATGGGAGAAACAGAGCAGACTTCCTTCCAATTTACACTATAGCTGTCTCTTCTCTCCCCTTCTTCCCTATCTCCCTCCCCCCTCAGATAGGGATGGCCTAGTATAAGTTCCTTGTTCCTGTTGTTTGTCCCTTTTAGTGTTAGAGTTGACTGGACCTGTGGGAATATGAATCAGACACTCTTGTGTTCACAGGGTCATCACTGTAGATTTGCTCAGAATTAAAGTTCTGCTTCTCAGATTTATTATACTTGAAAGAGACATCACTATTGAAACCTTGAATATCATTGCTTGGAAGTAATTTGTGTGTAATTACACATATCCTATAACATCTTTATAAAGTCTATGTCAGGTAATTTTCATTTGGGAGAAGATTTTATTCAGTTGTACCATTAATGCAATCTTTGAGCTCAAAGCTTCTTAAAATTTTGAAGATTAGTTAAAGTTACTAAGAGACATTTTTAGCTTATTAAAATCAGTAACATTTATTGCAGTTTTCAATTAAGGAAGAGTGGAGCACAATGTAACTTTTCTGCTTTTATATTAAATCATGTGGCTTTGTGTGTGTGTGTGCGTATGTGTGTGTGTGTATGTATATGTGTATTTGTGTCTCTGTGTGTCTGTTAGCTACTTATATAATTCAAGCTGATATATGTACTTTCTATCAGCAGTAAAAGACAACTGTGTAGTGATTGTAGAGAGATTTAGAAGATAAAGTATAAATGTCATTTCACCTGGTAATTAGAGTCCGTTAGACTCCTCCAAATACATTTAAAATACTTGAAAGTTAGTAATATGCATTGCCTAAGAGAAACAAGGAGAGGAGGAACTGAATTTTGAGTTTCACATCAAATGAGGGTGTGGAGGAAATGGTGATCCATGGCTGTCAGTGGTCTTAGTTCTCTACCTTGGTTTTGTGGTTGTGTATTAGGTCCTGACATGGCCCTTGTTAAAGGTGACCCATTTTTGTAACTTCAGGATGCCAATTCATTGGCCATGTTTTAGAAGTTTACTTGTAAAGAAAATATCCATATTGTACATGATGTATTCAGAAGCAATAATTTATTTTTGTACATGCACATTTTATTTAGTTTTCATTGATCTGGAAACAACTTTGGGTTTTTCTTGGTGGTACTAGGGTTTAAACGCCTGTTTGCTAGCTGCTTTACTCCTTTAGCTCTGCCCACAGCCTTTAGTTGCTTTTAATTAGATAGTATCTCATGCTTTTTAGTTTTTATGTTTTTGCCAGTCTTGGGGCTTGAACTCAGGGCCTAGGCACTGTCCCTGAGCTGCTTTTTGCTGCTTTTGCTCAAGACTAGCACTCTGCCACTTGAGCCACAGCTCCACTTCTGGCTTTTTCTGTGTATGTTGTACTGAGGAATGGAACCCAGGGCTTCATGCATGCCAGGCAAGTACTCTGCCACTAAGCCACATTCCCAGCTCTCCCGTGCTTTTTTTTTGTGGGGTCTGCCTCAGACTATGATCCTCCTGTCTGTACCTCCTGGGTAAGCAGGGATCACAGGTGTGCCATCTCACCTGGCTTACTGATTGTGATGTGGTCTTGGTGACTTTATTTGCCTGGGCTGGCTCTGAGTCCTGATCCACTTTGTCTCCTCTTTCTTGGCAGATGGGGTGATCTGCTGTACCTGGTCCCTGCTTTATTTATTTTTCATTTTTGAAACAGTGTCTTATTATGTATTCCTGATTGGGATTGTAGGTATGAGCCCCTGTGCCCCACTTGAGTCTATTTTCATTCAGTTTGATTACCTTACTTGGTGGTGGTCACAGCACCCTTTTGTGATGTCTGCCGTTGCAATTCTTTAGTATGTCTTTCTTTTGTAGTGCGACTGTGCTCAGATCGAATCAGCCTCATTAAGGAGTGTATTTCCCAGTCTCCCACATGTTACAAACAGTCTGCTAAGCTTCTCAGCCTGGCGGAGTTGCTCAAGGTTGCAGGTAAGTGTTTGAATGTTAAGCTACAGAAGTTTCCTTTTCTTTTGGTAAATTTTTTTATTGTGATTAAGTAATTACATAATTTCACAAATTTCACAGTATTGTGAAATTTGTATTGTGTTTCCCTCTGGTGTGCACATATATACCATATATATGATCAGCAGCATGGGGTTATTTAGTAATGATACGACCAGATGAGTGGAGGTCCTTTGTTTCTTGAGTCTTATTAACTTTGTCGTACCTTATGTTTTGGATTTAATATCCAGTTAGCAGGGAGACCATGTGCCTCTTGTCTCTTTGCTCTTGGCTTAACCTTGCTCAACATGATTTCTTCTAGTTCCATCCATTTCCCTCCAAATGCCATTATTTTGCCCTTTCTAATGGCTGCATAATATTCCATTGTGTATAGATACCAGAATTTTTGGATCCATTCATCTGTCGTGGGGCATCTGGGTTGTTTCCATATCCTGGCTATTGTGAACAGTGCTGCAATGAACATGGAGGTGCATGTGTCCTTGTATCCTGGTTCCTGTTGTTCAGGATAGATGCCTAGAAGTGGTATGACTGGGTCATAAGGGAGGTCAATATTTAGCTTTCTAAGGACCCTCCAGAATGCTTTCCAAAGTGGCTGTGTAACTGTACATTCCCACTGGCAGTGTAATAGAGTTCCTCTTTCTCCACATCCCCTCCAGCATTTGTCGTTGGCTGATTTGTGGATGTGGGCCATTCTGACTGGGGTAAGGTGGTTTCTCAGGGTTGTCTTTATTTGCATTTCCTTTACAAGCAGAGATGGTGAACATTTCTTCCTGTGTTTCTTTGCTATTTTTATCTCTTCTTCTGAGAAGTCTCTCTTTAATTCCCTTGTCCATTTAGTAATTGATTTGTTGGCTTTTGGAGGGATTAGTTTCTTGAGTTTCCTGAATATACTGGATATTAACCCCTTGTCTGATATATTGCTGGTAAATATTTTTTCCCAGTTAGTTGGCTGTCTTTCTAGTTTGGTTGCTATGTCTTTAGCTGTGCAGAAACGTTTTATTTTAAGGTTGTCGCATTTGTCGAGTCTGTCTCGCTACTGAAATTTAGTGTGTCCATCTTATCCTCGAAGTGAACATCTAAATATATGTTTATAGGTGCCAGTTGAGTACCTTTTGAGTAAGGGTTAGTAGTTCCTGGAACGATTCAGCACATATGTTATGGAATTATGTATCTGTATTGAAATGTTATGATTACCATCTTTCTTGTAAGTGAAGACATGTTAGAAAACTTTGTGCATTAACTCTTTGGTGAAATTTTTACATATTTTATCTCATTTAATCTCATGAATATCTGCGTGGTCACCTTTCCATTGTACAAAATAAATTAAGGATAACAGTTTATTATGTTGCTTAGCAGGGAAAAATAGGAAGAGGAATATGGATCAGTGGTCCTGGCAGCCCGTGTGAATAGGAAGAACATCTTTAGTCCTACAGAGCAGCTTGCGTGTGTTTGCCTCATTCTTGCATATGCCTGAGCAGGATTCACAGGTGTTCAGGATACATGCAGGCATATGGAAACCTCTGTAGTACAGTTGTTTTAGTTTTAATACTTGGACCATTGGCCACATCCTATTTCACAAATTTCCATGTGAAATCAGTATTATAATCTAGTGTAGTATCATCAAAACACAAGGCTAGTATGTATAATTCATTGAACATATATTTATTTTGAGCCACCTGAGTTCATGTAATAAACATACTAATAGTTATGAAATGTAATACCTTTTCTGTCTTAACTAAGCCCTTGTCACAATGCTCCTTCTGCAGTTTGAGATAAAACCCCAAAACTAGCATGACCTCATTGATCCTCCTTGACAGTTTCAGATAGAAGACTTATTCTACCTTGGATATTTGCAGTCTTACCAAGGGATCTTTTGCTTCATTAAGTCAGATGGTTCTGAATCATTGACCTTAATAAATGCTAATCTGACCATACTCAGTTTCTTCTCTTTTTGACACTATATAATTATACAAAGTGAACCTCTTGTATTTTATTTAGTCAACAGACTTTGGCATATATTTGGCTGCTAGCACAGAATTGATCAGATATTTCTAGATTTCTTGGTTTGATATTGTAGAAAATAATGCATAAAAACAGGCCTGTGGGAACATGCCCATGATCTTAGCTGATGGGAGGCTGAAGCTTTGGAATTGTGAGTTTGTGGCCTACTCAGGATACAGCAAAATGCCTCCATCAGAAAGAATGACATTGCCCCATTTGTTAGGAAATGAAAAGACTTGGAAAAAATTATATTAAGTGAAGTAAGCCAGGCCCAAAGAAACATACGTCCCATGGTTTCCCTTATTTGCAATAACTAGTATATGTCTGAGTCAAGCAGAAAAGGTCAGATAAGTTGATGTTAGGGAAATGAACCCTAAGATATGTAATCAAATGTTTTATTCTTTCATGCGATTGTTTCTAACACTTTTATAAGATGCTTTCTTTGTTGCTTTGTATGCCCCTCCCCCACAGTATAACCCCTGCTTTCACTGTATTTGATGTTGGTATAATTTGTGGAGGGGAAGGTAAAAAACAAATTGTTTAAATAGGGATGTAGGTGGACCCATTAAATAGGGATACAGGTGGACTTGTACAATGAGATGTACAAGTCATTATGTCAAAAACAAACTTTACAACTTTGGTGGGGGGAAATGGGGAAGGAGGATTGGGTGGGGGAGAGGAGGATTGCATGGGGGAGGCAGGGGGAAGATGGGAAGGGATGGGAAGGGGAAACAAAGGAGGAGGCTACAATGCTTGAAATGTACTCATGATCTTGCCCATGTAATTGTAACCCTTCTGTATAGTATTTTCACAATAAAAAAATAAAAAATAAATTAAAAAAACAAATAAGAAAGTCTTCAAAGATAAAATTATAAGAGAACAAATATCTGGAATTCCTGAAAAACAGAAAAGGAACTTTAATCACTATTGATGTACTAGTAAGATAAGGGGACCACTGTCATTAATGTTGTTTTTGGGGTACTAACATGAGCCCTTAGATTACATATGAGAGGAACAAAAGGGGGCACGCAAAGAAGGTGAAGGCTTTGTCAAGGTGATGAAGTCATTGCTGCCTGGGGTTAGATTACTCTGTGTCACAAGAGGTAGTTGTCCCTGAATTCCAGGGTGACTACAGGAGAGACTAACACAGAGACTAACACAGATGCAGCGATTCCAGATTTGTGTCCTGCTTTTAGTTACCCATTGGGCAGATCTAGGCCCAAGTGAAAAGTCAGTGCTTTGCACAAAAGAAGCCTGAGACCAGAACATTTAGTTGTAGGTAGTTAATGGTTTCTGGTTAGTTACACTTAAGATTCTTTCCATTTTTTTTAAAGCACCTTATACATCAGTGTTTATACTACTTGAACATTTTCTTTAAACCCAGGGAATAAACTGTAACTTTTTATAAAGAGTAACAAAATGAAATCCCTCCACTCTACTATATATACCACCGTATCTATGGTTGCTGCTGGGATTTACTGTTCAACATCAAGAAGCTAAGTCAGATTATCTGAAAGTTTTGCTACTGAATTTTTAGCACTTTCTTCTGACTAGTTCTGTACTGATCTTCATAGTTCGTCATCGATCATTATCCGTAGTTCAGTGCTTAAAAGTTTATATCATCAAATCAAAGCATCTTTATGATTACAAACAGCTTGTTTACACAAGGCTCGTACCATCAAGATATGATCATGATACATCAATATCTATATGCATAGATAACTTGACTACATGAAGATATAGCCACTAGGAAGTGGGATGTAGGGTTTTTTCTTTCTCTCTTTTTTTCTTTTTGAGACAGGGTCTCCCTGCACAGCTTAGACCACCTCAAACTCACCAACAAGTGCAGGCTGGGCTTGAAATTGTGCCCTCCTGCCTCAGTCTTTGAACAGCTGGGATTACAGGGTGCTTATTAGGGTCATAGATTTGTTTTTTGCCTACAAACTTTTTCCAGGGCTGGCCTTGAACCATGACATTCCCATTCTTCATCTCTCAAGTAGTTGGCTCTATTGTGTTTGGCTTTTAGGTGTTCTTCTTGGTATACATTCTTGAGTAATGAGTCATGAGGATGTCCTGTGAACTCTTGAAGATGGAATAGTAAATTTTCCAGTACTCAAGTCAGCTTTTCCACCTGGGTGAAACAGACTTTATAAATAATACTGCAGCATTCTCCACAGTCCAGTACCAACTCTCAGTCTTCTAGGGTTCTTATAACTGCCCAAATTTCATGGGGTATTCTCAAACATACTGGACCATCCATAGTTCAAGAATAACCAAATCCTAAACCTACCGCTGAAATAGCCATCTGTGTACAAGTTTGCTGTGCATGAAAGCATCTTCAGACAGTTAAAT
Source organism: Dipodomys ordii (assembly GCF_000151885.1). NCBI lineage: Eukaryota > Metazoa > Chordata > Mammalia > Rodentia > Heteromyidae > Dipodomys > Dipodomys ordii. The sequence goes on from NW_012267236.1 coordinate 17,672,053, forward strand.
TTCACCCTAAATTTGTACTTTTAGTATCTCACCAATATATTAAAACACAAAGGAAATAATTTTAATAGTTCATGTGTAGCATTGGGTTCAGGAATTCTGATTTGTTAAGGCCGGTGCCATAGCTGTTGGTGTGGTGGTACAAACTGTTTTCTGCCTTTCCTGAATTCTGTGTTAGCCAAGTCACCAGTGGCCTTTGTGGAATTACTAAAGGCGATAGCTGTAGCTCCATGAAACCCTTTCCACGGGTTTGTTTTTCAGTTGGGATGTCTCAGCCTAATGGCTTCACAGTAAAGGAGCAGTTCAATTCCAACTCCTAAAAGGAAAACTAGGGAGGGTGGAATAGGAAATACAAAGAGGACTTATCTTGGGCTAAGCAGATCTAACAGGATATATAATTATTGCTGAAGGCAGGCCAGAGTTCCCTTCTAGGGTAATGAAATGTCTAGGGTGGAGGTTCTGGATAAACCAACTTAATAGGATATTTGCTAAAACTGCGTCTGGAGAACAGACCTGGTGATGCCGGACATGAGGCAGAGGAGCCCACCTAGCAGTCTTTGTCAGTGCTGTAGGCTATACTTCAGTTCTAGCTCTAGCTTCCAAATATTACTGGCTTTAATTTTAATTGCTAGTGTAATTTCTCTTCCTGCACCTCTTCCTTCTCCTTTTTCTCCTGTTCCTGGTGGTAGTGGTGAGATAAATCTCATTATGTACTGTACCCTAGGTTGGCCTTGAAATCATGGTGTTTCTGCTTCAGCCTGCCATGTACTGAGATTACAGGTATGCTTACGAATTGAGTTTAACAAATGTATCTTTAAGTGTAGTGCAAAGGAGGTGCCATTTAATAGTGCAGTTATGAATATAATATGTCTGTATCAGTATTACTCCTTCAACATTCTCATCTCTTCATCCCACCCCTCTCTTACTTGATTTTGTAGTACAAATGAGTTCTTTATTTGCCCACCCTCTCTCCTTGGCCCCACCCTCCTCTTGCATAGAAAGACAAGGTCACAGCCCAACAAAATCAGCATTTGTTGAGTTTTAACATGAGGCATATTATGATTGTGTTTTCTTCATCTATTTACTTTATTTACGAGTCACTCTTATAATTTGTTTTCTTTGGAAGTATGGGGTTCTTCTCTTTCCTTTGTTTGAGGAAAGATCTAGACTTCTCTGTAGATCTGTAGTCCATTCTCATATGGAGTTTTTGGTGCAGTATTTTAATTAGGAACTGATATTAATCATTGATCTCTGTGGAGACTGGGGACTACTTCTATGCAGTCAGTCAATTGAAAGGTCAAAATAACTGTAACCTTTTATCCTCTAATCATTTACAAATAGTCTAATCTCTATGCTTTATTTTTTTGAATTAGTTTGGCCACCACTGTTAATGAGCTTTTTAAAATCAATTGATGCTGCCCTAATCATTAATTCATTTGCATGTGCTTCCAGGTGAAGACCCAGAAGAAAGGCGTGGACAAGTTCTAATCCTTTTAGTAGAGCAAGCACTTCGTTTCCATGACTACAAAGCAGCAAATATGCATTGTCAGGAGCTGATGGCCACAGGTGAGTAGGCACCTTACTTATTCTAACACTTCGTTCATGTGCTCTGTACGTGATGAATAATGGAAAAGGTCTGTGCTTAAATCAATTGGCCTGATTAGTAAGCTAGCCACATTTTTGCTTGAGATACATTTTATTAGCCCTGTCAAGCACTTATGCTGTATGTATATATATTAATATTTTAATGAACTCAGATGTTATGCCTTATCTGAGCTTTTGATTGCTTTCCAGGTCTTATTTAAAATATAATCACAGTTTAATGAATATGTTTAATGACATTCATGTGTTTATATATAAAATAAAATTTAAATAATATTGATAATTTGTGACTACAGAGTCATTATTTTTATTCTTTAGTTTGTAAAAAGAACATTGCTTTTCAAACTAATTTTGAAAAATTGGGAAGTAGTTTGCAACTTAACATTTTCTATGTTGAAATTCAAAAATCCTGTCTCTGGATTGTAAGTGATTTTCTTATGGAAGTATTCATCATCTGAAGAACATGTTCTTTGGTAGAAAGTGACATCATTTTATCATAGGCTTTGTACTAAATGCTGTGTTCCTGTACCTGTGCCCAAACACTGTATGACCTACTGCTTATACTTCAACAATGGGTAGTTAAAACAGAGTACAACACTTCATGAAAACTCATGGAATTGTGTACTAAGGATACGTGCACTGTTTTGCTACTGTTTTTGTTATTTGGTGCTGGCCTCATGCATTACACGTAAGTGCTCTGTCACTGGGCTGTATCCAAAGCTAGATTTATGCACTCTTTGTATGTCTACTATTAATGAAAAATGATTCTGATACTTGTTAATAATAGTCTGGAAGACCTTGTTGAGGACAATTGTGTTAGGTGTCAAAGTTATTGCAGAGAGGAGATAGATTAGACTCAACTGCTAACACAACAAATACAGGTGGATATTACAGGTAATGAGCAAAACAGAGGAGTCACTGGATGGAAAATTACTAAGAAGAAATATCAAATTTAGAAAGTTCTTGCTAACTTGATTAAATAGGATTTTCCCCAGAAGGCAGGACAAGGTGACTAGGTTTGAAGGGTGGCAGATGAAGAAGTCAGTCAGATATTGAGGGTGTAGACATCCTGACTCTACAACTTAAAGGAGAATTCTTGCTGAAACTGAGGAATGCATTCTAGTAAAGGTTGAGACTTGGTTGAGAAAGTTTAGTTGGTGAAGGAGACAATCTGTGGCAATTTATTTATAACATTTAAAAACTCCGGACAGGCTTAGTGGTAGAGTGCTTGCCTAGCATGCATGAAGCCCTGGTTTGATTCCTCAGTACCACATAAACAGAAAAAGCCAAAAGTGGTGCAGTGGTTCAAGTGGTAAAGTGTTAATCTTGAGCACAGAGAGGCTCAGGAATAGAGTCCAGGCTCTGAGTTCAAGCCTCAGGACTGGCAACAACAAACAACAAACAACAACAACAACAACAAAACAACACTCTGGAATAAAACATATTAAGGTACTTACAACCCTGACATTAGAAATTTGGTTTCATACAAGCACTATATTAAATAATATTAACCAAGTGACTTTGTAATATGAAGTTCAGAATAGTTGTTTTCTGTACACATATTTTATCAATTCAAAATTATTTATTTAGAGAGCTCTTTTAAGAATTTGAATGAATTAATTTTTACTTAATATACCTGGAGAAGTTATTCTGGATGGAGGCCTGTGTTCCCAGGGGAGGAAAAGTCATATTTTCAAGCTAGAATTCCTTCAAATAAGAATACAATTATATTTTAAGAATAAGAATGATCTCTCCTAGGAATCAAGAAGTGGCTCTGTTTCTGGCACTGACCTTGGATATCTATCCTCTTCTGCGCAGTGAATGATTCTACCTGTGTTTCTATCTTCATATCTCTTTATTGAGTACCTTGAAGTTCCTGATGAGCTCTTAATTATAAGTATTACTTATCCTTTCAACAACCTAAGAGGAAAGGGGTTATTATTGTCCCTTAGTAGCAGTAAAGCAAGTATGTTATAGCTTTTATAGGCTCACAGGAGTGCTAAGCAATTGGGCTGGGCCATAGCGTTCTGAATTAAGGGATCTATATTTTACTCATTCTACAACAGGGCACAATATATATGTATATTCCCATTCATTTTTAGTTACTCTAAAAGTGAATGTTGGTCAGAGAAAATTGTCTAGAGTAGCATTGAACTTTTTGTGATTGTTAATCAGCCTAATCTTCCTTTTCTAATTTAAATTCTTAAATTTCTGCCTCATATGCCATTATGTCTTCAGTTTTACTTTGGTAGTAGGAGACCTGGCATCCAGTATGTATTCTTCAGTTTGATCTTGGATATACCTTTTTTTTTTTTAGTGCCAGTCCTGGGGCTTGAACTCAGGGGGGAGGCACTACCCCTGAGCTTTTTTGCTGAATAATAGTACTCCCCTTTGGCTTTTTGGTAGATAGTCTCAGGGAATTTCCTGCCCAGGCTGGCTTTGAATTGATATTCTCAGATTTCAGCCTAGTGGGTAGCTAGGATTACAAGTGTGAGCTACCAGCATTACCTGGATGTGTCTTATATAACTTTGGGAAATCATGGTCTTTTTCTTGGCTACCTTGTAGGTTATCCTAAAAGTTGGGATGTTTGTAGCCAGTTAGGACAATCAGAAGGTTACCAGGACTTGGCCACTCGACAAGAACTCATGGCTTTTGCTTTGACACATTGCCCTGCTAGCAATATTGAACTTCTTTTGACAGCCAGCAGCAGTCTACAGGCACAAGTAAGTGCTCCTAAACAAAACAAAACAAAAGAAAATTCAAAACAGCCTGGACCTTGCTAAAGTGTATTTTGTTACAGTGTGGATTAGGTATGTGTAGTGATTTTTTTTAATGCAAGAAAAATAGATTGTGACCTACCTGAAAAGGGATTTGAAAATAGGAGAATCTTAACCAATGTCTCTGAATTTATTATCATAAAGATTAAAGAAGAAAGGGAACAAGTTGGTCTTGAGAAAAATTGAAAGTAGTATTAGAAAAAAATTACTGAGTTTAAGGTAAAGCTAAGGTAAATATATGGGGAATGAGCATGTGAAATAGTCTCTGAAGCTATGATAGTTACAGCATTCCTTTTGGTGTCCTTTGGGAATTGAAGATCCATATGGACCTGGGTTGGGCAAATGTTCCTAAAACTCAGAGGCTAGGTCTGCATAAGTAGAATACGTGCTCTTTTTGAGAAACTCTGGTAACAATCTGAGAGGTCTGTGGAAATTTCATGTTTACCTTGCTTTCATTCATTTTTCCACAGTTAATTCTCACTTTTGAAATATTCATGTAAAGTCCTAAAGTATGTTTGTTGTCAAAAACTATTCACTAGGAAATAACAATGCCTTTCCTCGAAAGGAAAAATAAAGAATATTTTAAAAATTTCAAACGTGCATTGTAAAGAGGGGAAAATTAAAACTCATTTTAATATAGCCTGTTCTTGTTTCAGATTCTGTACCAAAGAGTGAATTTTGAGATCCATCCTGAAGGAAGAGAAAACATCAGTGTTTCATCATTAATTAATAAACCATTACAGGAGGTAGGCTCTGAAGCAGGGGAGTTAAGGGTTGGAAAGGTATAGATTGAACACCTAACCCCAGCTAGGAGGAGGGTTTGTATAACTGTGTGTAGAGACTGTGTTTCAAATTTTGGGTGTGTGAAATACGACATGCAGGAAAGTGCACATGACAAATATGTCGAACTCAACATGTGATTGCAAACAAAACACCCAAAACCACCACACAAAGAAATAACTAGGACTATGCCCTTGCCTTCCACCACATCCCACAGCCTCTCCCAATTTACTTTCCAGTCTTTTGTCTTCTTCCAGAGATCTTGTCCTGACTAATTCTAATAACTCACCAGTTTGGTCTTTATTTTGTTGTAGTTAATCTTCATACTCTTACATTGTAATGTGATAGTTTGATTTTGACTGTTTCTGTATTTTTATGAAATAGTTATAATTCAGTATTATGTTTGTGAGTCATTCATACTATTATAGATAACTAGAGACTAGAGGATATACATTTTTATTGCTATTTAGAAGTAAATTGCTGTATACAAATAGTGGGCTTCTTTTGTTGTACTTCTCCCAGATGGAAATAGTAGCCTTTTTGAAGAACCTACAGTGATGTGGATATATTTCATCTTTAGGCATATTTTGACTGATTAGTAATTATTTGGCTTCCCTCACTGGATATAAAACATTCTGATATTTTCTCTATAGGATTTTGACCAATTCTTTTTTTTTTATTGTAAAGATACTGTACAGAGGAGTTACAGTTACATGAGTTAAGGTAATGAGTACATTTCCTATCGAGCATTGTTACCCCCTCCTGTGTTTTCCCTTCCCCTTCCCCTCCTCCCATGCCTGAAGTTGTAAAGTTCTTTTTCAACAAAGTGTCTTGTACATCTCATTGTTAGAATGGGTCAAGCTGTATTCCTATTTAAGCATTTTATGTTTTCCCTTTCCCTCCCCAAATTAGAAAAATGTGTATATAAGATGCAGGGCACCGGAATCAAATACGGTGAAAACTGGGGTTATAAGCTGGAACATGGAAGAACATGGAGGAACATGGAGGAACATGGAATTCCATCAAGCAATTCTTATAATAGCAGTTCTGTGTATTAGGAGGAAGTGTCTTTCAGACTGTATTCAAAGACCTGCTTTTCATTAGATATTCTTAACCCCAAACTTGGATCTTTGACCTTTTGGTCTCCACACTTACCCTTGGGGTGGGTGCACTGACCACTCTTGCCTGTCTCTGTCATCATTTCTTGCTATGCTTTACAAACTCAGGACCATCCTGATTCCTGAATAGGCTCTTTTACCACCTTTTGTGGGTTTAGGTGCTTTTCAGGCAGGGGCTCTACCACTTGAACCATGCTTCCAGCCCTTTTTATTCTAGTAACTTTGAGACAAGCTCTCTCTGTTTGTCTGGACCAGCCTGAACCCTTCCCACAGTAACTGGGACTACAGGTTCTCAATCTACAGTCCTCCAAATCTCTACCTCATGAGTAGCTAAGATGACAAGTGTAATAAATTCCTGGTAAATAGTTGATAAACTCATTTGGAAATACCCACTGCATGATGATTAGCTTGCGGTAAAAATAAATTGGGAAGTAGAATTTGACCTAAAATAAAGGATAGAAAATGTGAACAAATTTTCAGTTGAACTCACTTGCATGACCCCAGGGGCTCTTGAGGTCCTGCTATGTTTTGGCCAATATAGAGATATATTAGCTTTCTATTCAGCAGAGAGCTGGACCATTTTTCTGCTGAACTCAACTCAGTGAGCTTCTGCTGAATTCATATCCTTCTTTATAAAAGTCCACAAAGAGCTTTGTGTAACTGTTGGGCTTCCTGGTTTCTGCTCTTACAGTGAATTAGGAGTGTCCAGCTGGCCTGTTGGTGACTTCTTTGGAGCCGGCAGTTTCTGTGTGTGCAGGTCAGCACATAGTGCCTTGTTCAAAGCTCATCAGTAAATGAGCACTGCACCAGCACTCGTCTCCATGGCCTACTTAGGAGGAAAAAGAATTCTTCCACATTGGTGGTTGGCTGTTTTTGTTTCTTCCTAAAAAGCTTTCCCATCTTCCTTTGTCCTTCCTCAGCAAGTTATAATAGATGAGGATCTCATGAAGTGCAAATCCAAACCCCGAATGAACACATTATGGCTTTGAATCATGGTGTGCATTTCAGAATGTTATAGCTACATTTAGACCAAAACACAGTGTTTGAATGTAAGAGGTTGTGTATTACACATTAACAGTAGATATAATAACCCCATTAAATTATGACTCAAATGAGGGCTGATTTTATGTGTAATCTGCATCATAGTTAAGACTTTCATTACTTCAGTTATGGAAATGATTTTTATTTATATATTCAAGTAAAATAGAGGCATAATTATTATGCAGTAGCATTTGCATTGGTATAAGTGGATACTACAAATTTGAAGATAATGCCTTGTTCCCTGTGAATAAGATAGTTGTTTATAAATAGAACAAAATGCAGTCTTTGTGAATTCGGGATTGCAAATTTCTATTTTCTTATTAATGTTGGTTATTATGTACTTTAAATGGAATAATATTCTCCCACTTAGCATATTAACATTTTTGTTTAGCTATTATTATTTATACCACTTAGCCAATGGTGTTTTCCCCAGATAAATCTAATTAGTGTTAGAAATGGATTGTATACGGAGTTCCATTAAAAAATCATTTTCACTGTGGGAAAACTTGTTATGAACATTAAGTGACTACAGATTTATACGATTGGGCTAATTAATGTTTAGAAATAGAGTATGATGTAAATACAGAGCACTGTTGAATATATAAAAAGGTTATTATTTTTATAAAATGTATGAAAGTGAGCAGAATGGCAGTTGTTTCATGATCAGCATGTTCTTTTTCTATTCATTGGCTCATTGACACTTCTTAGCTGTTGTGAATGATGCTGTTATGCACATTGATCTTCAAGCTTTTGTATGGAAATACATTTTTTTTTGTCTGTTGTGGGGCTTGTACTCAGGGCCTAGGTGCTGTCCCTGAGGCTCTTTGTCCTCCAGGCTAGCACTCTACCTCAGCGTCACTTCCTGTGCTTGGGTGGTTAATTGGAGATAAGAGTCTCACATGGGGACTTTTCTGTCCTGACTGGCTTTGAACCACGATCCTCAGATCTCAGCTTCCTGAGTGGCTAGGATTATAGGCGTGAGCCACTGGCTCACCCTGCTCAGAAATACATTTTTATTTCTCATATACATACTTGGGGATAGAATTGATGTATTGCATAATATGTTTATGTTTAATATTTGAAGAAACTGTTCCTTAAAAGGGTTGCTCTTTTGGTTTAGAATTTCTTTTTTTCAACTATGTTGCATGATATTTTTTAATATATTTTTATTGTGAAGATACTATACAAAGGGGTTACAGTTACAGGATTAAGATAATGAATACATTTCCTTTCGAGCATTGTTACCCCCTCCTTTGTTTTTTCCCTACCATCCCTTCCTTTCCCACCTCCTAAGTCCCCCCTCCCCCACCCCAAATTATAACGTTTGTTTTCAACATAGTGTCTTGTACATCTCATTGTTACAATGGGTCAACCTGTATCATTATTTCAGCATTTTGTTATTTCCCTTCCCCTCCCCAAATTAGAAAAATGTTTATACAAGATGCAGGGCACTGGAATCAAATATAGTGAAAACAGGAGTTATACCATTGGGGAAGGACATACAAAAGGAACAAAAAAAACATACATTATAAGTACATTAAAAGCAACAGCACGAAGGATAAAACCTCTTGTGTCCCTGTCTTGGGGTTCATTTCGCTTAGCATCATCTTATATGGTCATATGTACATAGCTTTTGACCTTTTCTGCTTCTCCTAGAATTTTTTCATGTGATAAAATACATGGTGATAAGGTTTCTTTTGGCTCATGGATTTCGGTGTTTCAGTCCATGGTCACTTGACTCCTTGGCTTCTGGACCTGCATGTGGTAAGTTCTGTATGTCCTGTATACTTTCATCATGGCAGAGAGAATGTGATAGAGCAACGTGGTTCTGTTGTGTGCAAAAGACTCCTGTTACAACCCAGGAAGCAGAGAAGATTGAGGAGGGACCCTCCTGACTTAGTTTTTTTTTTTTTTTTAATCTAAGCCCTACTTCCAAAAGTTGTTAACCCTTCCCAGTAGTGCCATCAAGTTATGAATTCATTGTCGATTAATCCATGGATGAAAGCAAAGACCTTTGCTTTGCTTTTGGACGTTTAGATTGTGTGCAGTTTTTTTGGACTTTAGATGGATCCATATTGGGTATGTTATGTACACGTGTTTGCACACTAATACTAGTATTGCCCCAAGACAGTGGCAGAAATGTGTTCCTGAGTTAAGTGGTTTCCTGTGCTTTTCTAGTTTTTTCTTCATACCTATGAATAAGTACTCACTTTGTCTTGCACGCAGCTGTAATGCTGGCATGTTACTGGAAATACAGTAGATCCTCATCAGTTTTTGTTTTGCTGGGGTTTTTGGAGGATCATGGCATCAGAGGTCTGGTGCTAAGACAGAAATTCAGAATATCTGTGCATTTCATTTAGCATATAGATCTGATCAAAGAGGCCATATCTAGTTTATTGTGATGCTTCTATTTACTTATTTAATAGCTGGATATGTGCTTATCATTTTCCTCAGATTTGCAAATGTACATCATGGATTTTCACAAAAGTTCCAACCAGCTGCCTCTTTTAGGACTATAGTTTGTATTTTAGGATTTTCTTCTTTGTTTTACGTGGTCCTTTTTTCTGTAGGACCTATGCGTTATTGGTCTCAGTCACAATGAAACCTGTGTATGCTCAGTGTTCTACCTTTAGGGAAGTATGGTGATTTTACTTACCACTTTAGAGCCATTATGTGCCACTTTGAGATATGTTTTCTGGTTTATACTTGTTGTAGCTACCCGTTTACTCATTATTCCCCCTCTTTGTTCTCTCTTATCTCTCTGTCCTTCCACCTATTCCTCATGAGGCCTTCAGTCCTCACTATTTCACTAGAGTAGCTGGTGTCTGGATTCCACTGGTGTCTGATCTTGTTTTACATTGATGGGTCAAATCTCAGTCTTCATTATCTAACCTGTAAGTGACATTTGACATCCTTATCTCCGGGACCACTTGTTTTCTCAGGTTCCTCCTAATCTTCCTAGCTAAATGCAGATCACAGTTGATCTCAGTTTTACACAAGCTCTTCCCTAACTTGTTGGTCCTTCCTTCCCTAGATGACCTCCTAATGATTACGACTTTAAATATCAGCATTTATGCTTACAGTTTTCTGCTTCTGGGTACAGCTGCCAACCTACCATCTCTACTTATATTTCAAATAGACATGTCAATCTTGATATGAGACTTGGCACTGCTGATTTCAGCCCCCTTGCTCTACTCAGCTTATATTGGAATAGGGACCGTCTCTCTGTTTCTAGCTCATTGGCGAAATAATTTTCTTATTTACCTTCTTTGTATCATGTCCTCAAAGTTCGTTAGAGCAAGGACCATGTCTTAGTCTTCCTGGCAACCCAGATTCCTAGCACAGGTCCCAACTTCATGGATATATCACATATCTAAAGACATTCATCCAAAGTGATTAAAAGTAGCCAAGGAAAGAGAAAATAAGATAGCATTATTTTTCCTAAATTATAGCGTTCATATTCGGGTTCAGGACTCCTGAGAGATCAAAAAGGCTTGCTCCTTAGAACTTTTTTTTTTTAATTGTGAAAATACTGTATAGAGAGGTTACAATTACACGGGCAAGAAAATGAGTTCATTTCTTGAGAGCTTGTTTGGAGGTTCTAGCAGGGGAGCACAGCTACTCGTATACCCTTGACCTAGGACCGGTCCTCCTCTATCGGGGATGGTCGTCCTCTTTGACCGAGCGCGTAGCTTTGGGAGGGACGCACATGGAGCCATGAGGGAGGAAGGGGACACCCGCCTAGCCAGCCAGATAAGCCGAATCAACCCTGGCAATCAATGGGGTGACAGATGTCGCGGCCAGATCGCCCTCACATCTAAATGAGTACATTTCTTATCACGCATTGTAGCCTCCTCATTTGTTTCCCCTTCCCATCCCATCTTCTCCCCACCTCTCCCAACTCTCCCCCCCCCCCCACCAAAGTTGTAAAGTTTGTTTTCGACATAATGACTTGTACATCTCATTGTTGCAATGGGTCCACCTGTATCCCTATTTAAATGATTTGTTTCCCCCCCCCTCCACAAATTATAACAACATCAAATACAGTGAAAGCAGGGGTTATACTGTGGGGGAGGGACATACAAAGCAACAAGGAAATCACCTTATAAATGTGTTAGAAACAATCGCATGAAAGAATAAAACATTTGATTACATATCTTAGGGTTCATTTCCCTAATATCAACTTATCTGACCTTTTCTACTTGACTCAGACATATACTAGTTATTGCAAATAAGGGAAACCATGGGACCTATGTTTCTTTGGACCTGGCTTACTTGACTTAACATAATTTTTTCCAAGTCTTTCCATTTTCTGACAAATGGGGCAATGTCATTCTTTCCGATAGAGGCATAGAATTCCATTGTGTATATATACCACATTTTGTTGATCCATTCATCTACTGAGGGGTGTCTGCGTTGGTTCCATACCTTAGCTATGGTAAATAATGCTGCAATAAACATAGTTGTGCTGGTAGCTTTAGTGTGGTCTTGTTTGTGACCATTTGGGTGAATGCCCAAAAGTGGGATTGCTGGGTCATAGGGGAGCTCTATGTGGAGTCTTTTGAGGAACCTCCATACTACTTTCCAAAGTGGTTGAACTAGTTTACACTCCCACCAACAATGGAGTAGGGTTCCCTTCTGTCCACATCCCCTCCAGCATCTGTTGTTGTTAGAGTTCTTGATTATAAGCCATTCTAACTGGGGTGAGGTGGCATTTCCTTTATGGCTAGAGAGTTTGAACATTTCTTCATGTGTCTATTGGTCATCCTTCTTTCCTTTTCAGAGAAGTTTCTCTTTAAGTCTTTAGCCCACTAATTTATTGGGCAGTTGTTTCTTTGAAGATTTGTTATTGGGGGATTTTATTTTTTGAGTTCCAGGTATATTTTAGATATGAGACCCTTGTCCGTTGTATGGCTAGTGAAGATCTCCCAATCTGTGGGCTTTTTATTGATCTTGCTAGCTATGTCCTTTGCCCTGCAGAAGCTCTGTAATTTCATGCAATCCCATTTGTCCAACCTTTCTTTGATTTGTTGTGTTTCTGGGTCTCTA
>NW_012267236.1:17685007-17712522 GCF_000151885.1 Dipodomys ordii
TTGAGTTTTTGCCAAGTTGATCTATCTAGTGAGGAAAGTGGTGTGTTTAAGTCCCCAACAATTAATGTCTTTGGATCTATGTGGGATTTGAGGGAAAGTAGTGTTTCTTAGAGAAATTTAGGTGCTCCGTTGTTTGGTGAATAGGTATTTAGAATTGTAATATCCTCCTGAGGGAGAGATCCCTTAATTAGTATTTAGTGACCTTCTTTATCTCTTCTCAGTAATTTTAATTTGAAGTCTATTTTATCTGGTATTAGGATTGCAACTCCCGCCTGTTTATAGGGGCCATTTGCTTGGTAGATTTTGTTCCAGCCTTTCACATTGAAAATGCCTTTGTTTTCATGGGCAAGATGTGACTCCTGAAGGCAGCAGGTAGAAGGATCTTGCTTTTTAATCCAACTAGACTATGTTGCTTAATTGGAGAGTTATATCCGTTAATGTTGAGGGATAGCACTGAGAGGTATTTGAGAGTTCCTGCCATTTTATCCACCTTCTTGGGGGCTGCGGCAACTGGGTTCTTCCTATGGATTCTCAGTTTAGGTGCGGTTTCTTGGCCTTTATTGTGGTCTTGTTGGTTTTCTATGTGTAGGACATCTTTAAGAAACTTTTGTAGGGCTGGTTTGATGGAGATATATTGTTTCAATTTTTCTTTGCTATGGAAGGTTTTCATTTGACCTTTGTTATGAAGGAGAGTTTAGCTGGGTACAGAATTCTTGGTTTATAGTTGTTTGTCTTTAGGGCATGGCATACATCATTCCAGACTCTTCTTGCTTTGATTGTTTCTGCTGAGATATCTGAGGTGATTCTAATGGGTTTCCCTTTAGAGGTGATTGATCTTTTCTTCTTGACAGCTTTAAAGATCTTTTCCTTGGTCTGAATTGATCCTGTGTGGCTTATAATGTGACAGTGGGATGTCCTATTCTGGTCTGGTCTATTTGGAGTTCTAAAAGCTTCTTGTATCTGAATAGGCCTATCTTTTTGCATGTTTGGAAAGTTCTCTGCTACGATCCGGTTAACCAAATGTCTTAGACCATTAACTTCTGTTTCTAGGTGCTCCTCTATACCCATTATCCTCAGATTAGGCCTTCTGATGGTGTCTTCCAAGTGTTGAATAGATCTATCATGTTTCTTGGATTTGTCTTGGATAGTTGTATGTTCTTTCTCTATAATATCTAGGCTGTCTTCAATCCCCGAAATTCGATCTTCTGCATGGTCTTGACCTAATATGAAGACTTTCTACTTTGTTTTTTATTTCTTTTCCTTCTAGTTGGTCTGCTTTGATGGCTTCAGGTTCTTTGTTGAAGCTCTGTTTTAGGTCTTGTATGAATTTCTTTACTTCCTTAATTTCGTGTTCAGTGTTTGTTTTCTAATCACTTAGTTGTTTGGCTATGGTTTCCTTGGACTCCCATTCCTTCTGTTGGGTTCCATTCAGCATTCCCTTTGTGGTCTCCCTGACTTCCTTCAGCTCTTTGTTAATGGATTCCATGAATGCCTTTAGTGATCTTTGTGTATTCTCTTCCTGCTTTCTCAATTCCTGTAATACTCTTTGTTTAGCTTCCTCATGTTCATGCAATTCCTATAGTTCTCTTTGAGTGTTCTCAGCCTGCTCATGTGATTCCCAACTTTCTCTTTGACTGTTCTCAGCCTGCTCACGCCATTCCTTTATGTCTCTTTGAGTGTTCTCAAGCTGCTCACGCAATTCCTGTAGCAATCTTTGAGTAGCTTCCTCACGCTCATAATATTCCTTTATTAACCTTTGTTTTGCCTCCTCTCTCTCCCTATCACGCTCATACAGAGTCCTTTGCAGGTTTTCAGTCTTTTCATTTACCATGTTTACCAGTAGTGTTTGTAGAGCTTTTTGGGAACTCTCCTCTGTATTATCCATTATCTGTTCTGTCCCCTGATTATTATGAGTGGGAGTTATGATACCCAACTTGCCATTTTTCTTGTGTTTTTCCGGGTTGCTCTGCCCATTTTGTATGAAAATAACACCAGTTTTGTGCTAGCACACTATTTTAAGGCAAGCATCAACCAAAGGCTGTAGTTGCATAGTCAAAAGTCTGCAGATACAATCTAGTTCAACAGATTCAACATCAAACAACTATATATTAATGGGTTACGAACCACAAAGAAGAATTTGCTAAATTAGAAATTATTAGGTTTAGGGAGAGATGTGGGTAAAAATAGGAATAGAGGGATGTGGAAAGGCAGAGCGAGAGTTGACTAAGTCCTAATCTGAAAGCGGGAAATAGGTTGGATGAAATGATAGTAGAGAGAGAGAAAAAAAGAAGAAAGAGAAAGAAAAAAGACAAGAAAAAAAGAAAAACAAAAATTAAAAATTAAAAGGTGCAACACTTAAAAATTATTCAAATTTGAAAATGCAATATTCAGAGAAGAATATGGATAGAATAAGAGAAGGGGAGGGATAGAAAGGAGACGTGAAAAACTTAAAAATAAAAATGCTTTAAATATTATATAGGTGTAAAGAGGTAGTACTGCTATTAAGGAATTTAAGTCTAAATGGTTTTAAATTGAGTAATTTCTGGATTAAGTGTGTACACAATGGGGTCTAATAATCGACTACGGGTATATCTGAGGATGAGCAGAACAGAAATTAATCACACAAAGAAGAATGGGAGAGAAGAAAAAGTGAAAAGAATGAGTAGGAAAGAAAAAAGAAGGATCAAAAGGTCAGTAGAGGTAGGCAACAAAAAAGTTTTTTTAATAAAGAAAAAAAAAGGAAAAAAAGAAAAAAAGTACACACACACATACCCCTAATATAAAATTATAAGAGGAAGAAAAAAAAGTTAATAGAAAACAATTTTTTTACATTAAAAATTAAAAAAAGTTTTAGATAATTTTTTTATAAAAGGTACAAAAAAAGAGTTCTTTAATTATTTTGGGGAGAGTGGGAAGAATTTGTATTTCCCTTGTGTCCATAACCAGTCTGTTGTTGGAGTCTCTGGTCTACTTGTGGTGTTTGATTTTCCTGTGGGGCTTGGTTGGTTTCTTAAGGCAGTTTGTTTGAGCAGGCAGAAAAATGCTCTGCTTTACCCAGGATTTTGTGATCCTCCTCCCAGGCTAGTTCAATGGGAGGGGGATCTGCTTTGAGTAGCACAATAGAGGGAGATGGTTGTTTCCTCTAGTTTGGAGATGCTGTGATGAGGCTAGGTTCTGGGTAGAGTTGAGGCCTTTCAGCAAACAGCAGGTTTTCCCTGAGGAGCTAGTTTCTGAGAAACTGTGAGAGCCCAGCCTGGAGCTTTTCTCAGGGTTTATGTTTACTGAATTTCAATTGATTGTCAAGGCTGCTGTAGGGAGGGGCAACCTCTGGCTCTGTTTACCCAGTGAAGAAAGCCACTCCTGGGGCTGGTGGCCAGGGCTGGGTGACTTTTCCCTGGATGGAGCTGAGCCTGGCAGGTCGGGTTAGGTTCCTGTGACTTGCTAAATGACTCTAGTTTTCTTCTAAGGCCTGAGTTGGAGCTAGCAGCTCAGCTGGGCCTTTGTCAGTATCAAAGATGGAGATCTCTTTTAGTGGGAGGGGGAGAGATGGCCTTCCTTCCTTTGCTCCCTGAGAAGGAGTGAGGATGTCAGGCTTCTACTCACGCCAGTCTTGGTTCCTGGGTCGTCTCTGGTCTGCGAACTGCAGGATGAAGATGTTTGCTCCTTGTTGGTTCTTGCTGGTGTTTAGTAGAACCTGCTTGTCTGCCGCGTCTGGCTCCTTCGTTCCGGACTCTCTGTGTTGCAGGTATGGTGGCTACGGCTGCCGCCGCACTGGCAAGTGTTCAGATCTGTCTCCTTGCCTGGATTTTCCCTCTCTGGCCTGACTCTCTGTCCTGTGATGGCACACTTGGTATGATTCTCTGGCTTAGGACTGTTCACTGGAACTCTGAAACTGCTTTCCATGTGAGAGCTTGTTTAGCCTCCAGCTTCTCCTCCACCATCTTTCCGGAACTCCGTCCTTCGAACTTCTTAAGTGGGGTGTGTGTGTGCGTGTGTGTGTGTGTGTGTGTGTGTGTGTGTGTGTGTGTGTGTGTGTGTGTGTGTGGTGTGTAGGGGTATGGTTTATTTTTTTCATGAAACTGTACCTTTCATGTATAGTCACCTTTAGTCAGATATCAATGGTTTATTTCATGGAATATTTTTTCTATTGCGTTTTTAGATAGGTACTTTGAAAAGTAGCCTTACCTGAAAAACTATATTAAGCAAAGCAAGCCAGGCCCAAAGAAATAGAAGTTTCATGGCTTCCCTCATTTGTAATAACTAAAATATGTATATGATATTCTTAGCAGGAGATCACAATAGGCCAATCGCCAGGTACATAGGACCACATATAATGAAGCATATCAAAATGAACTCCAAGAATTGGAAACAAGAGATTCTTATTATATCCTGTGTGCAGTTGTTTCTATTTTTCTTTTTGTTTTAGTTTTCTGTACTCTTTGTCTTGTATATAAGCATATCTGATCCATGAAAGGAAAAGAGAGTCACAGAATCAGCAGGACAAGTATGAACTAATGCAACAGTGATACACTAGAACTGTGTTGAAAATGAACTTTACAACTTGGGAGAGGATGGGGGAGTGGGAGTGGTGAGCGGGAGAAAATGAGAGAAAGGGGTAAGAGTGTTTACAAATAAATGCACTCATTATTTTACTTAAGTAACTGTAACCCTCCTGATTATCACCTTCACAATAAATGAAAAAAAGAAAAAAGTAACATTACCTATAAGAAGGATTATATTTTTAATAGTCTGTGTTTATGATGAAATTTGCTGTAAGTTTGTATTAGGTTTAGGGCAGTACTTTGGATTATTTAAGGATTATTTTGGAAGAGAAGGGGTGATTGATCCTAACCTGAGTTCTGTTTACTGTTTATAATCTTTTAGTTTGTCTGTATGCACCATCAGCTCAGTTTATAGGAGGCCAGCAAGCTTCTCTGAATTTAACCTTATATTTCTAGAGAACGAAACTCCTTAAATAGATTAAATAGAAGATTCATTATAGTAATTGATTAATAAGAACTGTTTCTATGCAGCGAGCTTAGCACATGAAACTATTCTGCTCCTGTGAATGCAGTTGATAATGGTATCTTTTGTTGTAAGATTTGGAAGATTATATTAGTGCTTCGTAAGTTAACCTTTAAGCCTTGTAGCATGGTAGACATTAATGAGATTTCATGTTAAATTTTATGCTGGGAATTGTTGATATGGTTTTGGGCTTAATCTGTTTCTGTTATTATACACTCTAAATTAATTAGCAGTATGCCACTATGACTATAAAAAGTGTCAGTAGTAATTATTTAGGAGTAAATTTTGCCTAACCTCTTTTTTTTCCCTTCCTCATTATAAGAAGTTGAAAGAAAGCTATTTTCTCATTAACAAGTCTGGCTATACTCTGATCCTGATAGACCACCCCCAAATTAAATTCTTACTCTGTGATCCAAATGTGCCTTTGATTTTATTTTCTTTTTTCTTCTCCTGAGGAGAGAAATCCTTTCCTTACAGAAAATCTTTTTATCACATATATTTCTGAGTATATAAATTTTATTTATATTCTGAATAATTTTTACATTTCATATGCTTTAAATTTCCTATCTGGAGCTAATGCATCTGTGTGAACAGAGTGAAACTCAGGCTCATTTTTCAAATAGAATAAGGTTCTGTGTCATGCATTTTGATACCTTTCCATTTGTCTGATTTACCTGTGAATGAAGTCATTTTGAATAAGTGCCATATTTCCTACCATGTTTATATATTTAGTTCTATACTTAGGTTAGTTGATGACATTCAAATCATTCGATACGCCCTCTCAATTAAGGAGATTTTCAAGATGAACAGGAATTGAAAATGTGACATGAAATCTTATTTGAATAACATTTACCTACTCTCGACACAACATTAAGCTTTCAATAGCGTAGTTTCAAACATTTAAACAGTGTAGTAAAACCAGACTGCTTACATTTACTTTAACTCCACACTCCTGAGATTCTAACATACTTTAAGGATATATAATAATGAATAGATAGTACTTTAGGTGTTCTTAGATAGCTCACTTTGCAGTTGGAAAGACAAACACACAAGAAAATCACATTATGGAAAATGTATGAAAAGTATCTATGTAATAAATTAACTGATAAAAGAATGTTGGATAACATCTTAATACATACCTAATAAAGAATGTGTATCCAGAATACTACATGTAATGTAGTATCCAGTTCCTACATGTAATGACTAAGATGGACAAACAGCAGAAGAATAGGTAAATAGAACATGTGTTTCTCAATAGAGGGTATGCAAATGGCCAAAAAATACAGGAAAGGCATTAAACTTCATTAGTCATTGCTGAAATGCTAATTAAAACCAGAAAAAAATAACATTATGTGTGGAACACTAGATGCAAGGGACCCTAATGAATGTCTTCTTTAGTTTTGTAACATCTGGCATCAGAAAGAAAATTTATGAGAGTCCAGAATACATCTGAATGAGCCTATCTGCAGGATGGGAAACAATGTAAAGCCTGCCAGTTTTTATTTATACCTGCATTGCAAACAATTACTTTTTACATGTTTGATGCATGCACAATTTAACATGATTTGTCCTGTCTTAATAAATCACTTATTTTTTTCAGTTTTATTTTCATAATGAATATTGCATTGATCAATATTGAATTAATGGTTTATGCATTCCTTAATGTCCATAGAAACCATTAGAAACTCTGGCATTTTAAAACAATTTAGAATATATGAGTAACCTTAACCTTCAGGTGAATAGAAAAATTATGAACATTGATTAGTTTAGCTTAAGTATGGCTTTTTTTTTAGAAGTAAGAATATAATTGATTTCAGTGTGCTAATGGGATATATTATTTAGTATTACAATGAACTTTACAGCTTTTAAGCAATGTAATTGGTAATTTTATAGTACTCAAGACAGAAATCTGGCAGGCCAGGCTGATCTCTTTTTAGAATCTTACAAGGACCAAATCAGGACACCAACAATGCTGTGTTCTTTCCTGCAGGCTCTGTAGAACTTGTTTCTGTGTTTACTCATGTTTTTGGCAGAATTTAATTCCCTGTGGTTGTGGACTGAGGTTAGCTGTCACCTGAGGGTAGTTTTTAGTTACAAGAGTTGGTTTATGGTTCCTATCTTCCATCTTTAAGGCCAGCAACTATTTGTTGAGTCTACTCATGCCTTCTTCTGTGGCTTCTCTGTTCCACTCTCTGACTCTAGCAGAGAAGTTTTCTGCTTTAAAGGCTCATGTGATCAGCCTATAGTCAACTAAGATGTTTCAGCATAATCTTCACAACAGATCTGTATCCTTCATCCTATCTGCAAAGTCCTGTTGCCTTGTAATAAACCTGTTCATAGGATCTGGGGATTAGAAAGAGGATATGTCTGGGAACCCACAGTTCTGCCTACTCTAAATGGCAACTATGAAGTGGATCTGAAGAAATCTTAGGACTTTTTAATATGATTATATCCTGGTAATTATTGAGCACATACTTCTTTTGTTTTTTGTTTTTACATGTGTAGAATCTTAATGTTATATTGAATGAAATAGCCAAACTAAGCTGTCAACTAAGCTCTAATAGTAACAAAAAATCAAGAAGATTATTTGGAATGGAAAGATTAAGCCTTAATTTTTCTTTCATTTATGTGTAATACTTTAAAAAATACTTAGAACTAGGGAGACCTTGTAAGTAAGAAGTTGTTTTAGTAGAATACTTCATCTGTAGATGTGGTCTTTACCATTTTTCTTAAAAGACTATTAGTGTATGGTTATTGTCCTCATGGAATCTTTCAAGAAGCGAGTTAGGATTTTTGCTTATTCCTTCAAGATTGGCAGGAGATTTCCCATAATATATCTTTTAAGTACTATTAATCATCCACTTATTTGGATGAAAAATCATGTCTTCTAATAGTGTTGAAATGTGGATTATTGGAATATTCTACTTTTGTCAGGCTCACAGAGGCATTGTTTAAATGAATAATATTTCTTAATTAGCATAAATAATAATGTTAAAATTTGTGTGTTAAGAAACAAGCATGAATTATTAGATTATATAATACAAAGAACACATCACTTTCCTCATAAATATTTCTGTTATTACTATTACAATATTCTACGATTCTTTTTCTATCTTACATTTTCTTTTTTAAGTGGCTTAAGGAGAAACAGTATGCTACTGGTGCTTAGTTTCACATTAATTTTGTTACTAGTCAAGATTAATTTTTAAGTTTCTCTATCTTCAGGGCAGTCACACTATCCCTGTCTGCTCTGTTCTTATTAATGCATCCTTTTGCTCTGTTCATTTTTTCTTTTTCAATACAGGATGAAGTGAGTGCTCTGGGCAATAATTCAGCTGATCTATTACACTGGACCACTGCCACTACCATGAAAGTCCTTTCCAACACTACGACCACCACCAAGGCCGTGCTGCAGGCTGTCAGTGACGGGCAGTGGTGGAAGACGTCTTTGGCTTACCTCCGGCCCCTCCAGGTAAGCAAGGCGTCCTTCTTCACAGAATCAGCTCATTACCACCACTTTTCATCTCTTTTCACCATTGAATCTTTGATTAATAAAACAGCATCTAGACTGGGCATCGGTGGCTCACGTCTGCAATCCTTGCCACTCAGGAGGCTGATATGTGAAGATTTCAGTTCAAAGCCAGATCAGAAGCAAAGTCCATGAGACCTTTTTTTCAAGTTAACTATCAAGAGGGAAAAAAAAAAGCCAGAAGTAATGCTGTGGCTTAAGTGGTAGAGGTCTAGCCTTGAGCAATAAAAGTTCAGGGACAGTGCCCAGGCCCTGAATTCAAGCCCCAGGACTGGCACATGCACAAAAATGGCCCAAAGTCATCTAGGCCTCTCATCTATCTCATACATAAAATATACTCCCATGAAGGATTTACCAGAGATACTGATACTCTTTGGGTAAGGTTTGTTTATATATGATAATGAAAATTTAATGAGATGAAAAAGAAAAGGATTGTATCAAAGTTTGCTTTTGCTTTATTCCCAGAGATAAGTACTTGGGGAAAAGTGTTAGTAGTTCAGCTGGGGACAGCTGAGCACTTTTGTTTTGGTTCTGGAAGGAGAGATCAAAGCCAGCAGTGGAGCAAATGAGTTCGTTGCCTTCTTCAGAGCTACTAAAACTTTTTGAGGAGGGTAACAACATGTCAAAGTAAGGTTTTAAGAAGGTTGCACTGATGGTAAAGTGCACTCATAATTTGTGTAACACTGATTGCTTCATTGATGTCAGTCTGACCAGGAATATCTGCAGGCAGTGTGTGGTGGGTTGAAGCGCTGCTCGTAGAAAACAGCTATTATTCTCAACTTCTCTGCTGAGTACGGTGTCACTCTGACACCCCTGCTTTTGGTCACTGAAAGCCTATCAATCAGTCTCTCCTGAAATCAGCCTTTTCTCCCTCTCTCTTGTTGCTTCTTTTTTCTCTCTCCTTCCTCCCTTGTTGGTCTATTTTTTTTAATCTATTGTTCTGTTTAGGGGCAAGAATTTGGTGGTGCTTATCGAAAGGGAATTGTAGCCAATGAAGATCTAGAAAAACAAGGCTGTCATCCCTTTTATGAATCAGTCATCTCAAATCCCTTTGTCACTGAGGTAAGGACAATATGCCTAAGCAGATGTATCAGACTGTCATGTTATTGTAGCTGGGTGCTGTGGCTCATGCCGACTAGCTACTTAGGAGGCTGAGATCTGAGGATCGAGATTCAAAGGCAACCTAGGCATGAAAATCTATGAGATTAATTTCCAGCTAATCAAAAGGCTGAACATGGAGCTGTGACTCAAATTGTAGAGCACTGTCTCTAGCCTTGAGCAAAAAAAAAAAAAAGGCTCAAGGATAGTACTAGAACCTGAGTTCAAGCCCTACCTAGGATGGCCACAAAATAAAATAAAACTCGGGCTGGGAAGGTGGCTCAGTGGTAGAGTTCTTGCCTTGCATACACAAAGCCCTGGGTTTGTTTTCCTCAGTATCACATAAACAGACAAAGCTGGAATTGGTGCTATGGCTCAAGTGGTAGAGTGCTAGCTTGTAGCAAAAGAAGCTCAGGGATAGTGCCCAGGCCTTGAGTTCAAGGCCCAGAGCTGGCAAAAAAACAAAACAAAACAGAACTCAGATTGTCCTGAAAATATACTTCTTTGGCTTGGTTTTTTACTCATGTCCATTGGTATATATATATATTGATCGATCGTGGGGCCTGAACTCTGGCCCAGGTGCTGTCCCTCAGCTCTTCAGCTCAAGGCTAGCACTCCACCACTTGAGTTACAGTGTCACTTCGGGCTTTTTTCTTTTCTGCTTATGTGGTGCTGAGGAATCGAACCCAGGGCCTCATGCATGCAAGGCAAGCGCTCTACCACTGAGCCACCTACCCAGCCCTATTTATTGATTTTGTGTATATCACAACATATGAGATAATAATCTATTGGAAATGTTAGATAAAATAATAATAATATATAATGAGAAATTACTATTCAAGTCACTGGGAACCATAAAATCCTACAATTGTATTTCTAAGAACATGTTCTTAGAAGAAAAGTCAGTCAATTAAAGGTGAAACTGCTGCTTTGTCTAGTCAAATGTGACCTATGACACCTACCAGCATGACTCTGTGGAAAGCTTCGCAGAAGTATTACTGAGAACTGGAAAACTGGCAGAGGCTAAAACTGAAGAAGTGTTTCCGACAACAGAAGGTAAGAAAAGACAGTTTCTCAAAAGAGTGGAATTCCTATTACAACAATAATTCTGGATGAGTTAATAAGGGTTAGAGATATAAGGAAATCCTCAGTAGTTTTTAATTGGCTAACTTGACATCATCATCCACTCAAATCATCTATTCATAATTCACTCTACTTTTTGAGAAGCTACTCTTTTTTGTACCCTTTATTGCTGATTTAAAAAGATAGCTAATTGTCTTTAACTTGCTCATTATGTAAAGTGAATATCATTCTGAATGTTATATCATGCTCAATAAATAGAATGTTATATCATGCTCAATAAATAAATATTTTATATTTTTTTGCTTTACCAAATCTAGACCTGTAGTTGATCTTTTGTTGTAGAATTTTTGAAAAAAAAAAGTATGTTAACAAAGATAATTTGCCACTTGCAGTTTTTCCCCCCCTTTTCTCTCTTTAGTCTCTTTTGTTCTCTTCAGCGTTCTGGGGTAGGTTTCTTGTCTGTTTTTGTATTTGTTTGTGATGATACTCGGGTTTATAGGTGGGCATTCGGCCGCTCGACCCAGCCTTAGTCGTTTCCCCACCCTTTATAGTTTTCAGATAAGGTTTCACCTTTAAGCGTAAATCCTCCAATGTATGCTTCCTGTTGCACTAACTTTTTTATTGGTTGAGACAGAGTCTTGCTTACTCTTATTTATTTATTGTGTAACAGCCTGGAGCTTGAATTTAGGGTGCTGTCCCTGAGCTTTCTTGCTCAAAACTAGTAGTCTTCTACTTAAGGCATAGCTCCACTTTCAGCTTTGTAGTGGTTAATTGGAGAAAAGAGTTTCACCAACTTTCCTGCTTAGGCTGGCATTGAGTCACAATCCTCAGATCTCAGCCCCCTGAGTAGCTTGGATTATGGCTATGAGCCACTAGCACCTGACCAAGTCCTGCTTTTTGCCTGAGTTAGCCATGAACTTCAACCTGACCTCCCAATGTCTGTTTCCTCAGTAGCTCAGAGTACAAGCATGAGTCCTTTATGCCTGGCTTTTCTATTTTTCTTTTATCAATTACTTCTTTTTTTATGCTACCTTTCTTAATAAATACTTATGAGTCAGAGACCGCTGGACATCTAGTTTTCTGGTCTATATTCCAGACAAATCAGTGATTGAGGAGATGAAGAAAACAAAAGTTTTCCTACAAGTATTATCTACAACTTCAAGCTCTATATAATACTGAATACCTCCTAACTGCCAATTAGCCAGGATAAGGCTGTTCAGACCTAACAGCACATTACTGTGTGAAGCAAAATTCAGGAAAATGTATATGGGAATAGAATTGCTATTTTCCCTCAAACTAGGTGCTGTAACTTGTTTCTAAATGATTATTTTGTTTAATCAATTTTGTGTGTGTGTGTGTGTGTGTGTGTGTGTGTGTGTGTGCGTGTGTATGAGAAGAGAATAGATATGACTTTCCCATCCTCTGTGTATCTCTAGAATACTGGAGCTCTTACAAAGTATTCCATTTTTAATTCATTTCTGAGATACATGTTATTCTACCTCTTATTATTTTTTGACCAGAGTATATTTCACAGTTAGGGTATATTTATTTTCTCTCTGCAAAAAGCTATTAAGTCATGATATATCTTATAGTTGATACCGGCATATATGAAGGGTATACTACACTATTCTTCTTTTGCTTAATTCTTCTTGTTTTGTTTTTGTCGGTTGTGGGACTTGAACTCTGGGCCTGAGCACTGTCCCTCAGCTTTTCAGCTCAAGGCTAGAGCTCTACCACTTGAGCTACAGTACCACTTCCAGTTTTTTGGTGGTTTTTTGGAGATAAGAGTCTCATGGACGGGCTGGGAAGGTGGCTCAGTGGTAGAGCGCTTGCCTTGCATGCGTGAGGCCCTGGGTTCGATTCCTCAGCACCACATAAGAAAAAAGCCGGAAGTGGCACTGTGGCTCAAGTGGTACAGTGCTAGCCTTGAGCTGAAGAGCTGAGGGACAGCGCCCAGGCCCAGAGTTCAGGCCCCATGACTGGACCCCCCCGCCAAAAAAAAAAAGAGTCTCATGGACTTCCTTGCCTGGGCTGGCTTTGAACCATGATCTTCAGATCTCAGCCTCCTGAGTCGCTAGGATTATAGGTGTGCCACTGGCGCCTTGCTTTGCTTAATTATTCTTTATTCTCTCTATTTTCATTGTCTTAAAGAACTTGCACTTATATCAAACATGACATATTTAGGATATGAAACATAGGATATGAAACCTTAAAAATATACATTTGATGTGTCAGTACCAATTTATAATTTAGATGGCTAAGTATATGTTTGTGAATCTGAGTATGTGTCATTACAAAGAAGAAAACTAGTAGAAGCATGTGGTTAAAGGTAAATAGTCGATGATTTCTTGGAACAGACTACAGAATTTCAGACTTATTCTTCAGGTTATTAAGTCTTCTATGCTTTCCAGAGCTGAGTTTGGAGACATATTTCAAGTACTTAATTATATAAGGCCCATGAGAATGACATATTTGGAGATTATTAGCCCTTCACTTTTCCTAGGCCCCTTGGCGTACTCAACCATTTTTGTTGTGGTTGGTATCCAAATAGTAAGTACATCATCAAAGTGAACTTGAAATATGAAGCAATCAGCCAGATTGTTTTGAGAGGTATATGACTTGAAATACATATACTTGATGAGGTATCAGGGCTTCCTTGGCTCACCTCACATCCATTAGGTATTGAAGGAGGAGTGGTCCTTGAGCCACCTGTGTGCTAGTTATTGTCCTAGGAATTTAGAAGTGGAAGAAAAGCAGGCATGGCACACACCTGTCATCTCAGCTACTCAAGAGGTGGAAACAGGAAGATCAAGTTTCTAAGACCCCCCAGCTTAGAAACAAAATACAAAAGCAGAAGGGCTATGTGCATAGCTCAAGTGATAGAGTTCTTGTCAAAGATGCTTCAATCCCGGGGCTTTAATCCCTCTTATTGCAACAGCAGCAACAACAACAATAACAACAAAATAAGAGGATAAAGAAGATGCACTGAGAAGAGGAGGAGGTGGAGGAGGAGGAGATAGGAACTGAGCATGTGCCCTTCCTTAATCTGAGTTCAAGCATACATATTAGTTTTTGTAGTGTCTGTGAAAGAGTATAAATGGATTTTTCTTTTCTTCCCCAGTGCTTTTCCAAATTATCTTTTTTGAAGCCCAGATTTAAATGATCCTTCAGGGACACAAATCTAAGCCTATTGAAGAATATTTTCAAATGTTACTAAATGGGAAAGTATTTCAGAGTTAAGAAAAGGTATATTATATATCCTTTAATATGCTGTGTACCTTGAATACAGGGGAGATTTTAATCATAATCGTGCTTTTTGTTTACATTTGAGTTTCTTTATGAAACATTTTCTTTTGAATTGTGGAATGAATGATTGACAGAGATTATTATCTTTGGATAATGTTAATATATTTGGAAAAGATATCTTTGACTATTTTGTAATAACTTCCAGAAACTCAGTAGAATTGAAGAGTGTCACACATTAACTGACTGAAATTAAAAATCATGTCACAAATGTGATTCCTGACTAGGTTGGAAGTAGGCTATATGTCAAATTAAACTTCCAAAAGTGATCTGCCTTTTAGACTCTTTTTTTTTTTTTTGTCGGGCATGGGGCCTGAACTTTGGGCCTGGGCACTGTCCCACAGCTCTTCAGCTCAAAGTTAGCGTTCTATCACTTTGAGCCACAGCACCACTTCCAGCTTTTTCTGCTTATGTGGTGCTGAGGAATTGAACCCAGGGCCTCCTGCATGCAAGGCAAGCACTCTACCACTGACCCACCTTCCCAGCCCTCTTTTTTAAAAAAAAAAAATAAAGTTGATGACAAGGTTTTTATGGGGACTACCTAAAGAAAATTGATCATTATTTATTTAGCTAAATGAATGATTTAATGGCCAATGATCTCCAAATTAATAATGCTGGCAACTTTTCTCTGTGAATTTAGTTCTGGAATATAATGTGCTTTCCAGAGGTGCCAGTTTTACACAGAATTAGTGCTTGAAGGCTTAGGCATAGATTTCATCCGATTTTGGCTCTCTGACTAGTTTAAAAATGTATTATATTCAAGTGTTAGAAGTAGCATTGCAAATTAATCTCAACCTGCTCAAAGTAGGGCAGGACTTTTTTTTAAATATAAAGTATATATTTAAAATGGGGAAATCTTGTGGATTCTAGTGAAACCTGTGTGTAGTGAGTCTTACTTTTCATCCTTTTTGTGATTTTGTCAAATGTTACTTCAAATGTTACTTCAAACTGAGTGGCTTGCTATGTATAGGAGGTGATTTCTTTTTTTCTTTTCTTTTTTTTTTTAATCGGTCATGGGGCTTGAACTCTGGACTTGAGCACTGTTCCTGGGCTCTTCAGCTCAAGGTGAGAGCTCTACCCCTTGAGCCAGAACGCCTTTTCTGGTTTTCCGGTGATTTATTGGAGATAAGAGTCTCTTGGATTTTCCTGCCCGGGCTGGCTTTGAACCACGATCCTCAGATCTCAGTCTCCTGAGTAGCTAGGATGACAGGCGTGAGCCACCAGCGTGACGCCTGGCTATAGGAGGTGATTTCTACTTTGTAAGAATCACTGAGCCTCAGGGACACATGCTAGGAAAGTTTTTGTTATTTTTTGAACCCAGAGCCTTGTATTTGCTCAGCTTGTTTACTCGGTTGGTACTCTGCCACTTGAGCCACCAACCCAGCAAAGAGTTTAAATGCCCAGGGATAGGGATGATAGCTCTTCCTCAGCCCCTCAGTCAGTTTCTTTTAAAAATGTATCTGTTTTTTCCCTTCCCCTCCCCAAATTAGAAAAGTGTATATACAAGATGCAGGGCACCAGAATCAAATACAGTGAAAACAGGGGTTATACCTTGGGGGAGGAACTTACCAAAAAATCAAAAAAAATCACATAGTACATTATAAGTACATTAAAAACAATAGCAAGAAAGAAAAAAAAACACTTGTGTCCCTGTCTTGGGGTTCATTTTGCTTTACATCATCTTATATGGTCATATGTGTATAGCTTTTGACCTATTTAACAATGAGATGTACAAGACACTCTGTTGAAAATGAACTTTACAACTTGGGGAGGAGGGAAGGGTAAGGAGTAGTTGGGGAGGTGGGAAGGAAGGGATGGTAAGGGAAAAACAAAGGAGGAGGAGGCAACAATGCTTGATAGGAAATGTACTCTTACCTTACTCATGTAGCTGTAATCCCTCTACGGTATTTTTTTTGGATGGGTATATAGATAAATTTTTATTCTTATTATCTTTAAGTAGTTGTACAAAGAAGTTCCCATTCTACAAAACAGTATATGAGTACAAAGTGTCTGACAACATTGCCACCATCACAATAAAAAATGTATTTTAAAAAAAAGTTCATCTGTTAGTTGGGAGGGGCCCTGGGCTGGGCACTCTGGTTGAAGAGATATTAATGAGCTGTAATCTTGTATGGAAGAGAAAAAGCAGTCAGGAGTGCTTTGGCAGCAATTGTGTCAAAGACCAGCAGGAAGGTTTAATCCCCACCCTTACAGCTGGTGTCCTGTCAGAGGTGGTTGTAGGACACCCGCATGTCTTCTAGTCCTGGAGCAGTGTAGTGTGGCCTGAAGCTCAGATGGCAGAGGCTGAAGACCAGGCATGTATAATTTGTCCTGAAAGGTGCTTCCTTTGGGGATTAATGATTGACAGTGTAATATTTGACATGGTTCTCAGAGTGGAAATCTTCTTTTCTTCTCTCAGCATCTTATTAAGAACATCTTAAATTCATAAAAAAATTTAAAACTTTAAAAACATTTACATTGGGGCTGGGAAGGTGGCTCAGTGATAGAATGTTTGCCTTGCATGCATGAGGCCCTGGGTTCGATTCCTCAGCACCACATAAGCAGGAAAAACCGGAAGTGGTGCTATGGCTCAAGTGGTAGAGTGCTAGCCTTGAGCTGAAGAGCTGAGGGACAGCACCCAGGCCCAGAGTTCAGGCCTCATGACCGACAAAACAAACAAACAAAAATTTGCATTGGTATTGATCTTCCTTAGACCTTCTAACTAGAGCCCACCATTTTTTACCATACTTACTATATATACATATATATATATATTCCATTTCTTTTGCCCTCTATACATTTACCCATTCCAACTTACTTGTTGGTTTATTTCAGTTAGTTGCTAACTCCAGGATAGTTTATCTGTGACACTATACACTGTGATTGTCTTCAACCAGTTACTATTCATTGAATTTTTATTGTTATTATAAAGGTGGTATACAGAGGGGTTACAGTTATGTAAGTCAGGTAAAGAGTACATTTCTTTTTGGACAACGTTACTCTTTCCCTTGTTCTCCCCAGTTTTTCCCTCTCTTTATTGATTTTGTATGAAATAAAGTTTATAAACAGTGAAATAGAGAAATTATACAGCTGAGTTAAAAAAATACACCACCAATGTGACCCTTCACTTAATACATAGAAAGTTACTATCACCCTGGCCTACTGTCAGTCCTTGCCTCCTACCTCCTCAAAAGTTCCCTAGGCTCTGATTTTTCCCTGCTGCTAGAATCATTCTGTAGTTCTCAATTTATGCATTGGAGTCATGCAGCATGTGTTCATTTTTGTGAAATTCAACATGAAAGTTTTGAGGTTCATCATGCTGTGACCTTCAGTTGTATTTGTTTATTTTTGTTTTACATTGTATGAAAATGAAATAGTTTATTTTCCTTTAAAGGAACATTTAAGGCTATTTCGGTTATGAATACTTCTATGAAAAGGCTTATGGTCTCCCTGGTAGAAGTGTTATTGTGGATATAACGTTTAATCTCTATTAGGTTTTATTTCTATTAGGTGTTTCTAGTGTAAAATTTTGGGGTTAAAGTATGTGCATTGAATTACACAAAAAGCTGTTGGGCATGTCCTTCTGTTTGGCTGCTAGGGTTTCCCAGGGTCTTGAGTTTTCTGTTTGGTGTAGTTTGGGACTTCACCCTCAGACAGACATGTGCACAGGAAATGAACCCGTGCCACTTCTTCTTCCAGATGGCAACTGCTTCCAGTTCCGGTCTGCTTTTGATACCTCCTTTTACCTGCCCAGTGTTTTTATACTGTATCTCAAGTTTGTGGTTTTCATCTGCAGGAAGGCTGTTTTAGGGAGAGAACCCAGTCACAGAGAATTTAAATAGAATGACTTGTTCTGGAGTTGATCAGGGGCAGCGGGTGTTACCAAGGCAGGAATGGAAAGTCCAGGCACCCTTTTCTTAGGGTTAATTGGCAGAAGACAGCTCATGAATGAAGGCTTCTCTTGTGCAGAGACTTTTGGACAGCTCCACTTTTCCTGGCAGTTGAAATGGATTTCAAAGCCTATCCATGTTCCAGCAGATGAACTTTGTGGGCAGATGTGCTGTAGCACTGATAGAGGGGCTTTGTAGAGGACGTGGCTTGAAATAGGCATTTAAAGAACACAGGGGTTACACCGTGGGGGAGGGACATATACAGCAACAAAGAAATCATCTTATAAATGTGTTAGAAACAATCGCATGAAAGAAAAAAACATTTGAATACAAATCTTAGGGTTCATTTCCTTTTCTGCTTGACTCAGACATATACTAGTTATTGCAAATAATGTTGTTTAA
This sequence comes from Dipodomys ordii, assembly GCF_000151885.1. Taxonomy (NCBI): domain Eukaryota; kingdom Metazoa; phylum Chordata; class Mammalia; order Rodentia; family Heteromyidae; genus Dipodomys; species Dipodomys ordii. Next base: position 17,703,338 of record NW_012267236.1, read on the forward strand.
ATAGGGATACAGGTGGACCCATTGCAACAATGAGATGTACAAGTTGTTATGTTGAAAACGAACTTTACAACTTTGGTAAGGGGGGGGTTAGGTGGGGGGAGGATGGGATGGGAAGGGGAAAGAAAGGAGGAGGCTACAATGCTTGATAAGAAATGTACTCATTATCTTGCCCATGTAATTGTAACCCCTCTGTACACTATTTTCACAATAAAAAAAAAAGAACACAGGGTCATGTGAAAATTAGAGTTACAAGTATTGTTTGACTTAGTAATTCTCCCAGTAATGTACCCTGTGTATGTATCCATTCATCATAAAAAGAAAAGTGGTTTGAGATGATCATTAAGATCTTTAGCAGAAGATTGCCAAGAGCATGTAAATACTGATAAGGAATGATACCTGTCTTATCTGGATCTCATGTTTCTTTGTTTTCAGAGTTAACTATATTTTTGAGATTGATCCATTTACATAAACTTCCAAGCTTGTGTAAAACATTGAAGACTCAAAATCCTTTCAGGTTTTTTGGACCTAATTCCCAGAAAGCCTCTGTACCATATCCATTCTGGCTCATAAAACAAGTAGTTTATAAGGATTATAGTAATTTTATTATTATTGTTGTGTGTGGAGATTCTTGAGCATAGGTAGAGTTGAGATGTCAGATAGACTGATTTTTCTGGAATGTAGTATAAGGATAATATCAATTAAAACCACAAATTAAGGTTGACCAGTGTTTATGTAGACTTTTAGATGCCAAATAATTTTTTTTAAGATTTTCTTTTCCCCCAGTCATTAGGGATTTATCTCAGGTTCTTGAGCATGCTAGGCTGGCACTCCATCACTTAAGTCACGCCCTTAACCTTTGCTTGCTTTAGTTAGGGTCTGATATTTCTTTAGCAGTTTTTCTACAGATTACAGACATATGCTAGCATGTTCAGCTTATTTTATTGAGGTGTCAGGTCTCCATAATGTTTGCTTATGCTGACATTGACCTGTGATCCCCCTTCCCCCTTACCTCCCCCACCCCTGCACCATGAGCTGCCATACCAGCTCTTAAAATTATTTTGATACAGGCTGGCTTTGAACCCATGGTTCTGCTTCTTCTGCCTCTGTTTTCTAAGTACTGGAGCTATAGAAATGTGACTCCACACCTGGCCCCAATAGAATTTTAAAATTTAGGGAATAGCAAACTAGTAAAAAAATTTTAAGCTGATGATTGACTGATTGACATAATTACACTGTGCTTGATTATCTTGATTAAATGTGTTGTGGCACTGTTGTTTTAAGCAGAGTCTAAAAGGAAAAAGACTGAAGACACCATAAAAAGAGGAGTTGGGAGGCTCTTCAAAGAGTCCAATTTTTAAGCAATGAAACCCTAACTCAAGTCACTGGGAGCTCAATCAGAGCAATGTATCAAAGTCCTCTGGAGGTTTTGGAGGTGGCTCAGTAATATTGGATCATGTCCTGCATGTTGGGAGCAGGAAGGAAGGTGAAGCTGGAGGCGACAGACTGTGGTGTTTCAGCATAGCTGAATGAGAAAATCATGTCCTACTTAAGAAATATAGAAGACACTGGGTCAAGAGTGACAAATTTGGGGCAAAATTTGACTAGCTACCTCTAATGGATAATTGGTAGTGTGGTCTTGTGAGATAAAGGGTAAGTGGAGGGGTAAATAATGGGCAAATAGGTGAAGATGCCTGCTGAGATTAAGAGTATGGTTAAGTTCTCCAGGACAGAAGTTGTGCAGTGGTACTAAGAGATGATGGGGAAATGATAATTATTCCCACTCCGAGTAGGGGGGGAAGGAGAGGATGATGATGATTTGGGGGTAACTGCAGGTGAGCTCTTGCCCATGAAGCTCAAGGAGGGACTGTCTAGCAGTGCCTGCTACTTCAGTGAGCTTTGAGATAAAAGGACAAGTGAAGAGGGAGAGAGAGACCACTGGGTTTGGTGGCTTTGGGGAGCAATAACCAGTTGAGGCACATGATTGGGGGGGACTTAGGGACTGAGAGTCAGGAGAGCGGCTACGGTGTAATGAAGTGTAATGAAGCACTTCCCTAAGAAACTTTGCAATGAAAATGAAGGGGGATTTTGAACTTGTTGGAATGACTCGTTGCTAAGACTGGCATGCTCTGTGCATCCACCGATGGCTATAGAAAAGGACTTAAAGAGAAGGACTTTATATACACAATGAAATTCTATGCCTCCATCAGAAGGAATGACATTGTCCCATTTGTTAGGAAATGGAAAGACTTGGAAAAAATTATATTAAGTGAAATAAGCCAAGCCCAAAGAAACATAGGTCCCATGATTTCCCTTATTTGCAATATCTAGTATATGTCTGAGTCAAGCAGAAAAGGTCAGATAAGGTGATGTTAGGGAAATGAACCCTAAGATATGTATTTTTCTTTCATGCATTTGTTTCTAACACATTTATAAGATTATTTCTTTGTTGCTTTGTATGTTCCTCCCCCACAGTATAACCTCTGCTTTCACTGTATTTGATGTCGGTATAATTTGTGGAGGGGAAGGGGAAAATCAAGTCGTTTAAATAAGGATACAGGTGGACCCGTTGCAACAATGAGAAGTACAAGTTGTCATGTCAAAAACGAACTTTACAACTTTGGTGAGAGGGGGGGAAGATTGGGTGGGGAGGTGGGGGGAGGCTGGGAAGGGATGGGAAGGGGAAACAAAGGAGGAGGCTACAATGCTTGATAAGAAATGTACTCATTATCTTGCCCATGTAATTATAACCCCTCTGTACAGTATTTTCACAATAAAAATTAAATAAAATTTTTTTTAAAAAAGAGAAGGACTTTAAATTCCATTTTATAAGTGGAGGAAAAGAGCTCACTTCTTCCATTGACAGGATGTGAGGAGTAATTGATTCACTTGGTTATTGCATGCCCCATAATACATACAGGAGTGCAAGCACCCCAATTATCCAGGTGTGACCGTTAAGTCTTCAGCTCTTCTGAGTGAAATTAGTCCTCATGCTTACATGAAGTCATTAATTCATTAGTAATTGTGACTTACATAAAATGGAAATAACTGCCTCAGTTACCACTGTGGTAACTATTAATGGAATAACCCATTACTAATCACTTGATTTCAGGGGAAATTATAATGTCTCCTAACTGAAGGAAACCATCTGTGTTCAGCCTGTCATTTATAGAGGATGAAGGGAACACTGGGTATTTTTTGTATGCCAGAGCGTTACTGTGCACTTGAAATCCTGTACCTCATTTAATCCTAGTTATATAGTAGGCAAAGGATACTCAGATCCCAAATCTAAAATATTTTGAAAACCAGAATGCCTTTTTATAGCTTGTCTGTCATCAGAACCTGAACTGAGCTGACATGACACAATTTCCAATTTTTGCTTATCTTTCTCACTGTGAACTTTCAAAGTTGTATAACATAGACTAAAAAGCTACTAGAGAAGTAGCGATCAAGAGGATTGCAGTTGAAAAAAGCCTGAGCAAAAAGTTAAGGAAGCCTCATCTCAACAAATGAGCTAGGTGTAGTGAGACACTTCTGTACAGAATCCAAGTTACACTGGAAGCATATGTAGTAGCATCATGGTCTCAGCAGTCCTAGGCAAAGCAAATTGCTGACATGTAAAATGGTTAAAGCTTGACTCACTTCACTTAACATAATTTTTTTGCCAAATGATGCAATATATCATTCTTTCTTTGCAAATGATGCAGTATCATTCTAATGAATGCATAAAATTCCATTGTGTATATATCCCACCTTTTCTTGGTTCATTCATCCATTTAGGGGCATCTGGGATGATTTCATACCTTGTTTATAGTGAAGTGTGCTGCAGTGAACATTGGTACACAGGTGGCCTTAGAACATCCTAGTTTGTAATCTTTTTTGAGTAAATGCCTGAGAGTGGAATTGCTGGGTCACAGGGTAGTTCAATGTTTTTTGAGGAATTTCCCTACTGCTTTTACGTGTGTTTTGACATTCCTGCGAATATTGTATTAGGGTTTTTTTTTCCCGCTCATATCAACGCCAGCATCTGTTGTTGTTTGGGTTTTTGATAATGGCCTTTCTGACTGGGGTAAGGTGGAATCTCAGGGTTGTTTTGATTTGCATTTCCTTTATGGCCAGAGATGAGCATTTCTTCATATGTCTGTTGTCCATCTTCATTTCTGAAAAATCTCTGTTTAGCTCTTTTGCACATTTAATTGGGTGGTTGATTCTTTGAGGGTTTAGTTTCTTAAGGTGTCTTAATATTCTAGATACTAGGTTTTAGTCTGATGTATAGCTGGAAAAGATCTCCCATTTTGTAGGCTGTCTTTTTTGCTTGGTAACAGTGTCTTTGCCATGCAAACCCTTTTTGTTTTGATGCAAAACTATTTATCCATTCTTTTTTTGGGGGGGGGGTTCCGCTCGTGGGGCCTGAACTCTGGGCCTGGGCGCTGTCCCTCAGCTCTTCAGCTGAAGGCTAGCACGCTACCACTTGAGCCACAGCGCCACAGGGCCTCTGGCATGCAAGGCAAGTGCTCTACCACTGAGTCACCTTCCCAGCCCCTATTTATCCATTCTTTCTTTGATTTGCTATGCTTCTGGATCTTTCCCCATGAAAGATCCTGCCTGTGCTGGGGAATCTTAGTGTTTCTTTGCTCCTCCCTGTAATAGCTTCATAATTTCAGGTTTTACATTGAGGTATTTTATCCATTTTGAATTGAAACTGGTGCAAGGTGATAGGTAGGGATTCAGTTTCAGTTTTCTACATGTAGATATCCAGTTTTACCAGCACCATTTGTTGAAGAGTCTGTCTTTCTTCCGTCCTATGTGTTTGGTTCCCTTATCAAATACTAGACGTAGGTCTGTGGGTACAAGACAAAGGATATGTGGAAGCTACAATTAATCTATAAATACATAAATATATACTTTGGGATAGAATCCAATTGTACACAAGGGTATTAACTGAACTATGCTAGATTCAGGAGAACTCAAATGATGTAATTCCTTAGAAAGTGTAACACATAGTCCAACAAAATAAACGCCAAGAATCAGCTGCTTGAAAGTGGAGGGGTAAGATCAATGGGAGGAGGGTAGATGAACGAAGATAGGAAGCAGGGGTAAGCAGTTTTCAAATTCCTTGCATATTCTACAAAATTAAGAAAATTGAGGGCAGAGGTGGGATTGGGAAAGCTGAAGGGGAAGGATGAAAGGGGGTGATACTGCTCAGGATCTGTTGTATTCATATACCACTTGTTTAATGGCAACTCCGTTCTACAACTACTACGTCAAGATATAAATACAATTAAAAAATAAACCAAAAAGTGTAAAGATTTGACTCAACTGGCAGCGCTCTTGCCTATCATACATGAGGGTCGAAGTTCATACCCCAGTATCAGAAAAAAAAAGAAAGGAAGAAAGGAAGAAAAAGAAAAGGGTTTTGCAGCAGAAATGTTCCTGTCTGATCCCTGGGTGCTCCCAGTCCTGCTGATGAGGGTAGGTGGTACTGCACTACCACCTACAGGCCAGATCTTGTGGACACTGAAGTGAACCAGCGAGAGACCTGAACTTTGATCCCATGGCCTTCTAGTTTTGAATGTGATTTCCTTCCTGTTGTAGCAGTTTTTTTATTCATAATTTTGTTTTGAGTTTTTCTAAAATGTATATGAAAGTTGGCTTTCTTCAGGTGTGAAGAGGCAGGCAGGCAGGCATGGAAATGATTGTCATGAAGATGTTGATCTAGATTTCTACAACAGTAGGCACAGAAGGAAAGCAGGTGGATGGTCAGAGGCAGAACCAGCCAGGGTGTTCCTGGCATAAGTTCTATGTTTTTAATTGACAAGGGAGCTGGAAGCAGGCGGGCATGCTTGGGCAAGTGGAACATTGGTAGTATGAATACTTTTTCCCGTTCTGTGCTACAGAGGGTAGATTCTGTCAGGAGCCTGGCCTCATGTTGCATAAGACAGTAGATAATTGCCTTTTGGAGTGTGCAAGGCAAGATAGATACCTTGATTCAGAGCTTGGCCCTGGGTTGGTTGGTTTGCAAAGCTCAGCTCACAGTATTAACCAGACTAGAAGGGCAGCTTCTCCAGGAATAGCAATACCTCCCAATGGCAAATCATCATCATTCAAAGCCAACTAATCAACCCACCCCCCTGGTTCACATGTTGTATATCTGAAGTCATGTGGGTGCTGTTTGCCTGAGAGCAAATATTTTCTGAGGTGATGATTTTCATGGTTTGGTGACAGTAGTGACCCTGAGACATAACTCCAAGCATTAGTTTTTGTTATTACTTTGAGCTCATAGAAATGAGCTACATTTTTTTATTTTATAATTGTAGTCAATTATAATAAACCTATGGAAATTAGGTAGTCTATTCAAAGATATCTACTAGAGATTTGTATTTATTCCAAATCTTCCATTATTGCTCATCTTTTGTTGCTACATTGTTGTTGTTGGGATGCTTTTGTTTTGGGATTTCTTTTGGATCTGTGATATTCTTGAGAATTCTTTGGTAGTAACATGTTTTCATCCCTTGAGGATCCTTTAGGTTTGGGAAATAGTGAAGTGCACATTGAATAAAGGAAAATGTTGAATTGATGTTAGGATTTCAAAAAAAAAAAAGAGAAGTGATAAGATTGTCAGTAATGTGCCTTAATTTCCAGTATGGTTCTGAGATTGGCTCTGGCTGCAACCCTAAGAAGTAAGGTTCCACAATAGCTAGAGAAAAGCCACACACCTGAAATAAGGGCTCCTGGGGATTCCTTTGAAGAGAATGCCAATTTTGATGCATGGGTTCAGATATGCTTGTTTGCAAATTTTCATGATAAAGAAGGGAAATATTGAAAGAAAATTGGAAAGGATGTAGAAAAAAAAGATGAGGCTACACTTGAAGGTTAAAAATGCTATAGGAAAGGAAATGAGCAACTAAGAATTGTTAATATACGAAACAATTGGATTTTTTTTCTGCCTTCAAAATAAATAGTATAGGCCTGTTAGGCACATTTTGAATGGCAGACTTCAGTGAGTATGGCAGCCCTTGGGGTTTCTGTGTGTGTGTGTGTGTGTGTGTGTGTGTACAAACACACACACGTGTATGCTAGTATAATATATAATTTTTAGACTGACGTAAATTTCAAGTAGTCCTAATTTTCAGCAGGCTTAGTTTTCATGGTTATCTCTTGCTTTATATTCTGGCATCTAAAATATCTTAATCCCTTTTTCCTTCAGTTTTTAATAATCTTGAGGGTACATTTCACCAATTTCATACTTCTTATTTGCTCCCTAATTGTTTGTACCGAATTAGATTTGAAAATTATTTGTTCAAAGACTTTGTCTTATCCTGATCTGTGTAGTCCTCAAGGACCAGGGCTTAATTATTTTAGGGCACATTAGAAAGTTTTCATTGATGTTGAATGAGGATTTGGAAATGGGCTTTGAAATTAATAACTTTTGATTAAAAAATGATTTTAAAATGGTATGACTCCTTCAGAGGCCTGAGGCTGACTAATATGGATATGAGTATTTAGAGAATCAGTATTCTGAGGAGGCACCATGGAAAAAGCTCAATATTCCTTCCCGTGAAGCAAGTTCGAAGTTCTAGGGTAGCTTCTGACACTTTACTCCCTTCTTGGTTGCTCTCCACTCTCCTATCATTCCCCACTGCCAGACTTTCTGTTAAACTAGATTATTTTTCCCAGTAATTCAAATCTCCAGGGTGCAGGAGAGGGATGGTCTAATTCCTAAACCACCTATCATTTACTATGAATAATTCTTGTACTTTTCTCCTTTATTAGTACAGATCGTGAGTATATTTTAGAAAAATGACTGTTTACATTATGATTATATGTGACTTTCTAGTTCTTGTCACTAAATCTTTGAAACATGCTATAGATAAAGAGGCTTCATTGGTAATGCTCTATCTTATTAAAGCCAAGACGTGAGCAGATTGTTATGGAGACTTGGTTAATTATTGGGATAATTTACAAATGAGCAAGGAAAAGACTGATTTCCTTTTTTGTGGAATGTGATGAAGAGAGGTGTTTTGGAAGGAACAAACATCTTAATGTAAGGTAAATAAAATAGGTAGGTTTAATTAGATAGCCTAGGGAAGTAACACCACGTGGTAGTATTCAGGCAGGGAAAGAAGTTTATTTACCAAACTGCTGCCCCAACTGTGCATGGTGGTGAGCACCTGGCCTAAGAGATGACTCACCCCCTGGCAAGAACTTATCTAGGCCTGGGACTTTAGAGGTGTGGCTAGGTGAGGGAAAGGTGTGGCCACACCTGATCTAGATGTGATCTCAGAGCCTAGGACCCTCCTTGGCTCTGAAGGGAGATGTGACCTTGGAGGAGGGGCAGGGGGTGACTGCTTCCAGGTGTGCCAGGAGGTGGGGAGGCCAGGGCCCCCATGGTCAGGGCAGACCTTACACTTACTACTATAGTAATCAAAAACTTTAGCCTCCATTTGTACCCACAAAGCAATTTTATTGTTCTGATCTTTAGTACTCATTTGATCCTTCTCCAAATTAGCTGTTGTTGTTACCTATGATTTTATAGATTGGCCTTAGTCTTTAAAACCCAAAAGACCTAATTCTAACAGACAACCACCACTGACTCCTCTACTCTTAAACTTGGCAAAAACTGCCCCAATGGTATTTCCTTGTGTGTAAATAACACATACTATCCTCCTTCCTAGTAAAGGCAAGAGTATCATTTTAAATAGTTTTAAAATGTCATCTATATTTACATGGTGTTGAATAAATTTTCACGAAAGTGTTAAAGAGACTTCTTAGCTAATTATCTGTTGAAATCACATAGGACTAAAGACATGACAGTTACTAGGAATGTCCTAGAGATCCTTAAGCAAAATAATGTTGTTGGCTTTTTTCTTTCTTCTACAATTAGTTCTATTGCAACTGGCAAGTGATGCTTTGCCTAATGATATGATGTTGGCTCTTGCTTATCTCCTCGCCTTACCACAGGTAAGTTTATCCTTATCAAAGAAGATCTTTTTTTTTTAAGATTATTTATTTATTTATTTTTGGTCCAGTCGTGGGCCTGAACTCTGGGCCTGGACACTGTCCCTCAGCTTTTCAGCTCAAGGCTAGAGCTCGACCATTTGAGCCACAGCGCCACTTCCAGCTTTTTTCTTTTTGCTTATGTGGTGCTGAGGAATCGAACCCAGGGCCTCATGCATGCAAGGCAAGTG
>NW_012267236.1:17715622-17728215 GCF_000151885.1 Dipodomys ordii
CACACACACACACACACACACACACACACACACACACACCCTCCAGCCCAGAAGACCACATGCATACCAAGTCAACTTTATTGTCAGCAAGCTGACAAGGCTGTGCCTTTTGGTTGGGTGCAATGCTTGCTTTATGCAAAGTGGGTATCTTTACAGGGCAAAGGCCTAGGGATGGAAAACTCCACTAGGGACGGGGAGCAGTTGCAGCTGGGACCAAATATAGCATGTAGCCAGGGCAGGGTTTACTGATGGCAGCAGTTGCCATTAGGTCTGGCTGGAGGCTGTGCCTGTCAAGCATGGGAGGTAACAACTGCTGTCAGGTCTGGTCATCTGATTTCCTGGAAAGGGCTGCGGACCTGAGATGGAGGTTGTCAAGTCAAAATGAGGGAGGACATACTGACATAATAGGCATATATATTTTTTCTGGTATATATGTTTTGTACTAAAAATTAAATTTCAGACAAATGAGTTATTTCTGAGAGCTTGTTTGGAGGTTCTAGCAGGGGAGCGCAGCTCCGAAGGACCGAAGACCGGTCCTTCTCTATCGGGGATGGTCGTCCTCTTTGACGGATCGCGCAGCTTTGGGAGGGACGCACATGGAGCCGTGAGGGAGGAAGGGGACACCCGCCTAGCCAGCCAGGTCAGCCGAATCAACCCTGGCGATCAATGGGGTGACAGATGTCACAGCCAGATCGCCCTCACATCCAAATGAGTTATTTCTGAAAGGGATAAAGTAAAAGAAAAATCATGAAGGTAGTTTTTCCTCCCACTTTCATGTCTAGCCATTTTACTTCAATACTTCAGTCAGTGTCAGAAACCTGATTTAAGATTTCCACAACTGAATAAAGCCTTTAAAAAGCTAACGAGGCACATTGACATGAATGTAATGATTAGAAATGAAGACGTTGTCTGTTTTGGATTTTACAATGCCCAACAGTTCTTATCACTTGGGAGGAAGTGTGAATATTTTATTCCAAGTTCTCAATTTGTATATCTTTCTTCCATTCAGCATTGATTATTTACTCTAAGGACACAGAACATTTCTGTATGTTTTTTTCTGCCCTGTACTTGCCTCTGTGAGGACACATATACTATTCTGTAGTTTATGTACTGTTCATGTCACTAGTGAGCTATTTAAACATAATTTTACAAATTAAATTCTATGGTTAAAAGATGCACCATCAATAAGACCAGTAAATAAATTATATGTGAAACAGAAAACAAAGAAAAATAATAAAAAGTATGTGTATGTATGTGTGTGTGTGTGTGTGTGTGTGTGTGTTTATGTGTATGAGTGACAAAGGGAAAAAGAGACAGACACAGAGAGACAGAGTTACTAAATGGGGCCAGGAAAGGCCCAGTTTTGAGGGTGCTAACAGTCTCCTGGGCATACCTGCAGGAAGAGCATTTCAGACAGGAATTAGCAATACCAATATCATAGGAGCATCACTATTTTGTCCTACAGCCTTTGGTATTTTTATCCCAAGGTATTTGAGTTGATGTTAAAATTTTACTTTATAAAGTTTAAGGCATGGAACAATTGGCTGACTAGAAGAAAGAGTGTCTCTGATGAGACTATATTGTGGCAAGGTAGGAGCTTTCCCAGCTGGTACAGTGTGTACAGCAGAGGTCAGCTTAGTGAACTTCTTATAGATATGGTCAGTGGACAATGAAAATATAAAAGAGATCTGTAAAAGCACTTGGCTGTTTTAACATACCTTCTGCACTGGTCCTGCCATTTGACCCTTTGAGCAGCCCCATTTCTCAGAAGAGGAATCTTTTCAGAAGGGATGGCTCAGGGGAACACAGTGACTTGTTCAAGGTTGCTCCAGTAGAAAGTGACATCCTGCCACTTACTGAGTCTAGGCTTTATCTGCCTATTTTTTGAACATGCTGGCATTCTAACTTCCTTGCAGAAGACGTGGTGTCATTCTTTTGGGGGACCTGAGTGATCTTTCTGGCATTTAAGTCTATCAAGTAAGTACCAGCAGGGTATTTTCTCCTGCTGCTCTGTGTCTGTAAGGTAAAAATCTAAACTCCTGTGTGTGGCAGATAAGACCGAGTGAACCGGCTGCCTCTTTCTTACCCCTGGAGGGATGTTTCCTGACACCACCTCATTTGAAGTTTATGTTCTTGTGATTCAGAGCTAAGATTTCTCTGCATTTAACATTCTTCTCTGTGTCTCTATGTGTGTGCAGATGTAATCTCAATGCCCTCTGCCGGACTACCTCCTTTCCCCTCTGGGGACTGACTAGTGTGAGCCAGAGGTCCCTCCTGGGCTGCGGGCCTTCCCTGCCTGTATGTGGACACCCACCAGCAGTTTTTATAAGGCAGTATCATTGATGCCCCCCTTTTTCCTTTCAGTATAGCCCTCATATCCCCAGCGTCTAACCTACAGAAATGTCCAATTACTTAATTGGGGGGCTAGTAAGTTCAGAAATCCTATCAAGTACTCTTCATAAGGCACCATGCCGTTTCCTGTTTGCTGCTGTGAGTCCTGACTTTCTTGAATTGGAACAAAGTACAGGTAGACACGGTAGCTGGGTATTTTTAAGTACACAAGAGTTTTTTCCATTGGCTGCCTAATAGCTCATTATTTGGTTCTTTTCTGCATCTTCCCTTGAATAAAAAAAGTACTGCTGAGTTTGGAATTAAATGTGACAAACTCCTGATGAATCATCTTGGAAATTGAAATCAAAGTGGTTTCAATTTGTTGCCTACACATAATAACACCCAGTGAAGCTTAGCTTTCACTCATTTGTCAGTTCAGCTTATTTCTAATTCAACAATCATTTCACATCTTCTCTCTCCACCCCCTGTAGATAATGTGATGTGGGAATGCTAACTTAGGTAGATTGATAGAATTTGCCTGCTCTTTTGGATACAAAGCTGGTGCTTTGTGAAGGGCAGCACCATCCTGAGCCAGCCATCAGAGGCTCCAGGAACTGGGCAATTTTCCTAGGTGATCTTTAGTGCAGCCCTCCTCTCCTGCTGTTCTCTTTTTAGTTTTGTGCAATGGTGACTGGCAAATGATCAATAAGATCACTTTCTGATATTTGTCCTAATTACCTCATTTTTACATTTAAGACTTAAAATGTGACTTAGCCAAATACTCAGGTGGTGATAATAGTAAACAACCAAAAGTTCATGCTTTCTATCTGGCCCAAAATACTATATGGATAGAAATATTTATGCAACTATGTTTTAGACAAATGTAAGCCATGCACAGTATATGGTACATTGCTTTTTTTTCACTTGTACTTCACCTTTGTAAATGTGACTATATCTTGAAGTGTATCTCTCTAGCATTGTTTTAAGAAAAAGTTTCAGAAGAAGAAATCAGTCAAAAATGGAAACTTGTTCTTTAGTTTTATAGGCTAAAGAAGCAAACACAGCAGGAAAGAATTTCCAAACTTTATGGTAGACTATTTCTAAAATATGTGTGTTTTTTTTAAAGCCACTAATTGAAAATACTAAGTAGAAAATGATCGCAAGCAAAATAACAAACCTAGAGGGGAAACATACCACCTGTTTAAAACTTACCAAATAATATGCCAAGAAATGGAGACCATTAAATCAGAATGGATTTATTACCTCTGCTAGTAAGCAGTAGATAAACTCACTGAGCTTTCTGTTGTTAGGAGTACTTATGTATGTTTTGTACTTAGAGCAATTTGGCCATATTCTTCAAAGAGATGATATTTTATTCACCTCCTGGAAAATTGCCTTGCTACTTTTTAGAAGAGGCATGAGATAGAATCATTCTTCACACTTTCCTTTTTAAAGTCTTGACTTTTACGCTGTTAGTTTTTACAGCCTGAAATATTTTAGAATATCACTTTTAATTCCAAATGTGAAAGATTTCAGAGCTTACCCATAAAGTTTTTCACTTTTTTTTTTTTTTGGCCAGTCGTGGGGCCTGAACTCTGGGCCTAGGTGCTGTACCTCAGCTCTTCAGCTCAAGGCTAGTGCTCTACCACTTGAGCCACAGTGCCACTTCCAGCTTTTTCTGCTTATGTGGTGCTGAGAAATCGAACCCAGAGTCTCATGCATGCAAGGCAAGCTCTCTACCATGGCGACACCTTCCCAGCCCCTCACAATCTTTTATAAATGTTTCAGTCAAAAATATTTATAATTATGAACCATGTCATTGAACATTGGTGGGAAGAATGAGAAAGATTTGAATGTACCCTAAACAATAAGGAAGCCCCCCAAATTGCATGACATGTGAGGCTGGGTACAGGATGCTGAGGTATCTTGTTGAGCAGGTGTTGAGAGGTGACTTGCATTTTCCTAGTGCAGGGGCTGCAAGCTCCTCAGTGCAGAGTGCATTTCTAGGAATTAGGACCAGCTTCCCCCTTTGTAGAAGGAACAACTTAGAATCATGGGAAAACAGTTTTGAAGCTTTACATTTTGTGTAATTCTTGAGGAGCAGGAAGTCTGTCAGAATGGATAGCAGAGGGATATTTTGAGTGGACCAGTGATACACTTAGGGGAGATTCTTAATAAAATTTTAGTTGAATATTGGAAATAATTAAACTGGAGACATTTCTTAAAGAAGGGAGAGAGACAGTAGTCATGGTAATAAGAAATACTCAGCTCAAACTTAACCAGGCTTAGCTGCCCAGTCTCACTTTATCTTTATGAAGACACTAGATAAACTAAATTGCTCCTGTTTTAGAAATGGAAACCTTGAATACTTAGGAGGCAAGTACTAACAAAAACTAACTCAGATGACAATTCTTTTGCTTTTTCCCCCATGAATAGTTTTACTTTTTCTTAGAAACCTTCTCACTTTCATGCTTTATACAATCAATTGAAATACTGAAAAATCTTCCTGTATACCAAATAGTCCATAAATTTGTCAACACAAGCTTGTCATCAGATGATTAATAGAATGCCCCATTCACCATTTTATTAAGACAGTTTCAAAAAGAAATGTATTTAGAGTTGAACAGAGTGCTATTTTGTTTAAGATTCTGAAACATTTATCATTAGAGATGATAACAAAGGACTGGAAAATAGAGCCCAAGTCAGATATCCAATTGTATACTTCAACCATGTATTTTTACCTGTGCATTTATGAGCAATGTAGAATGACTTAAAATCTATCATAAGTCTGTCATTTGTATAAGGACTTTTGTTTACTTTCAGTGAGAAATGTGTACACATAGGTTATAATTTTAAAAGAAGTCTTTCTCTACATATCAAATAGTAGGGTTCTTAGATGCATTGTGCTTGTTATTTTATCCCTGCCAATCACTTTCTACCCTCAGGGCTTAGTTCTTAACCCATTGGTAAAACTGCCATAGACTTTGGACAACCCTCTTCTCCCAGATTGTTACCATTAAGTAAGATTCAGTACATGTGTATTTAATGCTAGGTATGTTCCCCTCTGGAGAGCAAATATTAGGTTTTTGTTCTTAAATACTTCTTAGACATGAATAGATTTAATGTACAAAAGACTATGAAAAGAAAGTTATCCACACAAGGGCTAGACAGTTTCTACTTAGGAAAGGAGAAGAGATTGTAAGGAAAGGAGAAGAGATTGAAGTTGTTTAAATTGTGTGGGGAGTCTGTTGGGTGTAATTTGTTGGTTTAAATTGTATTTTTTCTTTTACTTTCTTTCCTTTTTTTTTTTTTTTTGTGCCAGTCCTGGCTCTTGGATTCGGCCTGGGCACTGTTCCTGAACTTTGGTGCTCAAGGCTAGCACTCTACCACTTGAGCCACAGTGCCACTTCTGGCTTTTTGCCTGGACTGGCTTCGAATCATGAGCCTCAGATCTCAGCCTTCTAGTAGCTAGGATTACAGGGGTGAGCCACCAGTACCTAGCTTGTTCTTTTCTTCTTTTTCTTTCTTTCTTTTTTTTTTTTTTTGGTTGGTCATGGGCCTGGGTGCTGTCCCTCAGCCTTTCAGCTCAAGGCTAGTGCTCTACCACTTGAGCCACAGCTACACTTCTGGTTTTCTGGTGGTTATTAGGACAAGCAAAAAACGTCAAGAGCTATGTACATATGACCATATAAGATGATGTTAAGCGAGATGACCCCCATGACAGGGACACAGTGTTTTTTTCTTTCTTGCTATTGTTTTTAATGTACTTATAATGCTTTATGTGATTATCTTGTTTCTTTTGTATTTTCCCCCCATGGTATAGCCCCTTGTTTTCACTGTATCTGATTCTGGTGTCCTGCCTCTTGTATATACATCTTTATAATTTGGGGAAGGAAGGGGGTATAATGAAATGCTCAAATAAGAATACAGGTTGACTCATTGTAACAATGAGATGTACAAGATACTATGTTGAAAACAAACTTTACAATTTCTGTGGGGTGGGGGAAAGGAGAAATTGGGGGAGGTGGGAGGGAAGGGATGCTGGGGGAAAAACAAAGGAGGAGGTAACAATGCTTGATAGGAAATGTACTCATTACCCTACTCATATAACTGTAACCCCTCTGTACAGGATTTTTTTTTTGGTAATGGGGCTTGAACTCTGGGTGTGGGCACTGTCCCTCAGCTCTTCAGCTCAAGGCTAGTGGTCTACCGCTTGAGCCACAGTGCTACTTCCTGTACAGTATTTTTACAATAAAAACCATATATGGGAAAAAATTGTCTCATGGACTTTCCTGCCCAGGCTGGCTTAGAACCATGATCTTTAGATCTCAGCCTTCTGAGTAGCAAGGATTACAGGCGTTCACCGCTGGCACCCGGCATATTTTTTCTTTTAACAAAGAAATCTGCCCTGAATATTTAGTTGAAGCACAAATGAGATGTAGAAATTCCTTATTTCCACAGCTGGAGGGATTTATAAGGATTTATTGTATATTAATGGTTAGATTCTTGTACATTCATAGGATTTTGGTCTTAGAAATGTGATCATCTAGCAAAGCTCCTTCATTTTCTCTCTGAGGAAGCTGAGTACCTGAAGAATCAGGAGGGGGATCAGTTGCTCCCCCTGTGGTACGCCCAGGGCAGCCTTGGTTTGTGATTTTGTGACAGGCTTACATTCAGATGCCTTTTGTGAATTATGTGTACATCTTCGTCAATTACTGGTCTTTAATTCATTGAGTGTAAGGTTTGCGTCCAGTTTATATTCACAGAATAATGGAGACAAGAGTGTTTTAAAATAGGTTACTTTATTTGTACCTCTCAACAAATTTTGAGAAGCATGTGCTTTTTGACATTGTTTTATAGATAAAGAAATAACTGAATTGCCTCTGTAGGAATCAGGGGAACTGGAAGGTAAAAGTAGAGATCCAGTTCCATGTGCTTCTTTTTCATGCAGATGATCTGTGTAAAACACTGTTAGCCTCTAGAAAAGGCGAATTCATGAAGTATATATAAATCCAAGGTTTTCTCATTTTTTTTTGTCCACAATTCTTAAGAGGATCAAAAAAGAGACTACGTTTGGTAACATAGACTTGACATTGACAAACTTCCTATGTAGTATATAATAATGGTCTTTACACATCAGAAATGCCAACAGCTTACGATAATTAAAAATGTCTTTCTGAGGATCAAGAATCTGGATTTTTCTTCCTCTGATTTGCTTATGTTAAAATACGTACCCTGTCTTCCTAAAAATAAGTGATTGAGTTAGTGCTGTTCAAATGTTAGGTTTGTTGTTCAGTAATTCTAGAACCATGACAGCTCTGCTGTTCCTTACTGGCATTCAGTCCAACTTTAAATAAAAGATGAACAATTGATCACATTTTTCCTCTGTCCGCTATTGGATTCTGAGTTTTGTTTTACTTGAGTAATTTCACTATTACAGTAGATCTGCTAAAAATCATAGAATCATTATTCCACTGACCCCCAAGGCAAGTATAGTAAACATTTGTTAGACTCTTTGTAGTCGTTCTAGAAGTGTCTATGACTTTGGGGACTGGGATGGGTTTTTGTTTCCTCACCCACTCCTGAAGAAAACACTCGCCTAGCATGGAGCCATGTGCAGTGGGGTGGCTGAACTGTGACTTTGTTATTGAGAGCTCTTAGAGTGGCCCACAGAGACTCACCCAGAGGCAAGGAGCGTGAGCATTTCTTATAGTTATCGTAAATGGTCAGGTGATTAGAATAAAAATATGATGTAGGTTTATGGTAGTTGAGAAGCAAGAACACAGTTGTTTTTTAAGTGAACAATAATTGATAAAGTAGAGAAAAATGGGAGTCCAGAGGGCTGTTTCTATACTTGGCTCTCTACCCTTTCTCTGAGGTCTGTAGTACAAGTGACGCACTACCTCTGACATTTGCCTTACAGTAGTTGTAACCCTTGATTAAGTATTAGCAGTGTCCGTGTCTTTGTTGTTGTTCTTTTCAATGTACTTCTTGATTTCTTTTTCTTTTGTGTCCTTCCCCCCCCCTCCCCCGGCTTATGGTTTTATCCCCTGTTGTCACTCTATTTGATTTTGGTACCGTGGGTATTGTATATGCGTTTGTCTGAACTAGGGAAGGGAAGGGGAACAACAAAAGGGTAAGACAAAGGACAAAGTGGGAACGTATGCAACAATGATACTCACAAGACACCATGTTGGAAATGATCTGTACAACTTGTGGGGGATGGGGTTGTGGAAGGGAGGGTGGGAGAAAATGGGGGAGGGGGTAACAGGTTCAACAAGAAATGTAATCATTCCCTTACTTATGTAAGTGTAACCCCTCTGACATCACCTTGACAATCAAATTAAAATTTAAAAAAAATTAGCAATGTGAGGGACCAAACAGGTGCCCAAAGATACAGTCTTATTCTCTTTGCTAGTTATTTGCTCATATTTGCATAGTATGTATACAGTATATTTTCCTGTTTTTTTCACAGGCTGATCCCAAAGAGCTAATCAAGATGGTCACGAGGCACGTGACTCGACATGGGCACGAAGCCTGGCCTGAGGACCTTGTGTCACTGACCAAGCAGTTACACTACTACAATGAGCGGCTCCTGGATTTCACTCAGGCTCAGCTCCTTCAGGGGCTCCGGAAGGGTGTGGATGTGCAGAGGTTTACCGCAGACGATCAGTATAAGCGGGAAACCATCCTTGGTCTGGCAGAGTAAGGCATATTTTACTCTGATGGGAGGATGGGTTTAAAATGTAGAAGAACACATGAATTACCAGACTACATTAATTGTCATCCTTGATGCTTCATTTATGTTTGTTATCAACAGGTCTTCTTCTAGTCCTTTTAAGGATACATGTGTTTTCACAAGTATGTCAGTCAATGCAGACAACATTTTGAGCCTGCAGATTTATATAGTAAAACTAGAATTATTTTTTTTCAAAATATTTCCTGTAACTTTAACAGCACCATAGAGATTATAACCAGGTTAGAGGAAATTAGATATTGTCAGGGTGAAAGTATGATGCTTATGGTAGAACTTTTAAAAGTCAGATTGCCTTTATCCTTGGATAGAAATCTCATGTTTCAAAGTGCACAGAGTTTAATTTTTCTTAATTATGTTAAAAGTTGGATATAGCATCAGATACCTTTATTGATCCTGAGTTTCAAGAGGGGAAGAGAAGTGAATTGGTTCTAGTTGACTCTCCTCATCAGAAATGAATAACAAATACCAGGCTTTTATAGGAGATGGCAGTACAACTCAAGGCCTGAATGGAGGATTTGTTTTCTAGTTATGAAACTGTCTTTAGTTTTAATATTGGTTTCTGAGTTTTGTTTTATTAGTTCAGATTAAGTGAGAGGAACTCACTAGTCAGAAGATGAGGAAATCTATTCATCATGTGATTATTAAGTAGAGCTATTTTGTATTTAACATGACTTTTGAGTGCATACCATCAGTAAGGTACAGTATGAGGTGCTCTATAAACTTTATCTAATAATACCTTTTATCTCATCAATAACCCATAACATAAAAAGTTGGTACTGTGTGCCATGAAGTCTAAGCTTCTAGCTTTGAAACTGATTTAAATTGTACCTACATCTAGTGGTGATTCATCTCTCCTGAAAATTACTTTAAGATAACTATGCAGAATGGTCTTGATTATGTTAATAGTCTGCCATTTTCACCCATCATTTAAGTCCTTCTCACAGTGGTCAAACAGCTTTGACACCCTCTGATGAATTTGTATCAGTCGAGCTTCTTTGCTAATGGAAGCCACTCTGCCTTCACTTGAGGATAAGGCAGGACTGGGAGGATCAAAAGTGTAAGCAGTAACGAGCCATTCTAGTGGAATAATTCTCATCATCTCTTTGTCCTCCTGAAGTCCTCCTGAATTTTTGAGTCATTTCATGTCCAAAAGTGACCCATAGGATATCTTGTAGTTCAACCTCCTTCCTTTTTGGAAGAGCAGTCTGAGAACCCGATAGATTTAAAGAGTTGCTCAAGTTCATCAGCCAGGAATTGAGCCTGAATTTCTTCACTATAAATGCAATGTGCTTTTCCTTTGGGTATTTTGTAATTCTTGGTTCCATGTTCATAGTTTCTTAGAACAGAATTATTCAGAGTAAAAGTTTATAAGGTAAGGTATGTCTTATATCATTAGTTACATTTTGCTAGAGTTTTGTTTCCTCACTTTTTTTTTCTTTTAAGTATTCACCAAGCATATGCTATTTGAAGTATGTCCCTGAGGACAAATATATGCTTTTGATAAATATATAATAGAATTTTCCCTACATTCTTGCTTAGAAAAATATACACCAGTCTTTGGAAGACTTGTTTAAAGTGCCTCAGAGTTTCCAAGGGTTCGCAGCTTTGTCAGTTCTTATTTGGAAATGGCTTTGACTGTCTTGCATAGAATTGTAAAACCTGTTTTCTCCTATTTTGCCATTCTTCACTTGTATGTGACGTGCCCATTATTCATTTTTTTCACTTATTATATATATTATATATATTTAATGGCAGTCAGTGCCATTTATAAATGTATTATATCTCTTCCTTATTGTCTATGTGTCTTAGATTCTACTTTCTCAGGGGTCAGGCAGGAAGGGTAGCTTTGAAGAGGGTTAACACAGTTTGCTTCCTTCCCACCTTTATCAATGATAAACATTAATTATTTATTCAGCATGTACCTATACCATATAGTGTGCATGCCCCTATAATATGAAGTATGAATTAGTAATGACACCTACTCTTAAAGAATTATTTAATTATATATAGTCAGTATTCAGTAAATGCCAAAAAAAAATCATCTAGTGATGACCCATTTCATAGCCTTTATCTTTTTTTACATAGCCCATAAGAAAACAATGGCCTTCATAGTTTTAAATGATGTGGAACAACAATTTTTTTTAAAAAGGATTGTGTTACAAAAATTATATGGCAGCAAAATCAGAGGTGTTTACTATGTGGCCCTTTATAGGAGATATTTGCTAACCCCTAGCTAATGAAACACACATATGGTGTAGGGTAAATATGGTATGGGTAGTGTTGGTGATAATAGAGATTTTATTTCTGTTTCTGTGGTTTTGCCCATTGCCTTGTAAGCAAGACTTCCATCATCTGTTTCTCTGCTTCTGGAAATTCAAATCCTGCAGAAAACCTTAATGTTTACTGTACTCTGACTATTTTCTTGGAATTCTTACACCCCAGAATCACAAATCTATTTTATAGGTTAAACTTTCTCCAGATCTCAGTTGCCTGAAATATAAGATGCAATGTCTTTATGCCCGAGGACCCTGTGTTTTCTTAGCTGTGACCTACTTTTTTCATTTGCCAAAAGTCCATCTGTCTTTTCCTCCTTTTGACCACCCCTGCTTAGTTGAAGTCTATCCTTCAGCCTTCAAATCAAGCTGGTTACTCTCAGCCCTGTTTTCCTAGTACTTTCTGTTTTTTATTTTTATTTTTGGCACTATTAGAACTATATTACAACCATATCTCACATCCTCCACTAGGCCGTGAGTTCCTTAAAAAAATAACTGGTTTGTTTTTATATCCTAAACAGCTAGCAAAATACCTACTTTCTCAAGTGTCTACTTAGGGGAGAGGTGTAATAGTTTCTGACTATAGTCTGAGTATACACAGCAGAGTTATTATTTTAACCTCAGCACTATTAACATTTGCCTAGCTAATTCTTAGTTGTGGGAGATCCATTTTATGCTTTTTTGAATATTCTAGCACCATCCCTGACTTCGGCCAACTAAAGGCCAATGACACCCTTCCCCTATTTGTGACTGTCAAAATGTTTCCAATAATGATCAAATGTCCCCGGGTGACAAGAATTACTCTTGGTGTGGGAACCACTGGTAGACAAGTCATGGTTAATTGTAGTGTATCCAGCAATCCTTTTCCCATGTTTCCGAGAACTGAAGTAGCCAAGTCTGTCCTGGACTGTATAGCCATCCTCATGAGCATCTGTTTACTGATTAGGGTCATGTATTTCTTTTCTTACCTTCCATGTACCTGATGGACATTCCTGAAGAACTCTTGAGGAGAATGTCTACAGCATTGCTCTTTCCCTGGCCCAGCGCTATCATGTCTCCCAGTGGGAGGTCTTTATGACCCATTTGGAGTTCCTGTTTGCAGACAGTGGGTAAGTACACAACTCATTGCATGTTTTTTTTTTATAAATTTTATTTTATTTTATTTGTGAACATACTGTACAGAGGGGTTACAATTGCATGGGCAGGATAATGCGTACATTTCTTACCAAGCA
>NW_012267236.1:17728915-17754970 GCF_000151885.1 Dipodomys ordii
TGAAGCAGTATGGAGGTTCCTCAAAAGACTTCTCATAGAACTCCCCTATGACTCATTGCACATTTATGCCTTAGTCTTTTTTTTTTCCCCCAGGGCTGAGGACTGAACCCAGGGCCTTGAGCGCGCCGGGCAGGCGCCCTTCCGCTGGGCTAAACCCCCAGCCCCTGCCTTAGTCTTTCTTTTCAGAATCTGTTTAGAAGAATCTTGCAAAGTTGTATAGTTTTAATTTTCCTTTTGAGCTATATCTTCTTCCTTTTCTATAACAATGGCCTGTTTGTTTTTAGTTTTTCAGACATAATAACCTTGAATTAGATACTGTACTTTTCTTTGTGTATTTCTTTAACACCTTTCTTGAGTATCTGTTCATAGTATTAGCAGTAGTATTGTAGTGGTAGGCAACTGAAGACAAATTGGCTGCTTTAGAACTGATAGTTTACTGTGAGAGGCATGATAATTGAATAATGCATAAGTCAACATAAAACTTTGGCATGTAGAAGAGAGTTTGATTAAGGGATCTAGCATAGTCCAGGACCAGCTTTCCTGAAGAAATAATGCCTGAATTTGCCATGGCTTAGAATGGTTTGGGTAGCCCCCAAATGTTAAGAGTGCTGAAATTTAACCCCATTGGGAGGCACTAAGAAGGTAGAAACTAATCTTGCTATAGTGTTTAGAAGTGAGGTCTTTAGGTGATTAGGTTTGATAAGGTCATCTGGGTGGTGATTAAATATGGTACATTTGTAAGAATAAGAGAAAGATGGTTTTGCCTGTGTACTCTCCCTGTCCTTTGCCACACAATGCCTTATGTAAAGTTGGGACTCTGCCAGCAAAAAGACCATCACTAAATATGGGCCATTGAGCCTGCAGATCTGTGAACAAAATAAACTTTTTTAAATCGTTATTATTATGAAGTAGCCTGCCTCAGACATTTCATTCATATAAAATAGACTGTTACAGGCATAAACCTAAATATTGAGTTAAAATTAACTGCATTACAACAAGAGGACAACTATATTCCAGCTGGACACCACAGTAAGTAGGAAGACTGTTTGATTTAGAACATGGCTAGGGTGTGACAAGGCCAGTGTAGTAAGGCCAGTGAGTTGGGGAATGTGGCCTGGTTAAGACTGGGGAGAGGCCCTGGAGCCAGTTCACACAGCAAGGTCAAGCCCCTGGCAAGAGCTGGCAGCATCTTTTGAAGAAGAATAGAGGGCATGTAAGGATCTGGGTGATGGAAAGGAAAAAAGATTTTCATTTTGGTAAGATCACCATGCTTAGGAAAGATTTGGGGGAAGCCAGTACAGATAGTACTAGTTAAGAGAGTTATTGCTATAATAGACTGTTAAGTGGCTGTAGTTTGGAGTAGTGTTTTGGAAGTATAGAGCCATAGGTTTCAGAAACACTAAAATGGTGAAATAGAACTTCAAGTACTAGTTGATAAGAAAAAACTAGATATAAGGACAAGTGAAAAGGACAAGAATCGCCTCCATATTTTCATTTGGTCAACCTTTTGGATGACTATAGTACCATTCAGAAAAAGAAAACTATAGTGAGGTCAAGGAAGGTGGAGAGAAGGAAGGAAGCAAAATATACTCAGATACCCAAGAGGAAAGGGCAAATAAATGGTTAGTTCTTATTGATCTGGGACTCAGAAGATAAGGTGATAGAGAAGTGTACTGTGAGTGGGAAGGAATGTAGAACAAAGAAGAATAATTTGAGACAAGCCAGATGTGATAGCAGGCCTGGACTTCTACTGCTGGGGAAGCTGAGGTGTGGGACCACAAACTCCAGTCTACCCTGGGCTATGGAGAAAAACTTTGTCATCCTCCTCCCTCCCAAATCAATAAATAAAAGAGAGAAAGAAACCTAAGACAGTCCCTGTACTTATAGAGAAAAGGTTGCTATCAGAAAGAACAACCTGGGGCGGGTGGAGGAGGGGAAAGAGGACTTGGGGAGATGGGAGGGAAGGGATGGTAGGGGCAAAACAAAGGAGGAGGTAACAAGGCTAGATAGGAAATGAACTCATTACTTTACTCATGTAACTGTAACCTCTCTGTACAGTATTTTTACAATAAAAAAAATTAAAAAAAGAAAGAACAGGAGAGCAGCAGGAGAGCAGCAGGAGATGGGGAGAAAAATCAGAGGAATATTATTGCAGGGAAGATGTCTACAGTTAGTGAGCACTGCAAGAAGAGCAGGGAGAAATAGGTGAGTTCAAATCCTGTTGAAGAGCCAAGAGATGCTGATGATTTAGCATCTTTATTTTCAGTAGACCATTGAAATGTTTACTTTTACATTTTTGTTGTTTATCAGGTTTCTACATGGTGATAGTGGTAGCAACTGTAAATAGTGCCCGGACTTCGCCATTTTCAAAGCACAATAATATGTTCAAGTACATGCCACCAATGCTGTGCATGTTGATGTTTAAAAAACTGTCCTAGCAGTTATTAAAATCTTTTTTATTTCATCGAATGGTACATAAAAGGATGCCATAGCTATACACGCAAGATGTTTCATTGGCCTCTGAATATATTATGAATTATTAGTCAATCTAGTAGTGTGCAAGTCTGTTCCTGGCATATCATTATACTGATAGCGGTGTGATTATGCAGATGCACAGCAATTACAGCACAGGAAATCATTACTCTTGGCATCATTACCTGTGAGCAGCAAAGCACTTAATACTGGTTCAGCAAGTGGCGTTTGAGACTTTCTGTTCTTTACTTAAATGGCAGCAGTTTGCCTTATTACTTAATCAAACTGGGTAACCTGGTTATTAGAAATCAGCCCTTATTGATGCAATAAAAACCGCCCAATACTCATTGGTTGAGTCAGTGCCACTGGGAAGTTAACAGAATCAAGAAAAATAATATTCTTTACTGTAAGTTTTCATTTTACTGGTTCTTTAAAAAGTAATTTTCTCCTACTGGAGGAAGATGACATCTATACTTTGCCACCTCCGAACAGGACATTTGGAAGCACATAGATTGGAAGCACATAGAGGTAAGGGCATGAAGTTTGGAGTTAGATCAAGTTTCAAGATCCAAAGCTACAGCCCAGAGCCATAAACCCTGTATCTTTGAGCATAGTTCTTCATCTTCTTGGGTCACTGTTTTCTCAGTTATAAGGACCATTTCCTTACCTGCAGGGTTTTGAAGATTCTAGAAAATTTGTGGGAAGTCTGTCATTTGATGGATCCTTATAGCTGTTACTGATTTTCTTCTTAATTCTGCTGATTCTGTTTTAGATTTCTATGTCTAAAACTTAAGACACAGTCATTGTGACATGTCAGAGGATTCTTCTAGCTGATATATTAGCATTATATTGGTTGATTAAATGGTGTTGATACTAATTATTGTTATTATTATTAGGTTGTCATTGTAGCTCAAGCAAAGTTGCTGACAAGACAGATAACTCCTTCTTGTGGACCTTATTATACCCTGATAGGAAACTCTGTTTCTCCTTTCCTTGCCCTCAATAAACAGTAGTCAAAATGTAAGTTGCAAGTTGTGAATGCCATAATAGACATGCAGGACAGGTAAGAGAAAACCTCTCTTGGATATAAAGGGGAAAACATAATACTCCCTACTGAAAAAGAGTGGCGGACAGGGGAGCCAATCTAATCTGAGGAAACTGCGGGAGTTCATTTGTATTTTTGTTGCATACTAGAGCATGGTAAGCTAATGGGGATGGAACACACCTTTCAAGTGCCACATTTGGTAGGACTTCCCTGTCTTTCCCTTCTTGTTTGAACAGCAGGTCTGAAGGCTGAACATCTTGCCCTGTCTCTACTTTTCAGTCATTCAGGTGATTAGCAGTGAGAAGTTTTTGGGTGGCAGAGATCACACTCCTCTGTGTGCTGTAAATGTTCTGTTCAGAGGTGGCAGAGTATAGATGTCATCTTCTTAGTATTGTTTCTTTTGATATGTAGTGTGGGGGGGGGCTGGTCCCTCTTCAAAAAGACTTTCTAAAGTGCAGTTTTCTAGTCACTGTCACTATCATGGAAGATCCTTTTTATCTCTGATGCAAGAGTCGGCAAGAACAGGGTACACTTGTAGGGAGTGAATAAACTATAAGGCATCTGCCTTTTCCCCATGGTGATTTTTGCTCACATAATGACACTTGTGCAAATGTTGCCACATTGAAGGAATCCTAAATTCTGGCTTCTCTTCCAGTTCCTCCATCCTTGAAAACCTCTGGTATAGTGTAATCAGTGTTAGGGTGGTTAGTAAAGAAGAAGGAATGATTTAATTTCATATTGATCTACTAGGACATAATGCTATACCATAACGCCATAACATTGAAAATTAAGACATAAAAATAAAAGGCCAGGAAAAAACAGTAGAAATGGTGCGTGTAGATTTTTAGGTCCCAGATCTTACAGAATTGATCAAATTGAGCCATAGATTTGCTCTGTACGTGTGTGTGTGTGTGTGTGTGTGTGTGTGTGTGTGTGTGTGTGTGAGTGAGAGAGAGAGAGAGAGAGAGAGAGAGAGAGAGAGGAGAGTGTGTGTGTGCGCGGGTACTTAAGTTTTAATTCAAGGCCTGGGAGAAGTCCTTTCGATTTTTTTGCTCAAGGCTGGTGCTTTCCCCCTGGAGCCATAGCTCCTTTTCTGGCTTTCTGGTGGTTAGTTAGAGATAGGAGTCTCATGTACTTTTCTTGCTTAGGCTGGCTTCTAACTGTGGTTCTTAGTTCTCAGCCTACTTAGTAGCTAAGATTACAGGCATAAGCCACCAGCACCTGGCTATGATTTGCTTTTGATCTAAAGGAGAAAGAAAAAATTATCAGCATTAAGACATAAGAACAGACCTGAGGACCAACGAAATAGAACTTAAGACCCAGAAACAGACCCAAAGACCTATAGCCACGTAATCTTTGATAAGGGAGCCAAAAAAAAAAAAAAGAATGGAAGAAACACAGCCTCTTCAGTAAATGCTGGAAAAATTTGTTAAACACCTGTAGAAAACTAAAGTTAGATCCTTATATATCACCCTGCACCAGAATCAACTCCAAATGGATCAAAGACCTCATAGTCAAAACAGACACTCTGGAAACATTACAGGAAAAAAACAGGAGAAACTTTAGGGCTCCTTGGCACAGACCAAAATTTTCTTAATGAAAACCCAGAAACACAACAAATCAAAGAACAGTGGGACAAATGGGATTTCATGAAGCTGCAGAGCTTCTGCATGGCAAAGGACATAGCTAGCAAGATCAATAAAAAGCCCACAGATTGAGAGGAAGATCTTCACTAGCCATACAATGGACAAGGGTCTCATATCTAAAATATACTTAGAACTCAAAAAAATTAAATCCCCCAAAAACAAATTCTCAAAGAAACAACTGTCTTTAAGGCTAAAGACTTAAAGAGAGACTTCTCTGAAGAGGAAAGAAGGATGCCCAATAAACACATGAAGAAATGCTCAGCTTCTCTGGCCATAAAAAAATGCAACTCAGGGCTGGGAAGGTGGCTCAGTGGTAGAGTGCTTGCCTTGCATGCCTGAGGCCCTGGGTTCGATTCCTTAGCACCACATAAGCAAAAAGAAAAAAGCTGGAAGTGGCATTGTGGCTCAAGTGGTAGAGCACTAGCCTTGAGCTGAAGAGCTGAGGGACAGCGCCCAGGCCCAGAATTCAGGCCCCACGACCGGACCCCCCAAAAAATGCAAGTCAAAACAACATTGAGATTCCACCATACCCCAGTTAGAATGGCTATAATCAAGAACTCTAATAACAACAGATGCTGGAGGGGAGGTGGCCAAAAGGGAACCCTACTGCATTGTTGGTGTAAGTTCAGCCACTCTGGAAAGCAGTATGGAGGTTCCTCAAAAAACTCCACATAGAGCTCCCCTATGACCTAGCAATCCCACTTTTGGGCATTTACCCAAATGACCCAAAACAAGGTAATATTAAAGCTACCAGCACAACTGTGTTTATTGCAGCATTATTCACCATAGCTAAGATAGGATTTCATTGTACATAAGAAGAAATATACCAAACTTTAGAAAAATGAAACACTAATCACTACCACTACCAAAGTGGAAGGAATTTTTTTCTTATATCTACAGTTTGTTTCTGTGTAGTGATTCTTTTTTTTTCTTTTTCTTTTTTTTGTCAGTCGTGGGGCCTGAACTCTGGGTCTGGGCACTGTCCCTCAGCTCTTCAGCTCCAGGCTAGCACCCTACCACTTGAGCCACAGTGCCACTTCTGGCTTTCTTCTGCTTATGTGGTGCTGAGGAATCAAACCCAGGGCCTTATGCATGTGACACAAGCACTTTACCACTAAGCCACCTTCCCAGCCCTATGCTGTGATTCTTAAAGCCATTTTGTCCCAAATACTCAACAGCTACTGACCCTGGCATAAAATTTAAGATGATGCATTTTAGGCTGAGCACATTAGTGGAAAGTGGTCAGGCCTTAAATCATGCAAGCCTCATCCAGACTCTCCCTCCTGACCTTCCTTGTTGAGTGTATTGTTGACAGAGTCAACAATAAGTCAGTTTTTTTCCTCATAGAATTTCTGTTCACAAGTCATTTTACATGACTTCTTTGAGACTTAAAGCACCTGACATGCAGTAAGTGATCAAAAATAAAATAAAACAGAGTCGCCTATTTTTTTAATTTTGGAAACATTCTAGAATTAATAAACTCATAACTGACCACTATTGCTCATCTTATTTTTCAAGAATACTTTTTCAAGTTGTTAAGGATATTTATTGCTCTCTAATGATTATGAGAGCATAGTGCTTCAGGCACATGCTAAGTGCTCCATAAATGATGCCTATTAGCATTCTTATGCCATGGTACTTCTCAAAATTGTTTTTGTTTTCCTCTCTTATATGAGGCTATATAAACTAGTCCAAATTGACATATTATGTGAAAGTAAAAAGGTTAATGGCACAGGGATGTCCTTCAGAAGGAGATAAAACCTATCCATATGGTTTTTATGTTAACTACTTTGTTTATATCATAAGACGTTCTATAAAGGAACTCACCAAATACCTGTGGTACAAGAGAGAGACTCTGACATGCTCAGTATTGATGTTGAAAAATTAGTTGAATTCATATTGTCCACTTTTTCCTTGAGGAATTACGAGTTCAGCTGTTTGGCAGGATTGATGATCACCCCTTCCATACCAGGTTTATCATGAGGCATTCTTGTGGTGACTTCTCAGAGTCATTCCTATAGGGAATCGCTATAATTCAGAGAGTAGATGTGTCATTTGTCACCTGTGATGAAGACATCCTGGTGGTCATTATTTGGGATTGATAGATTAGCCTTTGAGGAAAATGCCCCCAAGCTGCTACATATGAACTTTGTCTAATAGAAAAGTTCTGGGTGCAAACATTGACTTTGTTGTTTGATTAAGGAGTAATGAAGTTGACTTTGAAGGACTCACCTTAGAGTCCGTACCTATCTATGTCTTATTAGTTATGTTTTTGTCCAAACTTTGGGTTCCTTCAAAGAATCACAATAACATGACTTTTTACAGAGTTATTAATAGAATTAAATAAGATAATAGAGACAAAAGTGCTGGCAGTTTTTCTGTAAACTCTATTTCAGTTCATCCCTCTCCCCTTTGCTCTCCCTTTAACTTTTCTCATAGCCTTCTCCTCTGCCCCCTCCCACTCTTCCTCTTCTTATATTCTCCTTCCTCTTCCGTTTTAAGTATTCCTAGTGCAATTGTATTAGCACTCAGTCTCAGATTAAGTGAAGAAAAATGCGTTTGAATAAATTTGTTATACAAATACATGCTTTTGAACCACATTTTGAGTAATCGGTAACTTGAAGCCATCTCAGAACATGTTAATCATGGGATTAATCCTAATAATTTATTCTTTGTGCATTGAGTACAACTAATACTAGCTTCTATCTCTAGTAATCTCTGAAAGCTAAATATGGCATATATGTGTGTATATAATATATATGCATATATATGTATATATACATATATATGTGTGTGTATGTATGTGTATATATATATACATATATATAAGCTGCTTTATAGCTAAAACTTGGTGTAGGAAAACCTGATAAAACTATTTTTAAAGGTAATCATTAATTGATTAGAGAAAAATCCACAGTGATTTTATGGGATTTCTTCCTACTCTCTTGAATGTAGGTTCTTTGGAGTCATTTTCTGAGCAAAGAGTTCATTTCTTATTCCAAATAGAAGATAACAGCTTCTTTCAATGGAAACCATTAAAATGAGTTATTGATTACTGGCATCTATAAAAAGATCTTAACACATTGTAATTTACTGAAGAAGGAGATTTGAGTATTTATCATGTGTCAGTAAAGGTATTCTAGTATCTGCCTTGACAAGATAATTAGGTAAAATTGCACATGAGGCAACCTGAATTGTAGGCACAGAATAAGTGGGTGGGCAAGGGAAAAATGTAGTGTTGACTTAGAGAGACTGTACTCAAAATCCAGTCAAACATAGATGAACTAAAGAAGCTTACCATCACTGCCCATTTTGTATATGAGTCTGCCTTCAAGCTCTGCTTATCAGGGTGTTAGAGATAGAGTATGGCAGGAGAACTCAGATTATTGCTATGAGGAGAGAACTAAGACCTTATTCTAATATATTAGAGAAAGACTCTGGTCTTATGTGATCAGTTAGTACGCTCATGTGTGGTGTGGTCTGGACAGAGCTGAGCTTGGGTTTAAGTCACTTAACCTCTCTCAATGCAAGTTTGTCATCGATAGCTTAAATATATTTGTGTAGTGACCAACATAATAAATGCAGATTTGTTTTCTTTCATCTGTTTTGTACCTTGTTTGACTTGTAAGTCTGTCAATAAGCATCATCTTAATGAGTTTACATGGTTTTATTATTTACTCCTTAATTGTTTCAGACTTCATTGTAAAGGAACATGAGACATACACTGCTACTTTTGAGCCCGTTTCCTATGCCACTCTGCATCCAGTATCTTCCAGAGATGACTGCACTTTCAGTAGCAGCAGTTATCAAGAATGTTTTCTGACCTGCCATCCATGTGTACTTGCTGTTCCTTGTACAGCCTGTGCTTTCTTGATAGGTTTGTTCACAGTTCTGCTTCATGCCTGTCAAACTCAAGTACTTCTTTCTGTCAGCTGTCGATTACTATTGATTTCCACCTCCTTTGAACTCATAGGTTTTCAGGGGTCCTGCTCTTAATAGGAAAATAATTTTGTGTCCTTTGTCAGCTTGTAACAGTACTTTGCATTAAAAATTAACACTAATTTTAACTCAACTAGATTTTCAAACCTGGATGAGAATGCCGTGATGTAAATCTTCATGTTCTTCCTTGAGCTTGGTGCCTGATGTCATGCTTAGCTATTTGTCTGTTTGGTGTTCATGGACATGCATTGAGTATAAGCAGCCATCACAGTTTGGACCTTGCTATTGAGATGCTAAAGACAAAGAAGATGTAAAATGACCCATGCCATCAAGCAGCATAGTTTAGTGAGAGAGACAAGTGATAAGTAGTTATAACATGTTATTGGTACCACAATGGAAGACTTTTCAGCATGTGCCAGTAGTTTAATAGGCTGTCAGAAAAAGTTTTATAGACTGAACACATGATGTTTATTTTTATAAATGTTTGAACTGTGTCCTAATGGGAGTAAAATGTTCCTCTTGAAGTAAAAAGACAATAAAAAATTATTTGAACACTAGCTGGGTGCCAGTGTCTCATGCCTGTTATCCTAGATACTCAGGAGGCTGAGATCTGAGTATCATGGTTTGAAGCCATCCCTGGAAGCAAAGTCCAGAAATCTCATCTCTCCAATTAACTCCCAAAAAGCTGAATATAGTGCTGTGGCTCAAGTGGTAGACTGCTAACCTTGAGCAAAAGAAGCTCAGGGATAGCATCTAGGCCTGAGTTCAACCCTAAGACCAGCAGAAAATTAAAAACAGAAATCATTTGAATACAGTGCTGGTAGTTTATGCTTATAATCCTAGCTCCCCAGAAGGCTAAGATTGGTTTCATGTCAGTCCAGGTAGGAAATTTTGATCCATCTTCAAAATAACCAGCATAAAGCAAAGCTGGTGATATGGCACAAATGTTAGAGCACCAGCCAAATGAGTATAAATTCATGAATTCAAACTCCCATTCAGCCAGCAATAAAGAAACTTAATACAGAAATAATAGTAGCAAAATAAACTTGATATCTTGACTTTATAGATTATCTTTTTTATCCCAAGTATTATTGTTCTGTCATAAAATCTTTGGAAAACAATTCATGTTAACTTTGTCTATAAATAACAAACATATGCCTTTTAGCACTTTGTGAAATGGTGATTTCAATAAACAGGGCATCATTTCTGAGGCATTGTGTTACACATACGTGAGCCCAAACTTCAGTGCTACCAGGGACCTCAGTAGTTCCCAGGTACTCCCCCTGCTGTGTGGGAACCCCGATAGTTGAGCGTTACTCTTAGCATGAAAGGCTGCTGATGCCTAAGGCCCTTGCAGTTGGAGAATGCAAGCTGGTGCTATCAAAGGCATGGAGATTGCCCCCAAGACCAAGATTCAAGACCCAGATTCCCACCTCCACTCAAAACAACAAACTAGTCAATCAAACCAATAGGGCCTTGAAGTATTTTCCCCGAATAATTCAGCATTGAACAATTTTTAAAAATCACATTTAACATTCAGTATGAAAAGCTATCTAAGCATAAAAATTAGGTGTTGTTAGTCATGGGGCTTAAACTCTGGACTCTTAAACTCAGCTCTTCAGCTCAAGGTGAGTGCTCTACCACCTGAGCCACAGTGCCACTTCTAGTTTTCTGGTGGTTCATTGGAGATAAGACTCTCATGGTCTTTCTTGCCCGGGCTGGCTTTGAACTGCGATCCTCAGGTCTCAGCCTCCTGAGTAGCTAGGATTACAGGCGTGAGCTGCCGCCGGCTTGCGGCAGGACATATCTTTTATTCAATGGAGTTCCTATATATCAACCTAAGTAAAAGTTTTACTTAAACATACTGTAAAATTGAAGTGTGTTGGATATCAATTCATGACTCTTGAATGTAAAACTTTTGTCTCAGTGTTTTTTGTTTTTTGTTTTTCTCCCTTTAATCCCATACACCATTTTCTAAATTATTGAAACAATAAGATTGTTTACAACAGTTTTGTACAGAGTCTCAGATTTTCATTTTTTTATAGCATGAATAAGTGATTTCAGGTAGAAGTTGCAGATAGGAATGTACTGTCTAGCTGGGGAGCATTGGAAATGTCTTCCAGCTGCAGGAGTATCTACCTTACAGATAAACTCACCTGAGGTAATGTGTGAAAACACGTTTGTGTCTGCGTTGATAGGCCTCTGGACCTGAGGGGCTGCTGTTCTTTACACAGGAAGAACACCACTAACAATTAGACTTTCTTCCTAGATAACCAAAAAATCATGTTATTTAACATAAGAACCAAGTTCTAACCTAGTTTCCTTATCTCTTAATTTCAGTTTGTCCACAGGAGAAATTGAAGAGCGAGCCCAGACCCTTCATCTCTTTGAGACTTTGAAGACTGATCCTGAAGCCTTCCACAAGCACATGGTCAAGTATATTTACCCCACCATTGGTGGCTTTGATCATGAAAGGTTACTGTATTATTTTACACTTCTGGAAAATTGTGACTGTGCAGACATTGGGAATCCTGCCATTAAACCAGAAACCCACATCCGGCTGCTGAAGAAATTTAAAGTAGTTGCATCAGGTAGCATGCTTGTGATCCTGTGTGAACTCATTCTTCCGAAGTAAAGCTAGAAATTAATTTTCTATCTACATTTATATTCATGTGTATTGGGGCTGGTGTAGATTTAAAATCATAGATTTTTGAAATTAATTGACTATCTTTTTTATTTTAAAAATATAGTTTTATTGTTTTTATTAAGATATCCATTTCATAAGTTAGGTAATGCATACATTTTGGGGGGGAAATGTCATTCCTTCCTTTACTTTCACTGTTAATTATTATCTTTTCAAATAAACGAATTGGTTGAGGCAATTCAGTATCAGATAAAGTGAGAAACCTTTTAAAAGTCACATACTGACTTCTGGTTGATCTAGTACTAAAATCAGTTTGGGCCCACTACTCCTGGGGTTTTCCCCACTCCGGTTGGTTATTGTATAAATATTATGCCTGTCAACCTCTCCTATCTATCTATCTATAATATGGCTCATACACTTAACATTAGACTATTTGACAGAATTTCACTTCATTGAAACCTACGTAAGATATGCAACACTTTTTTTTTTTAATTATTTTTTTTGGTCAGTCTTGAGGCTTGAACTCAGGCCTGGTCACTACTCCTTGAGCTTTTTAGCTCAAGGCTAGCACTCTACTATGTTGAGCCACAGTACCACTCCCAGTTTTCTGGTAGTTAATTGGAGATAAGAGTCTCACAGACTTTCCTGCCTGGAGTTGCTTTGAACTGCAATCCTTAGATCTCAGCCTCCTGAGTAGCTAGGATTACAGGCATGAGGCACCAGTGGTTAGCTAATGAGCCTTTGCAGCTTTAATGAATTGTGTAAATCTTTCAGATGATATTCTTATGCTCATAACGAAAAGATTAAACATATCCTAAACATTACTATCCTAAAGATTACTATAATGCTTTATCATACTGTGGCATTTTCAAGTCCATAGTCACTTGATAGTCATAACAATTGTGAGAGTGTATTTCATTAATCAGTTGTTTACTGAGAGGTGAGAAATAAAATTCAAGTAGCTAGTGGAAATAGCAGGAAGTAATAAAGGAATATATAGAAGTCAGTTTGATGAATGCAGTGGTAGAGGAAAGTGTAGGGCATTGTTGGGGATTGAAGAGGCAGGTGTACAGTTATGGAAACTGAGGCACAAAGAAGTAGAGTGACCTGTGTAGGATTGCACAGCTCGCTAAAGTTCAGGCTTAGCATAGAATTCAGAACCTCTGATCTGGTATAAATTGCTTGATCTTTTCATGCAGCCTCACAGAGGGTTATGTCCATATTATCTTCTTTCTTATTTCTTTTCTTCAATAGGTCTTAATTATAAAAAGTTGACAGATGAAAACATGAGTCCTCTTGAAGCACTGGAACCTGTGCTTACAAGTCAGAATATCTTATCTATTTCCAAGCTTGCTCCCAAAATCCCCGAAAAGGATGGACGCATGCTTTCACCAAGCTCTCTGTACACTGTTTGGTTACAAAAGCTATTCTGGACTGGAGACCCTCACCTCATCAAGCAGGTCCCAGAGTCTGCCCCCGAATGGTTTCGTGCCTATGATGTCTGCATGAAGTACTTTGATCGCCTCCACCCGGGTGACCTCATCACTGTGGTGGATGCAGTTACATTTTCTCCAAAAGCTGTGACCAAGGTAACAGAAGAATTAGACCCAAGTAGTCTGAGTGCTGTAAAAGAATGAAAATCGTTCTTGTGTTCTTGAAATTTGCTTTTTAAAATTCTTCTTTCTTGAAGTAGAAGGAAATTACATGCTTGATTTTTTTTTCAGGGGAGGGGGCTGGTAGTGCTTTGGCTCTATCTTAATGCCTACTTGCAATCTTTCAGTAATGTGTATGTATTCATAATAGATGACATGGTCCTACTCCTCCCCTTACTCTTTCCACCCAGATACCACTGCTAAACAAATTTGTCCATTTGTCACAATCTGTGCCCAGGAATATGTCTGCCATTAAATCTTAGCGTCTGCTTTCTCATCTGCAGAACTTGATTGCTTTTGGAACTCATTTTTTGTCTCCTCTTGCCATCTTCTGTTTTTCCCTATGCTAACAAGTCTATTCAGTATCTTCTTGTAATGTTTTTGTTATGGCAATATTCATGGCAATAGGATAGTTACAAAGACTTGCAAACCATTTGTTTAGAAGTTGGTACAGGAAGAGGTTTAAACCTCTTCCTGTAGAATGCTAGACTTTATCGGACTTGTTGGATTCATAGTAGTGGATAAGGAAGGGCTTATTCACTTTCTTATTGTAACCCAAGGAATTGAATAACAACTTGGTTTAAAACTTTTAACTCCTGCTCTAAAAAGGAGAAAACTATCACACTTTTGTGTTTAAGGAACTAGGTAAGAATGGTTTTGAAGGGCGATGGCATGATGTATTTAAAAGAGCATAACTCCGTAGTCCTATATGGCTGCTTTTAAACTCTTTAAGTGTGCCACTCATCATTGTGTGGTATATCTTCAACATTTCTATTAGACTTTTGCTTCTTCCAGAGGAGACTGGGGTTGAGTAATCTGTGTGTGAGAGAAATTGTTACCTGATTTTATAGGCAAAACTAAGTTGGTAATGAGAAGGTATAACTTGAACTGGAGGAGATATCCCGTAGCCTTTACTCCTAACCACATGTTTATACTGTTGCTAGGCTCTGTTGCTAGAGCCAGTGCAGAAGCTGGGGGAGTTCATTGGGATCAAAAAGCCTAAAGTATTTCAGACAAAGAGGATCAGTGTTGTTCTAGGCTGTATTCTCAGTAAGGCTGAGTCTAAAGGAAAGCAGTCAGAAAGGTGGTAATGTGTGGGACGGGACTAAGCCACTGGGGGAGTTTGAAATCCAAGGAATTGGCTCCAGATCTAGAACCTTGCACTGGCTGAAGAACAAGGAGATTTTTCAAGGCAATCTCTTAGCCCACACTCAGGGTGAAGGACGATTTGAATATTGCGTGTGAGGTTGGAATTGTTAACAGCAGTGTATGGCTAATTGTAAGCATATGTATAGAAGAATGTTACAGACAGTTTTAGACCTTCCAACAGCAATTATTTATTCATGTTAATACTTAAGATTGGCATATAGAGCTTAGGTAGAATTTTAGCTACGATTTATGGTATTTTAAATATGATGATTTTAAGTTATAAGTCATGCTCATCACCTAAATCTTAAATTTTCATCAGCCAGCCCTCTGAAAAGCAGTTATTTGAGCTCATGTGTATTTTTGTGAGGAGAAGGTGAAGAGGACAGTAGCATAGCCAGGTGGTCTAAGGCACTAGATTTAGGCTCCATCTACTTTGCCAGTGTGGGTTTGAATCTCACCACTGCCAACCTGGATATTTACTTTTGTCGGTGCCAGTGTGTCATGCGGGTGATTCTAACTAAGCAGGAGACCTGAGGATTGTGGTTCAAAGCCAGCCCAGGCAAGAATGTCTGTGAGATTCTTTTCTCTAGTAGACTACCAGAAAGCCAAAAGTGAGGCTGTGGCTCAAGTGGTATTATGCTAACTTAGAGCAAAAAAAAAAAGCTCAGGGATAGTGCCCAGGCCCTGAATTCAAGCCGAAGGACAGGGCTAGCATTTACCCCCCCCCCCAAAAAAAAAGTGGTAAAGTACTGAGCAATAGTTTGTTGATTACTTCATTGTGTTCTCTTAGCTCAGATGGTATAATCTAAGTATAGATGTTTCTTTTGTTTTTTAAACTTTTTTTTATTATTTGTAAGCAGTTGTACAAAGGACTTTCAATTCAACATGTCAATTTATAGGTACAATGCATCTTGATTAGATATGGAGGGTTTTTTATTGTAGACTATGCTGAAGAGCTGGTTTTCTGCTGAGTCATATCAACTAGAGAGGTGAAACAGCTATATTTGAAATTACTTTTATATCTTCAGTTTAGCTATAATAATTTCTCCCTTTTTATTAATTGACAAACTTTGTTTTTATGATCAGAGTGGAAAAGCATAAAGGTGAGAAGAAAGAGACAGACAGAAAGAGTAAGAGAATAAAAGGGAAAATGAAACACAACCCACACGTGTCAGAGGACACATTTGGAAGAAAAAATGCAGCTGCATTTGCCCAAATTTGCAAAACACCAGATGTTCCCACAGCTTGTACATGGTGTTAAAAAATGTAAAATAAATGTGTGTTATTCATATACTCTGTGCCATTTTCCAATGTGTACCCACATTTAATTCAGAACCAAATTTTTAGAAAGAATGGGTAGGGTTATTCAAGAGTGTTTAACAAAAACCGTAAACCATTGTTCAGATATTAGAATTTCAAAGAGAAATGTCCCCAAGTGTGACTTTTGTGCTGAACCCCTGGCGGGTTCTTTGCACTCAGTTACCTGATGCTTACACAGTTTAGCCGCTAGCCACATTTTCTTCGAAAGCATAGTGAGCTAGTTAGTTAATATGTTTAGAAATCTGGAAAAATAATTAAAGACATGAAAGCTGGTCAAAACAGGTTTTGCTTGACTTCGAAGCGGTATCTGGGAATGTGTTCAACCTCAGCCATGGTGTTTCTACCTCCCACTTGCCTTTGATTGCTGATGCAGCTCTATCCATACGTAAATGCTTGGAAATTATTCTTATCATGGAATGCTGCTAAGGAGTTTACTAGAATCCTCCTTTAAAATCCCTTGTGTGATCATGGAATTTAAAAAGGCCTTCTAGTATCTTCCCTAATGCTTCTCAATCTGGAAGTAGTTAGGCAACTCCTATTCCTTTCCTCTTCTGTCTGGTAGTCTACCTCTGTCCCAGCTCTCACCGTTTGTCATTCATTGCTATATATGGGACTGGAGGATCAGAGCCAAGCTGGGCAGATAAAGTCCAGTGATTCCACCCCCCTCCCCTTTCCAGAGCCTGTATGTTGTGGAGTTTGGAAGTGAGGCTCCATCATAGTCCCTGCTTTCATTCCTATCCACTCTCACACTTTGGAAAGATGAAAATATATACCAACAATAAAAGCAACAAGTATTATTGGAATTACTGGGTTAGCGAGTGTAGCCAGTGGACTCTCTTTTTTTTAAAATTTAAATTTGTTGTCAAGGTGATGGGTTCCAGTTACATATTCTTGTAGAACATTGTTGCCCCTCCATCCTTTTTCTCCCACTTTCCCTTCCCACCTCCATACCCTCACCCCACAAATTGGAAAGATCATTTCCAACATACTGTCTTGTGAGATCACTGTTGCATTGGTTCCCCCTTTGTCCATTTTCCCCATCCCTTCCCTAATTCAGATAGACGTATATACAACACACAGGGTACCAAAATCAAATACAGTGTCAAAATCTCCACTATTTTCATACTTAAGGGAAACTGTGTGACTTAGAACTGTTCCAGAAAGCAATTCTATCAGGAAGCCAGGGGTGAGTCCTGCAGTGGACAAGGCCGGTTGCTGACAGGAAGTAGTCACATGGAACAGTTCCTTTACGTTAGCTCTCATCCTGTGTGGAAGAATATGAAAGAAAGGGGGAAAGATACCCTTATCTGAGCGTTTTCTGGTTATTGATTAGAGTTGAAAAGGTAGACTAGGGAATGTTTTGTGTTCCCTTAACTGATTAGGCTTCAGTATGAAATGTTTGTTCAGCTTGCGAGAAATGCCTTGTGGATCTGTCAAGACCCAGTCCTGGTTCTTCCGAATCACATCCTGCAGACCTGCTAGTCATCTGGAATCAGGAGTGGGCAGTTTGGCCTCAGCTTCCAGAAAGCTCTAAAATAGATCAGACAGTACATTTTCAGGCTCCCCACAGTCTAAGTAGTCCGTTCATTCTCTATTCTATTTTCTATCTCAAATTTTGCATAACCACAATAAAACTTATCAGAAGTTATGCAATGAGCTTAATAAGACAGAAAGAAAATATGCCAAAATTTACAGGTCAGCAATTTTTAAATGCCCAAATTTTAATTTATATTATTAAATTCTGAAGGAGAAATGAGCAATCTAAAAATCAAATCCTCTTGCTCTTTTAGTTAAAGTTCAGCTCAGTCAATCTAAAATTTATTAATTCAACTAAAGTAAATCATGTAGATTATCTTTCTTCTTATCTGTTCTTAGCCAGAATGGGCTGGTTCAGTTGTCTATGGTAGTGAGTTTCTTTCAATAGAACAAGCTTCTATCCTCTGAGCAACAAAGCTTCTTCAGCAAAGATGGAATTAAATCAATCCTATTCTAAATCTATCATCATCCTTAAAGATTCTCAAAAAAGAGAAACCATCACACTATATCAGTATCAGCTCCACATCCATGTAATTTGGAAAACCTAAGCAAAATCACCAGTCCTGAGCAGTGACTAAATAAATTCAGACTTCTAGTCCAGTCCAAACACACATTAGTAGAGTCTACAAAAGTAGCTCATTGGTACGAAGGGGACAAATAGGCAGAGAAATTCTTACTTGGTTTAGCTTTACTAGGATATCAGATTGTGCCAGTTGGTCAGAGATTAGTTGGAAAATCTCCCATAAAGAAGGTAACTATAGCTGGGTACCAGTGGCTTATGCCTGTAATTCTTGCTACTCAGGCTGGCTTTTGGAAGATAAAGTCTGAGGCTTTCTGGGGCAGAAAAATTATTATATAACTGGAGGTATGGATCAAGCAGTAGAGCACCACTGTGAATAGTAAAGCTAAGCAAGAGCCCTGAGTTCAAGCTGTAGTATCAGCGTGTGCATGCATGCACGCACGTGCACACACACACACACACACACACACAAATGTTTCATAGACTCTATTTCCAAAATTCACAGCAACAAGCAAGAGTAGAGTTGTGACTCAAGTGGTAGATTAACAGATATAGTAAGTTCCTGCTTTATGAGCCAATGTTGGAACTCCAAAGAAAGAAAAAAAAGTACATTTTCACGTACATAACAAAATGATTGCCAAACTCAAATTTTTGTATTTAACCATCTTCTATAGAAATCATAGGGCATGCTAGGAATAGGTACCATCTACTGCTCATATATTATGTGCCACACACTGGCTCAACACTTTATCTCCACTTTATCACACTAGCTCATCAAAATAGGTATTATAATCTCCATTTAGACAGGAATGAGCTGAAGGTTAAGTGATTTATTAAGGTTAGAAGTAAGTTAGTATCTGAGCCAGAATCTTATCTGCTTGGGTTTAGACAGAGGTTTTAGGCAAATGATCATCTGTTTAGACAGGAGCCTGTAATTTTCCTAGGCTATTTGTTATATAGGAGAACACATCCACACTTTTCATGAGCTACCTTCCCTGCAATGTGCCGCCATATGACTGCTCTTCAAGCAGTCCAGATCTCTCCTGATTCCTTCATATAGTCAGGATTCTAGTTCTAGTTCTAGTTCTGGTTCTAATTACCTCCTTCAAACTATTTTTTGTGTTCCTCCTAAAAAAATAGTAGGTTAAGCAGCACACTTTTTTGCCTTACATTTCTGTAGATTGGATGTCAGACTGAAGTTTCACCAAGATGCAACCAATCTGTAATGAGTTTATTATTGGCAGATTTAAGTTAATACATTTTTAACATATATGATTAATCCTAACTTATATAGCATACAGAAATATAAGCATCCTGTGGTCCTGAATAACATTTCAGAGTGTTAAGGCATCCTTGGTAGAGCCCTTGTCTAGCAAGCACAAGGCCCTAAGTTTGACTTCTTCATCTTGTATAGGGGATGAGGTGATTAACCTGAGATCAAAAGTCTTGAGAACCTATAATTTAAAGTTACTCTTATACCAGAAAGTGGAGAAATAAAGACAATAAGCACCATCTTTACCCTCAAAAAGTATCTCCGGGTTCAGCTTTTTGTCATGTGCTGCCTCTGCTATGTCTCTGTGCAGTATAGGCATTCATAAAGTGAAAGTTTAGCCAAGGTTCATTTTAGTAAAGCACAATAAAATAGGAAATAAATAGGAAAGAGGAAGATAAATATTTTCTGTTTACTATATAGGAAATAGAACTGAAA
Source organism: Dipodomys ordii (assembly GCF_000151885.1). Classification (NCBI taxonomy): domain Eukaryota; kingdom Metazoa; phylum Chordata; class Mammalia; order Rodentia; family Heteromyidae; genus Dipodomys; species Dipodomys ordii. The sequence continues at coordinate 17,748,547 of NW_012267236.1, forward strand.
AAGCCTCTGTAGTCTCTCCTTTCTGGGTAGCTACATACAGGATCATGTTTCTGGGTGATACATATAGGATCATGTTATGTAGCAACCTCCAAATATTTGATATTGGTTTCAGTGTAGACCTATACCCAAACATGGAGAAGTATTACTATTATTTTATTTTATTTTTTTGTCAGTTGTGGGGCTTGAACTGACGTCCTGGGTGCTGTTCCTGAGCCTCGTTCTGCTCAAAGGTAGTGCTCTACCACTTGATCCACAGCACTATTGCCATTTTCTTTTGGATGGTTAATTTGAGATAGGAGTTTCATGGGGGCTTTTCTGCCTGGGCTAACTCCTATTGCTAGTATTTTAAAACATAATGATGTAGGCTATGGTGGTTCATGCCTAGAATCCTAGCTACTTAGGATGCTGAGAGCTGAGGATTGAGGTTCAAAGTCAGCCTAGGCAGGAACATCTGTGAGACTCTTATCTCCATTAACCACCAATAACCTGGAAGTGGAGCTGTGGCTCAAGTAGTAGACTGCACCTTGAGCAGAAAAGCTCAGGGGCAGTACCCATGCCTTGATTTCAAGCCCCAGGCTAGGTGCATGTGCGCATGTATATTTGCATGCACGTGAGCACGCACGCGCACGCGCACACACACACACACACACACACACACACACACACACACACTATAATGATGTAGTCTAGGTTTAACCAAAGCACTGGGGCCGTATTGCAAGTTTCAGAACTTCTATTTGCTGTGCATTCCCTTTAATTTCTGACTCTACCTATGTAAAGTACAGTTTCTTGAACATTCTCAAAGCAGAAAGCATATGCAGCCAACCCCTGCCTGTTCCTGTAACTTAAAGTCTAGAAGAAATTGATAGAAGAAAACTAGCTGCTCTAATTTTTCATTTTTTACTTCTGAGTGCTGTTTTAATATTTTAAGCAAGTAGAACATTATATTTTAATTATATTTTTATTATCTTTAAGTAGTTGTATATATAGCAGTTACTGTTCAACAAATCGTCTTGTAAGTATGTGCATCTTGAAGGATATTACCCTGTGATCATTCACCCCCACTATATCTTGCCTTTTGGGGTTGCCTCATCTACTTACCCCACCTCAGGATGGGGAAGGAAAGAATTTGAGGCACCAGGTGCCTAGTGCCTTATCTCATAAACCCTTTGCAACCCTCTGGACGGATGATTCCACCCCAGGTTGGGCACTATGAAATTTAGGCTCAAAGCCATTCAGGAGTTTTCCTCAGGAAGCTAGCTGTAACTGACAGAATCCCAACTTGCTCCTGTCTGTCATGTTATGAAACCTATTCCCAGTGTGCAGTGTGTACACATACTTTTGCTCTGTCTCACAAATTCATTTAGGCTTCTCTTTGTGTACTGTTCTTGTAAGTAATCTGACTTACACTGGGAGCAATGTGTGTATTGTAGAGGCTGGCAGGGAGGCCAAGGAACAGTAATTGGAAACAGATCTCAGGCAGTGCCTTTCTTGGAAATGCTTCATATGGAAAGCATTTGAAAGAACTATTTGACAGGACCTGGGGATCAAACTCAGATCTGCTAGTCCTGCACAGATGCCTTGTAAATAGATGCATGGCACACAAACATTGCTCAATGGTAGCAGCAAGTGCACACTTACAGGCTAAGGGAAGGTTGGTCACATGTATCCTTTCTTAGGACAAACACCTCAGTATATTCATGCTTTAGAATCAGTGTCTTTCATGCCTCAAGAACCTGCATACTAGGTTTTTAGTTAGTAGGACAATTGTTAGTTAGAAAAACCAAGTGTCCATACCAAAAGTGAGACAAACCCAGCTCAGTAAGCAAGACTTCCTAGACAACTTTCAAGCCTTGACAGGCAGGTGTGAACCTGCTCATGCTGGCCCCTCCCCACATGTGATCCCATTAACATTTCCCGAGGACAGCCCCTGTGGTTGAGTGTCACTCTTCAGCTGTCCCGGTCATCCAGGCTGCACCCAAGGTCACAGATCTTCCTCCTTCTCTCTTCATGAGGACACTGTAAGAGCAGAATAATAGAGTTGTGCCACTCAGTGCGGATTGTTGCAACAGCCCTATAACATAAATAATTTTGCCACAACTTCAACAGATACCAAAAACCAAGTCCCAAGGAAGTTTAAAAACTGCTCCAAGGTTTTCTGAGCTAAAAGCAGCAAAATTAGGATTCAGATAAAGGCTGCTCTAGATGTTTGGCTCCTAGCTCCTGCCCTGCCTGACCTGCAAGTTCTGGCTGCAAAAGCCCATGGGGTGACTGTGATTATTGATCTGACTTGCAGGCTGAAAACTCATTCTCTGTTGGTGCTTGGAAAATTATTTCAAATTGACTAAGGTGGTAATTTATTAAGAGATTGATAATTGGCCAAAAGACCATGTGTGCAGTACAATCATAAATGATAATGCCTTCTGCTCCCAAGGAGGAGGCTGGCAGGATGCTGAGCTGTTGGTATGTTTCTCAGGCCTCACAGGCCTCTTCATCAAGAAGCGGTGAGAAGAAGTGCTTCCCTCCCCTCCTGTGAAATGTGCACATTCTAAATTCATTTGGGGTGTAAATCTTATGAAGACAGAGGAATAAATAAACCATCTCTGAATAATGTACAGCCAATATTAAAGCATTTTTTAACATGAGAAAAGCAGTGGAGGAAAGGAGTCTGAGAATAACCTCCCCCTTAAGAATGCTCTTCTCTCTGTCAGGTGATATAGTCGCACAGCTGCTTATTGTTCACCTGTTAATCTTTGGGGATGTGGACCTTCTCCATTCTCTGTTCATCTTTTAAGTCGCTTTCCACATAAATACCCTTCAAACTTACAGACAGATAACATGTGTCCTAGTGAGAAAGTCAGCACAGAAATAAGCATAAGTGGGGGCAGTAGAAATCAGAATGTTAAGTGAGTAAGGGAGAAAAATATGTCCATCTTAGGAAGGCAAAAATAGAAGTTTTCAAATGGGAGAAGCGGGCGATGGTAGCGGAATCAGGGCCTGGGAAGCAAGAGTTTATGTGGAAGAATGGGGAGGAGTAGGTTACAGGAAGGTAGCAGCCTAGGAAATCAACCAAACACTGATATAAAAAAAGAAGGTTATATAGCTATAACTTTCAGGCTTGTACTTGGCTGCTGAACACCTCTGGGATACAACACTGTCACGCAGTGACTCACAGCCTCCGGCAGCCTCCTGGGGTGGAGAAATGGGTGCAGAGCAGCAGTCAGTAGAGACACTGTTTTTGAAAAGGCCTAAAATATCTTAGGAATTTGATCCCCAGAGGCCAATGCTGTTCTTTCTCCAGTCTCATCCCCGTGCTATCTCTGGAAAAGCTCTTGAGAAAAGGTGCAAAGGAGGAAAAGGACATTCTCTTTAGGGTAGTGGTCTTCACACCGGGATCCATGTACACACAACCTTCCCCAAAACAACCTAAAGAGAGTTTGAAGGGAACCACCTTCTAACTTTCTGTATTCTCTTAACTATTTTTTCCCCTAAAACTGATCTTGAGAACATATTGGAGGTCCAGGGCGGGAAGCCTGCTCTGTCTCAGTAGCTCCCCCTAGATGGCCTGAATCTGATGTTGATACTTTGTTCCAGCATCTGTAAAGCTCCAGAACACCTCACAATTCCAAACACTGCTATATAACAAGATGGCTAACAAATTTCTTTTTGCATGATACAAAGTTTTGAAATGTTTGTTTTCAACAGTGTTTATGAAAGATCTAAGTGAATGTTAGCTGTGAATTATTGAAAATAGAATAGTACTGAATTATTTTGTTTCACTTATAAATTGGATATTCTATGAATCAATTGGCCATGACTGTTGGTAATAGTCAAATAGTTCATCTCTGTGTGTTTTTACCAAATGTATGGTTACTGTCTTCTTTTTTCTCTTCTTCTCCTTCTCCCTCTCCCTCTCTCTCTTCATCTCCCTCTTCCTCTTCCTCTCCCTCTCCTTTTCCCTCCTCCTCTCCCCTCCTCCCTTCCCTTCTCTCCTCTCCTCTCCTCTCCCCTCCCCTCCCTTCTCCTCTCCCCGGCTCGCTCCTTCCTTCCTTCCTTCCTTCCTTCCTCCCTCCCTCCCTCCCTCCCTCCCTCCCTCCCTTTCTCTTTTCTTTCTTTTGGTTTGGTTGTGGGGCTTGAACTCAGGGCCTAGATGTTGCTCCTGAGCTTTTTTTTTTGCTCAAGGCTAGTACTCTACCACACTGAGCCACAGCTCCACTTCTGGGTTTTAGGTGGTTAATTGGAGGTAAAGAGTCCTACGGCCATTCCTGCTGGGGCCTGAACCACAATCATCAGATCTCAGTCACCTGAGCAGCTAAGATTAGAGACATGAGTCACTAGTGCCAGCTAGTCATTGTCCTTTCAAACTATAAAACTATGAGACCCATCAAAGCCTGCAGGACCAGTGCTTCATCAGTCCCTTATTTCTCTGTGCTTTCAATAGCACAATGGATAATCATTTAAATTTAAAACTATAACATCAGAACACTGTGAACAGTGCAACCACAAGGGAAAATTGTATCTTAAATTTAATTTGCTTTAATATAGCAAATTAATATTCAGACACAGAATAAATGCCTGTTCTGTCACATTCAGTGACATATTTAACAAAAAAGCATTATCATTATGCTCATTTGCCTCAACTATCAATTATTTAAAGATAGAGACCATTTCTTAGTTTGCCCTTATATCCTCTGTGCCATGATCAGGCTTAGCACTCAGTCAATGTTGACAGGTTGAGCATGAAAGGAAGAAGAAGAAATGGAATCCCAAGGTAAGAATTCAAGTGTTTCTTTTCTTTCTTGTGATTGTTTCCAACATATTTATAAGATGATTTCTTTGTTGCTTTGTATGTACCTCCCCCAGGTATAACCCCTGCTTTCACTGTATTTGATGTTGATATAATTTGTGGAGGGGAAGGGAAAAAACGAACTTTAAATAAGGATACAGGTGGACCCATTACAACAATGAGATGTACAAGACGTTATGTTGAAAAACGAACTTTACAACTTTGGTGGGGTGGGGGGTGGGGGATTGGGGGTGGTGGTGATAGGGGGGTGGGGGGGGGGGTGGAGAGGGGAAGGGATGGGAAGGGGAAACAAAGGAGGAGGCAACAACGCTTGATAAGAAATGTACTCACTATCTTGCCCATGTAATTGTAACCCCTCTGTATGCTATTTTTACAATGATAATTTTTTTTAAAAAAAAGAAGAAATAGAAATTAGGATGAGTTCCTAAATAGGAACCTAAACACAGAGAGGCTATCTCTCTTCATTTTATTAGTCACAGAAATTATTTTCAATTTCTTAGTTAACTGTCATGTTAAAAGGAAATGGATAAAGTAAATTTTCTCTTGACTTTATTTCTATAGTTTCAGATAATCGTTATTAGCAATGCAAAAACTGGGTAAGCCCTGATTTTTCCACCTCACTTTATGGGTAACAATCGGATTTTCTTAAATCACCTTTTATTTCCTTAATGTCAACTGAAGTTCAAAGTCATGCTGTGTTCACTTTTAAAAGTTATGTCTATAGATGTCAAATGTTGTGCTGGTGGATTTTGAACCAAGTTATTACCTGAAATCTCTGGTACTGATGTGTCTCTCTCCTGCTGCCTTCCCTGGCGTAAGGATACTGACAGTATCCTAGGCCTGGCGCGGGCCGGGTGGCAGCTCCCTGCTTCGTTCTCCCCTTCTCTGGCAGGCCGTTGCCTGCACCCAGCCAAGTCTGCACTTCTAGGGGCACCAAGCTCCCTGCTTGCTTCTTTGACTGATGATCACTTCTGATTCCCCCCTTCCTTGCCTCCTTCTTACCCACTCTTTAGACATGGCCCCTCCAGCAACTTTTTCCTGAAGTTTTTTAGAGTGTCCTTCTAGAGATGTCCATAGTATCTTACACATGGCCTGTTGTGTAATGGTCCGCCTTTGTAGTGTCTGCTATCTCTCTGTATTTCCAAGTAGCCTTTGACGGGCTTGGGGACTTGATCTAATGTTATGTTTCCAGTCCCTAACAGAAGACAAATGTACTGTGTGTACTTAGTGAATGTGTAATGGAATAAATAGAAAGAATAAATGAGAAGCCATTAGGTATTTGTATCTCTTACTGCCTTATTTCTCGTATCTGTAGAATGGTACTATATTATAAAAAAAAAAAAACATTTGGGCCCACTTCTTATTGTTTGAAATTCTCAAAATGTCCATTTAGGGAGCCAGGTGTCACAGTTACTCAAACTTGTAACTCTAGCTACTTAGGAGGCTGAGGTCTGAGGATCATAGTTGGAGGCTAACCAGGGCAGGAAAATATCTTATCTCCAATTAACTACCCAAAAAGCTGTAAATGTCTTGAGCACAAAAGTTTAGGGACATCATCCAGGAACTAAGTTCAAGCCCCAGGACCAACACACACACACACACACACACACACACACA
>NW_012267236.1:17755045-17848022 GCF_000151885.1 Dipodomys ordii
CACACACACACACACACACACACACACACACACACACACACACACACACACGTCCATTTACAATTCTTGTCTCCTTGGGAACTATTACTGGAATAGGTTTCTGAAGTCTGTGGATAATCTGTTTGGAACTTTCTAGACTATGAGTGTGTATGGGAAAATATATAAATTCATTTCACTTCTGGATGTCTATTCTATGTGGAGTAGAGTTGTTTATTAATTTAGCAGTTATTCGTTATTATTTTAAAAAATTATCACTGTGCTACTGGGTAGTGCTGGAGTAAGATGTTAATCCCAGAATCACAGAGGTCCTATACAACAGAAGTTGTCCTCAGTATGCATACCCACTGGGAGTCTCTCGGGTGGCAGAGAAGAGAAGTCAGGGCACTGGAGCAGCTGTGAGACTCCCTTAGCCCAGGTCCTGTTGTCTTCCTCTCACATTCCAAGGGCCTACCTGGCCCCATAGCCATCTTTACTACTGGGAACTGAGGAGTCGAGGGGGGCCGATTGAATGGGTGGTTAGTACCACTTTGAGTTCCAGGTCGCCCTTCTGTTTGTTCACTGAGCAAACATTCTTCCTACCATAGAACACAGTCCATCTCACCGCAGGTCGCTCCAGGCATATTGCAGAGTAAGTATAGTTTCCAGTAAGTATAGTAGAGTAAGTATAGTTTCCAGTAGGCTGTGCATCAGATGGACAGACTGAGTAAAGTGACAAAACCCTCAGCTGTGCCTCCCCCATCCCCACTGAAATTGCAGCTTACATGGTGACACAGGCAAAGATACTTCAGTTAAGCACTCACTTTTGAGGGGTGGGAAGAGGAGATGCTTGGCAGGTACAATTCCAGAGGTTTAAAAAGGTTTCAGGTCTTCCTATTATGGGTGGTTAAGGTCCTTAGTATGCTTGACCCTGCTTTCCAGTGACCTGTTTGTTTCTCTGTTGTTCTCCGTGAGCCTAGTTTCTAGACTCAAAGGAAATCCTTTCCACTTTCTTCTGTGGTCACCGCTGGAGTGAGGTGAGAGGCCTGTGCTCCTTGAGAGCTTCCCAGTGTGAGCGTCCTACCTGGACAAGGTGGAAGCCTGCAGTGTTGATTCCAACTAACTATAAGCATCTCTGGCCTCAGCTTATCTTCTTGAGCACCACAGCTATCTTAGAAACATAGTAAAGCCTTATATATTAGATACCTTTTAGCAGCTTGTGTCCACAAAGCTCATCTCCAGGGTCTTTTTCTTTGCTTATTTGTTTGGAGACATTTTTCACCTTAACTATATACTCTTTGATGTATCATCCCCATACATCTTCTTTCTCAATTTAAACGGCACTACCTTAAAGCTATCGGGTTTCTATGAAGGACCTCATCATTAATTGGATCTCTGCCCTGAGTCATTTTGTCCAATTGAAAGAATTTACAGGTGTCACACCCTTGCTTTATCTTTCCCCTGAAGCATTTTAATCTTCCAAAGATTTTACTTCTCAATCTTTTACTACTAGGGTACAAAATTAATGTGTCTTTTTTAAAAGCATTGTTTGAAAAAAAAACCCTGAATTTATGGGCTGTTTCTCTTTTCTATTTTAGTCCTGTATACAATATGAACAATAGTCCTAAATAAATTTCTTTCTTATAATGCTGAACAACAGCATTCTATTATACCCAACACATTCACTTCCAACATTGTAGAGCCACAAATTCATTAAGGATATAATCTGTGCCCTAGATTACCACTACTTTATTAAACATTTCATCAGAATATAACATAGATAACTATTTTTGCAAAACCACATTGCCTTATTCTTAGGATCTGTTGTTGGTCAGAATGAACTGAGGTACGTAATGGCCTAAACAGGACAGGGAGTTAACAATCCCTCATTTCCTATGCAAAGGGTGTAGAGGACTCTGCACCCAAAGCCACTTAGGATCCAGCTGATGTAAGCCGAACCATTTCCTCTCAGTGCCATGGGGCAACATGCACTCCGTGGTTGCTGTGGCTCTCAAAGAGGGAATGGATAATGATCCAGGTGGATTTTTTTTTCACCGTATTGGCATTTGAACTAAGGTCTTTACATTTTCTGGGGAGGCGGTCTAACACTTGAACCATGCCTCCCAGGTCATTTTTGCTCACAAGTGGCATATACCATTCTGTTCAGATTTTATTGACTAGAACATGCTTCTCCCAACTGTAAGGAAGTTGAAAGGTGCACTGAAATTGAAGGTTTGTGTCGGGTGAAAACACCAGCTCAGTTACATTGGGAGACAAGTTCCAAACACTGTCATTCTCTTCATGACAGATGACGGTGTCTAAGAACTTAGTGCTGGCAGCAGAGGTGCTGAGAAGTGCTTAGAGGCTGGATATATTTTGAAGAGTGACTTCAAAAAGATTTGCTGGTGTCATAGATGAGGCCCAACTATGTTCTCCTTGTACATCCTTATCCCAAACATATGTGGTTCCTTCATGGTTTGTGCTTTGATCCCATTTCTCCATAGAGCTTGGAAAATAGATGCTCATCAGAACCTATTTATTGAACATGGAGCAATTTAGCCACCCAACTTCATAAAACCCACATATGTTAATAGTAATTATTGTGAGGAATTGTTAAACTGTTACCTTGATTATTGCAATAATAATGCGTGAGTGACATGTTCATACTGAAGCCTTCTAAGAACCAAGGTACAATCTGGCCACCAGGTATGGTAAAGCAATTAATGTTTTACCTCTTCATACATTTCTTCAGTTACTTTTGTTCTTATACTTCTGCTTCATCATAGAACAGTTAAAAGAAAATAAGTAGCTAGATTTAAATTCTATATGGTGGCTTATATTTCTTAATCTTACCCTGGAATCCTTTACAATGAACCTATTTTGTAGCACAAAAAGGCGAAAAACATGAATTAAGTTAAACACCTAGTCTAGTAAAAGGCCTACTGTCTTTTATTATAATATCATTCTGCTTCTTCTAGGCCCTGGCTATCTCAGGAAGATTCACTTAAGGTTATTTCTTTTAGTAACTATCAGGTTATTTATTTTTAAATACTTGGTTATTTTGAGGATCAATTAAAGTAGGAAAAATACCTTTCTTAAATGACACTGTGGTGATGAAGTCAAACAGTTAAAACTCTTGAAAACAGTCACTCGTGTCACATGACCAAAAGCAAGTTTTAGGAGTGTGCAGAGAGCTGAGACAGAGGAGTGTGCATTGAAGAAGGAGGGCCTGCCCGTGGGTGTCACTGGGAGGGCCTGCCCATGGGTGTCACTGCGAGGGCCTGCCCGTGGGTGTCACTGCTGAGGGCCTGCCCATGGATTGCCTGTAGTGGCTGAGGAAACAGGTCAATCTGGGTTGATGCCACCTGCTTTCAAGCATGACTAGAACTTGGCCTTGGCAGGAAGAAGGAAGCAAGAGTCAGGCACATAAGGACACTTGGGAGCAATGACATGTCTTTGGGGCTAGATCCAGTGTTGGTTACAATTATACTATGAGACAGGATTATATTGGAACCAGCTTGTGAAAATCCTTGTCCCATGCTTAGGAATCTGAAAAGCTTATTTAAAAGAGGGACACTCTAAAAGGGAACTATGGCAAATTCATTAGAAAGATAAGGGAATAATTAATTGGTGGCAGGAGGATGGCCTGTGAGTTTATCAGTTGATCAAATGAAAATTTGACTTCCTTGCATAGGCAAGACACTATATTGTTTCACATACTATCTAATTTAATTTCTTAAAATGATATTATACAATTAGTTGCATTTTTTACATATTTTCCTAATGAAGAAACTAAGGCTTGAGGTACTTTGTCAAGTTGCCAGGTAACTGACTAGGTAGTTAATATCAGTTTCCTGGGTTTACTTTTCTTCCAGTGTTGTTTATTCCAGTCTACTTCATTCTAGGGTTGATTGGCAATGGCTAATTAAACCTTGGGCAACAAGATCACATCTGTACCTATCTGAATGCATTGAGATCCTTAGTTTTTCCTGTACCTTATTTCCTTCTTGGCCTTGTGACCACCTGCCTTTCCTGTCCTCTTCCTGGTTTATTGGTGAAACGCTTTTACATCATATAGTAGGCGAGGAGGAATATTTGGCAAATTGGTATATCCAAATAGTTCCCTGAATTTCTGTTCCTTAAGAAAACAAATATAAATGTTCAGAAAGAAGAGATTCATTATACTGTGTTAATTCTTACTCAGCCTTGCTTTGGTTCAAGCATCAAGCACTTTTCATGCGCTCTGTTAGACTCAGAGGATGCAGAGACGGCTGGGGAAGCTGCAGAGTGTGCAGTTACAGTTAACCGTGAGATTGCAGGTTTCTTGTTTGGGTTTTGTTTTGAGATGACGTCTTTGTCGTCCAGGTTGGCCTCCAACTGACTAAATTGTCCAAACTGTTCTCACACTTGAAATCCTCCTACTTGAGCACACTGAGTGCTGGGATTACAATGTGTGCCCTCAGCCAGCCAGAAGCTTAGTTTCTTTTCTTTTTTTTTTTTTTTCATTGTGAGAATACTGTACAGAGGAGTTACAATTACATGGACAAGATAACGAGTACATTTCTTATCAAGCATGTTGCCTCCTTTTTGTTTCCCCTTCACATCCCTTCCCATACTCCCCCCCTCCGCCCCACCCCCTGCCAGAAGCTTAGTTTCCTTTGGGTTGTAATAAATGGTCAAAACTAGAAGTCCTGGTTTTTAAAGGACTCATTTTTGTATGAATCAGCAATTAGTGTAATACTTTTATCCATCCCAACATTGCCTATTTTGCTTATTAGTTTTAAAAATCAGTTTCTAGGTTAATAGTACGAATGATATTTCACTGCTGCTGTTTTCACAGAAGCAAAACTAGTGAGAGTTTTATTTCTTGATTAAATTGTGTGTTAAAGGCTTGCTTTCATCCTCTGCTGTACTGCTGGATTATCTTTGCCTTTTGTTTTAAAGCTGACTGTGGAAGCACGTGAAGAAATGACTAGAAAGGCCATCAAGACAGTCAAACATTTTATTGAGAAGCCAAGGAAAAGAAATTCCGAAGAAGACATTCCAGAAGCCGGTGATTCTAAAGTGACCTATGCAGATACTTTGCATCATCTGGAGAAATCACTTGCCCACCTGGAAACACTCAGCCACAGCTTCATTGTTTCTCTGAAGAGTAGTGAGCAGGTAATAAAACTCATTGTCAGGATATTCTTTCATTTCATCTTCTTTTTAAGTGAGGTACTGGGTAGGGGCAGGTCCTTTACCACTGAGCCATGCCTCTAGCCCTATTATGCAGTAGTTATTTTATGTATTAGGGACATGTTTCTGGAACACAATCTCTAAAGACTTCCTCTCTTATGTTGGATGACAGGAATGCACCACCATGCCCAGTGAGATGGAGTCTCACAGAGTTTTCTGCCTGGGCACTCCTGGAACCACGGTCCTCTCACTCCCAGCTCTCAATTCCTAAGTAGCTAGGATTAGAGGCATGAGCCACTGGCAGCTGGCTTATTTCTTCTTTAAGCCTTCATTAGTAGTAGTTTTAATTACCTCTCTGTTGCTATAACAAATAGCATAATAATAAAACTTGACTATAACTAAAAGAATCAACTTAGGAGGAAGAAAGGTTTCTTTTCCTAATAGCTTTCAGGGTTTGAGTTCATGATCGGTTGGCCACTTTGATTTTGGTCTGTGGCAGTACATGATGGCAGGAACTTATGGTGGAGCAAACCGTTCACCTCATGGCAAGCAGAGAAGAAAAGAAGAAGGACTGGAGTCCACTATACCTTCAAGGTCATGTCCCGAATACCTGAAGACCTATCACTGAGATCCCCATTGACAGGTTAACAGCACCACCATGGAAATCACATAGACCTTGGTGAACACTTAAGATCCTAACTATAGCAGTAGTTTTGAGAGGCTTTTCAGATCTGCAGATATTCTTGAAAATGGTCCTTAATCTTTTTTTGGAGGGGGGGTCCGGTTGTGGGGCACTGTCCCTCAGCTCTTCAGCTCAAGGCTAGCACTCTGCCACTTGAGCCACAGCACCACTTCCGGCTTTATTTTTTCTTTTTGGCTTATGTGGTGCTGAGGAATCGAGCCCAGGGCCTCATGCATGCAAGGCAAGTGCTCTACCACTGAGCCACCTTCCCAGCCCTGGTCCTTAATCTTTTAACCTTTAACCTCATCCTTATCCCTTGTTTGATAATTCACTTTTCACTCTCAAAAGGAATTTGGGCCTTGTAACACAGGTGATACAGATAATACCTCGGAAAGAAAGGAGTATGGGGGAGAATGGTGGAGGAATGGACGTGTTCAGTATAGCAGGAGTTGAAGGGACACCGGATAAGAGTCCTGAAGTTCAGACATGCTGAAGACAATGATTCTCAAGCTCTTCTGCTGCTGTGTGTTTTGCATTCCCATCAAATAATAATGAGACCTTATCCCTTAGTTTTCAGAAGAATTCAGAAATAGCTCCAACAGATTTTTAAAAATATAATATATATATATATATATATTCTAAAAATATGTAAGATGCTCACTCCATATCCTGTTCTGATGCTACATGTGTCCGTGAATTCTCTGGTTAGTATACTTGTTCCTAGTTGGTTGCTAGTTTAGATTCTGACTTTGCAAAACACTACCATGTGGCTGCAAAGCCCTTGTCCTTAGAGAAGTATCATGATGCATGTGTGAGAGTGATACAAGGAAACAGAAGCCCTGGGAGACCCTCAGAAAGTTTAGTCTATGTTTCAACAGTCACGCGACTTTAAATATTATTTTTCACGAATGGGAAGTTGAAAAATTACTATGCAAACTATTTTAATAGTAAAATCGGTTTAGATACATGAATAATATTCCATTTGTCCTTTAGTTCTTTGGCAAATTAATCCATAAATGGTCACTAACCTTCTTTTTCATTTTTCATAAATCATGCACACTTATTTACTTATATCCTTGGCTTGTAGATAAAATCCACTTGATTAGAAAGATCACAAGAGGAATTCAGATAAGTGAAGCAAATGGAGCCTTAAGAATGTATATGAGACATATAAATGCAAGCCTTTTATTTAAGAGACAACAGGAATAATTCAGAACTTTGATACCAGTTTCATTTTGTATCACCCAGTATCTTTTAGGCTGTCTAATGATTATCAGTAAATGGTGATGTGAACAATATAGAAGCTTTTGTAGGAAACAAATTGTCTTTACATATTTTGGTTTTATCCTATCCATATTTATAATATCACAATCTATAATTACATAAAACCAGATAAAATTTGAATTCTCAAGTAAAAATAATTTATACTTATTAGTACAAAAATTCTAAATACTTATTTACTTTTTAAATTGTATATTCAGTCAATATTAAATTCCAAAGAATTAGCATTGGTATTCATGGAATAAATACTGTCCTTCAATGTTTAGATTAGTGTATATAGATTCAAGTGTTTCATTAACAATATTCCTATAGGTAATGATTTTAAAGTGCTATATTATTCCTTATCAGTGCCATTTGGTCAAATCATGTTTGGTACTTAATGGGAGACTTTGGGTTCTCATTGAACATCACTTGGCACCTTCCCTAACAAAAGCTGGAAGTAATCTTAAGCCCACATGACCAGTAAACAGCATCCTGGACTCTAAGTGAGAAGCCTGCATGCTCTGGAGCCTGGGTCCCGCTCTTGTGGGGTGAGGATGTAGTGATTGCCTTGCCTGACTCATGCGGATTTTTAAAAAGACTAGAAGGTTTCCAGCAGTGTAGAGAATAATAAAATGAAATCTCATTTTCCCAACTCCCAGTTTCAACAACTACCAAGAAATATCCAATCTTCTTTCATCATGCTCTACCTGCCCTCATCTTGTGGCTGTGGATTACTCTGAAGTCAGTCTCAGTCAGCCATTCGTTTAGCCCATAAGCACTTCATATCTATCTCTAATAGATTTTTTTTTATTAAATACACGTCAGTTTTCTGTAGCTGAACTGCAATCAAAGTCTTAAAGTATCTTTAGAGTACAGATTCATGAAAATGTTTGTCATTGGTATTCTGTATAACATATTAATTAGAAGATAACTTCTGATTCAACCCTTTCCTCAAATTACTTTTGAAATCACAACATATCACAAAAATAATATTAGTTATTTAATATAAAAATCTACCTTTGTTAAAAATTTTACATGGTTAATTGGAAGAACAAAACATATTCAGGATTGTTAAGGATACTATAAAAAGACCTGGGATGACATTGTTGATGTTCAATACCTTGTCATTATTACATGCTTTTAGCTCAATAATATAATAGTGAAATTCATATCTATTGATATTGCTTTATACCTGGCATTGTGCTAAAGGATCGACTTTTACATCGTTTCGGTTATGTTCAGAAATCCTTCTGTTCGCAAGAACCTTTTTTCCTTATCATTTTACACGCTTAAATCTGAGATCACAAAGGCCCACTATACAAATAAATCAGAGAGAGTGGGGAGGAAAGAAAAAAGGGGAGAAGAAAAGAAGGTACACTGTTAGATGAGGGAAGACCAAAAAAGGGGTGAAGTTAGGATTTTGGCTCAACCTTGAGCTAAGTGGTTGATGACAGATGACTGACTTATGGTAAGGTGTTGTGGTTGTAATTTGTTTGGTGTAAGGACATCATAAAATATATTTCACTGTATATATATATACATACATACATACATATATACATATATATGTACAGTACATATCTGTATCTTTCCAGGAAACACTGCAGAAATACAGTCACCTCTATGATCTGTCCCGATCTGAAAAAGAGAAGCTTCATGAGCAAGCTGTGGCCATGTGTTTAGACGGGCAGCCTCTCCGGATGATTCAGCAGCTGCTAGAGGTGGCGGTTGGTCCTCTGGATATCTCACCCAAGGATGTAGTACAGAGTGCAGTTAAGAAAATAATTTCTGTGTTGAGGTAAGCTTTAAAGTCACCATTGAGGAAAACCCACGTTGTGGTTCTTATGAGGCTAAACTGTCTGCATGCATGTGGAAATGTTTACCATTTTCAAGTGAGTGAATTAGTGGTATTCTCAAAGCCTGAAGTCTTGAAAAACCTGAGAATAAAGAACCATGACATGTCTCCTCATTGGTTTAGTGTGCAATGTGTTAAAACTCCTTCCCTTCCTCAAATATTCTTGAACCTAGAGAAGGAGCAGAATGACATGTGAAGCCATTGGCTAAGAATCAGCCTGTCTGCTCAGATCTGCCTTTTCTAATTCCCATTTTTGAGATAGTGGGAAGTGATTCTTTTGGAATAGCAAAGCAAGATTCATCATACACTGAAGGAGCTGGGTATCTGCTAAGTGTCTTAGGACATTAAATATCTGCAGTTAATGGCATGATGTTGACAACTGGGAATTTTACTTGGCGTGGGAATGCCAGTGCCTCTTTGTAGGACTGCCTTGAGAGCAGAAGCAAAGAGGACAACGTGAGCTTAAGAAATAATGAGGCATCAGGTGCTTTCTGTGAATAATGCAATTAGACTAAAAGATTTAGTTGTGTTTAATTTATTCTCCTTTTAAGCATTCTTTGTAATTCTGTATTGCTCTTGAGGAACTTTTTGATTAAATGCATGTCAGTTTTCTGCAGCTGAACCGAAATCAAATGAGCCTTTATCTGTTTAATTACCCCAACCCCATACAGCTTTCACCTCAGTGCTCTGAGAGCTCCAGAAATGTCACATGCAGGGAGAGACAGAAAATACAACAGCATTTTTAAAGACGTAACACATTCTTAGTGAATGAAGCTTTGTTCTGTTACTAGCTTATTAGCTTTATGATTGTTGTGGGTTATAGGAACCAAATGTTAAAATATCTACCACATTTTATGCCTTTTTTTACAGTTATACACACACACACACACACACACACACACACACACACACACACACACACACATTTTTTTTTTTTTTGTCATGAGGCCTGAACTCTGGGCCTGGGCGCTGTCCCTCAGCCCTTCAGCTCAAGGCTAGTGCTCTAACTTGAGCCACAGCGCCACTTCCTACAGTTGTATTTTTAAAATTTCCTCTAGCAAACCTCAAATGAAGCTCATAAACAAAACATTTTGCACAATTAATGTTTTGATTAAATAGTTTATTTTCTAAAAACTGCACATTTTTGTTAAGAATTGAAACAAAATATCACATGTAGCAGTTTTACATTTAAATTTTTTTGATAGAATGTTGCTTCTTTCTCCTTTTGGATATTAGTTCTTTTACTAGAGATTTGGTTCGGATCTATGAATGGTTCTGACCCACAAAATATGACATGTAATATTTTTACATTTAAAATTTGATAGAGTTTTTCTTCTTTCCCCCTTCAGATGCTAGTTCTATCACTAGAGATTTGGTTCTGGACTATGACTGGCTCTGACCCACAGAGGACATTAGGGAGTTTGAGGGGTCAGCTATCTGTTTTTCTAAGACAAAGGCACCACTAGTGGCAATGTCTGTAATGTTTACGTTTTAACAATTTAGTCAAATTTAGTAGGCACAAAATGTGAAAGACTTGAAAAATCATTGAATCTAGTGATTTCATTAGATTATTAAGTTATTCTGGAAACTCATATAAAAGTTTTTTTTCATTTCTTGCATTTCAGAATTTGCTAGAGTTCCAGACATATCTGTAGAGTGTGAGTAGTAATAGTAATTTCACCCACTGTGCAAATTATTGAATGCTAGAAGAGTAAAAAGTAAATATAATTAAAAAGCTAATATTACTTAAGTAAGTAGGAAGTTACTATTAGTTGTATTTTAAAAAAAGTAAACGAGGCTATTGTTATATGCTTAAAATCTTAATATTCAACAGATGCGTTCTGATTGATACAGATAGATTGCATTATTCTCTTGGTAGGAAAACATGAGCCACTTAATGGCAGAAACCATTTTATTTCCACATCCTTAGCACCTAGTATGGGTCCTGGTACGTTGATACACACAGCACAATGGTTATGAACAGGGAGTATATACTGGCTTCATCTGAGCCAGCGTGTGAACGTCAAGTGTAATTCTGAGTCTTGGATGACCCTCTTTGACTGGGCTCTTCTCTCCACAGTGGTGGCAGTGCCCACCTTGGTGGGGCGCGGGACCCCCTCCAGGTCCTGGAACGTGTTGTTGCAGCAGTTCATGCCAGTGTGGACCAAGGGTAAGGTTGGCACTAAGTAGCTCTCCTAGAGTCCTAGACCGACTTTTTCTGATCATACTTTTGAGACTTTCTAGACTGTTTGACACGGTAGGGGTGGGCAGAGGGGGAACCAGGGTCTTTGTGCGTAGCTACAGACTGACCCTGTGTCCAAAACCTGGGTCCAGCTCTGTCTGCCCACATCATTACCTCTTTTTGTCTTCTCTATGGGGAGACTAAGGAAACTGCCTTTTGCTTCTTGAAAGAGGTTTTCATCTACACCAGGCTTCCTGGATTAAGTGTGCAACTGAATTATGGGCATTCTTAGAATTGCTTATAATAGATTTTTAAAACATCTTTATATGGTAAGTGTGCCTTTGTTGGAACTCAGAGTATACAGGCTTTACAAGCTAAAAAGTGTCTCTCACTAACGCCATGTTTAGAAAGACTATTTCTTTTTACACATATCACATTATTTAATTCTCAACAATTCTTAATTCTCTCAACAACTCTGTGAGATAAGTACTATTATTTTCATCTTAAAAATGCAAAAATTCCATATAGACGGGTTAAATAACGTAACAAAAGTGCAAGTTAAATGGCAGAGTTGAGATTAAAACTCATGTAGCCTAACCCAAGTTTCTATTGTTAACCAATGCACCCTAATAGCCAAAGGACAGACTTCTTCCAGGAAGATACAAGTCAGGTCATGGGAAAAACATTTAAGTGAAAATGTCAGGCCGGGCGCTGGTAGCTCATGCCTATAATCCTAGCAACTCTGGAGGCTGAGATCTGAGGATTTCAGTTCAAAGCCAGCCTGGGCAGGAGAGTCTGTGAGATTCTCATCTCCAAGAAATCACCAGAAAGCCCACAGTGGCACTGTGGCTCAGATGGTAGAGCACTTGCCTTGAGTTGAAGAGCTGAGGGACAGTGCCCAGGCCCAGAGTTCAAGCCCCACAACTGACAAAAATAAATAAATAAGTAAATAAATACAAATCTATGGTTTTCTTCCCCTGGGGAGAAATAGGGGTAAAGAAGATGAGGCCAACTAGTAATGTTTCACTCGCCGCCGCCGACCCGCCCGCCAGTCTGTGGGTGTGAGGGGATGCCCAGGCGGCAGCTTGCAGGGATGTGCTCCCTCAGAGTGCACAGCAGTCCTCCTGTACCTGAGATCCACCTCAGCCCCGCCTCTCCTCAGTGGCAGTACGAGATAGTACTTAATGACGTGTTTCAGGAAACTTTCTGTGGTTCCACTGAGTAAGAAAATTATTTCAGTGCGTTCCTTACCTTCCAGTTACTATTCAAGTACACATACCTTTGTTCATAGTTTCAATTTAAATTCTTTTTTTTTTTTGGTCGGTTGTGGGGCTTGAACTCTGGGCCTGGGCGCTGTCCCTCAGCTCTTCAGCTCAAGGCGAGCGCTCTACCACTCGAGCTACAGTGCCACTTCCGTCAATTTAAATTCTTAAACGTTTTTATATTCTATTCACTCGGCTCGGTACTATGGCACTTCCTACCTTTCTTTGTAGCTCTAATGCCTGTAATGAATTATGGCTATATAGGGTGTTGCTGTTTTCAGAAGAGGCCATGAAAGCCCAGCGAGTGGAACTGACATGACCAGCGTTGTAGATGTGGGTGTGGAAGCAGGATTCCCCCCTGGCTTTACATCCTAGCAAAGGTTAGCTTCTGGATCTTCCCCTGGGTTTGAAGGCCAGTATATATATAAGCTGTCAGTGAATAGGAGAAAGTATTGCACCCTGCCCCCTACACAGTATTCGAAACCCCTTCAGTTGAGGTGTTTAGATAAGAGAATAGCTATAACAGTGGATAATATAGATCCTTTATTATAAAAAGATAGTTATTCACTATGTGTCCTGCTGTGTGTTGTCATGTGGAGTTATATATGGATAGAAAGTAGACAGTAACCTCATGAGCTCACAGTTCTGCAGGGGCATCAAGCTTGTCTGTAGTCATACCGTCCATACTAGAGCGTGAGAAATGTCGTACAGAAAGTAGGCTGGAGGGGGTCAGGTGGGGGCTCCTGTGCACAGGGACCTGCTTTCTGAAATGAGCCTTAGGGGGAACAGAAGGTAAACAGTGGTGTTCCTGCTGAGATGCTGTCTGGGCCACACCAGGGAAACAAGTAGCAGGGGTCCTGGAGCTTCTGTGACAAGGCCGCTATCCCCATCCCAGCCCCCAGCGAGTGAGCACCTCTTCTCAGTTACCGCTGTGTGCCTCTCCCAGCGCTTGCCCCGCTGGAAACATCTTAAGGTTGGAAGGCAGTGTTTTTCATGATGAAGTTCCAGCGAGATATTTCAACAAAGCTAGCTTGGCCTTTTCAGTAAAGACTGGTTTTTTGTTTTAGATTTGCAAAAGACTTTAGGGAGTGGAAAAACAGAGACAGAATATCAAAGGTGTCTTTTGTAAAGCTTCAGGGAAGTTCTTTCATTTTGCTTAAAAAGAGAGGTAAAAAAAGAAAGATAATCAGAACTTGTGTTCTCAGTAAGTGTATTTTGAACGGACACCGTTCACCGTGTTGCTTGGATTTCCTGTCTCATAATGTGCCTGGTAGAATGACACGGAGGAGTCAGTTTCTGAGTTCTGGGTAGTTTCAAGGAGTGCCTTGACATGAGTTTCAGCCTGTAAAAGCAGTGCTTTGCAGTCACTCATTCCTTGCTGCCCTGCCTGCTCAGCCTGGCACCTCAAGGAGGCATTCGTTGACACCCCAAAGCTCCTGTACTCCCAGCCCCTTGGCCTTTCCTCATCCCCTCAGCAGTGTATGCTGCCTTAGAAGTAACTTCTCGCACAATCCATAGATACATGCACTCAGGCTCGCGTGCTGTTGGGTTATGAATACACTACCCCCAAACCTTCCTGGCAGGGACTCCGCACAGAGGGATAAGAATTTAAGTGCAGACTGACATTTGGTTTTGAAGCTAGTTCTTAGATAGTTTACGTGGTCGTCTGCATGTAGTCTTGACTTATATGTTGGAACAGATGTCATTTGCTGTGTAATAGCAGCTTCTGACTCACCCAGAAAATCCCCATTTCTCTGCTTTTATCTGTGGGAATAAGAAATCACATAAAGAATCACCTCTCACACAAGCCACCAGTGGCACATTTAGCCCCTGCCCAGATGGCTGTCCTCTTTACTTCACCCACATTCCTGCGTCTAAACATCAGCCTACCTATTCCAAGGGTTAGAAGTCAGTACTGTTGGGTAATTAGTTACTTAGAGGGTCATGAAATTTAAGTCTACTGGCTGAGTGTGTGCTTTCCCTGTTACGTGTTCTCATATCATCTTTTTTTAGTTTTGGCGGTTGTGGGGCTAGAACTCTAGGCCTGGGCACTGTCCCTCAGCTCTTCAACTCAAGGCTAGTGCTCTACCACATGAGCCACAGCGCCACTTCTGGCTTATTCTGCTTATGTGGTGCTGAGGAATCGAACCCAGGGCCTCATGCATGCAAGGCAAGCACTCTACCACTGAGCCACCTTCCCAGCCCCTCATACCATCATTTGAGAATATGCATTTCTCGTTTCTCTAACTTTATTAACTTGCTTCCAAAAATAGGTTTTTAGAAATTCAGTAGCCAAAATAAGTTTTGTCAAATAATATGTCTGTTAAACCTGGAGTTAGTAAAATACTGCTGTTATTTGTTTTTAAAAAAGACATTCTTTCTCCTCCCCTCCCTATCACCCATTACTCTATGCCAAGACCAAACCTGCCCTAGGGTGCTGTTCAGTAGCTCACTTTGTCCTCCAGCAACCCCGCTACACAAACTGTATTATTTCCGTTGCACCAGTTAGAAAGTGCAGCTCCGAGTGGTTATGGAACATGTGCTGGCTCATCCAGGAAGAATGTACTATGAATTTCTCTGAGCTGTCATATCTGTCTGGCATTAAGGAACCAGCATTGGAGAGCAAGATGGCACCTCCCACTGCAGGGTGCTTAGGAGTTGCATGGGACGGTACTAACAGTTAGGGTAGGTGATCAAGTACAGCTAAGTGGGGCCCGAAACTCTTCATGTCTGACCAGCTCCCAAGACACCTGCTCCCAAGACACCTGCTTCCAAGACACCTGCTCCCTGAGCCGAACTTTGGGCAGCAAGGTCTCAAGCCCTCATCTGTCTCTGCCTTTCTTGTATTCCTTTTTTCTACTCTTTTATTTTTTATTTTTATTGTGAAAATATGGTACAGAGGGGTTACAATGACACGAGCAAGGTAATGAATACATTTCTTATCCAGCATTTTTACTTCCTCCTTTGTCTCCCCTATACCATGTTGCCATCGTAGACCTTTGAAAATTTCCTAATAGGAATGCCCCACTAGTGTGAAATATAGTATATTAGTGATTTCCAAAAGGATGTATAAAATTTAATTCACCAGATGATAGAAGCTAATTCATGAAGAAGAGCAGAGAAATCTATTTTTTTCAACACTTGTGTAATTGGGAGTTTTATTTACTGATGTAGTATTTAACAATACCAGTTACAGTGTCTTTTTTTTTGTTGGTCGTAGGGCTTGAACTCTGGGCCTGAATGCTGTCCCTGAGCTCGTCAGCTCAAGGCTAGCTAGCACTCTGCCACTTGAGCCACATACCATTTCCGGTTTTCTGAGTGGTTTATTGGAGATAAGAGTCTCATGGTCTTTCCTGCCTGGGCTGGCTTTGAACCTCGATCCTCAGATCTCAGCCTCCTGTGTGGCTAGGATTACAGGTGTGAGCCACTGGCACCCAGCCAAGTTACAGTGTCTTAAGACATGTTTTTATACACACACACACACACACACACACACACACACACACACACTATCATCTGCAGTGTCTTAAGACAGGCAGAGAGAGAGAGAGAGAGCAATATCAGATAATCCAGACTTCTTATAACTCTTTGGTACCTAGAGATTTCACTTTTTTAAAAAAGCAGAAAACACAAAAAAACACACACAGAGCGATAATGTCTAAAAACCCATTGGAGTGAATTGAATCTGACTTCTGCTCTTCCTGCTGCGAGGCAAAGGTAACTACCCCCAGCTCTCTAAGCACCACGGTGGGTGCATGTTTGATGGGTCATAGTGTTGAGTCCCCCTGGACACGGTGCCTGCAGACCAGGGTGCAGAAGCCACTTGACCACTACTGGCAAATATGGGAGGGCACATGCGAAGAGGTTATTAGTAAAGATCAAAGTCAGCTTTGAGATTTGAATTGTCTGTACACCAAAATTACTGCCTTTCTAGTTTTATTTAATATACTTGTAATGCAAAAAATTACATTTTTATATTGCTGCAGTGCCAGTATTCATTCATTCATTCATTCATTCACTTATTAATTCTCACTTGCCCTCGATATGTTCATGGCTGCCATACTTCTGGGAAGTGACCCTCTTGTTCCTGTGTAGGGAGGGAACATGTCTGTGTGGATTGTGCATTGTGGAAGGTGGGCCTGTACAGAACAGGGGGACTTACGTCCCTGCTTGGCGGCCCATGTGCGTTTGCTTGCCCTTCCTGGAATCATGTAAGATCATTATGTAATAATCTCAAAGGCTTTTCATGTGTTCACGAAGTCATTCCTTCATTCTCAAGCACAAATAGTGTGTGTGTGTGTGTGTGTGTGCACGCCTGCATGCATGCTGGTACTGGAATTTTCACTCAGAGTCTCTTGCTTGCTTAGCTTTATCACTCACTTGTACACATCTTCAGTTCCAAAAATAATGGTTTTGGTACCACTGTATCATGACTTATAAATTGTTTTTCAAGCCAGGAACTGGTGGCTCCTATCTGTAATCCTGGCTACTTGGGAAGCTGAGCGCTGGAGGATTGTGGTTGGAGGCCAGCTGAGCAGTGAAGTCTGTAGGACTGTCTCTCCATTTAGCCAGAACAAAGCTGGGCTAGAGGCATGGCTCAAGTGAGCATCAGGCATGAGTAGAATATGGCTAGTTTAAACTCTGGCACTGGCAGAAAAATAAATGAATAAAAATAAAATGCTTTTCATAGTTATTATCTGTTCTAATATGCCTTACCTGCATTTAGGTTTTCCTTGTGTATATATATATATATATATATTGTGGGAGTCTGAAAACTTGTTTGTGTGTGTGTGTGTGTGTGTGTGTGCGCGCGCGCGTGCCTGTGTGTGCTGGTCCTGGAGCTTAACTTATGGCCTGAGCACTGTCCAGCTCAAGGACAGCCTCCTACCACTGGTGCCACAGTGTCACTTCCACCTATTAGATGTAAGAGTCTCAGGGACTTTCCTGCCTGAGCTTTGAACCTTTTGCAGAAAAATATCCTATTCATGTTTTTAGTTTTTCTTCTTGCTCTAATTTAATAATTGCTCTTTTTGGTTGACATTCCCTTCCATTTACTTATTTTTCTCTTCGTGAATGTCCCCCATGCCACAGGACATAGTAGAGAGGGTGGATGTGCACTCCAGCACTCAGAGAATCTCCTCAAGGTAATCATTTCAATTGATGTGCTGTTGGCGTTGTCAGTGCTGCTGATGCTGTTTCTGCTAGGCAACTGAGTTCTCTATTCCACCTGACTCCGTAGCTTTTCAGCCACATCTGATTGTTTTCTGAGTGTGAGTTTTCTGTGTTAGTCAATTTTAAAGTAGTGAATTTGATTGCTCTTTACAGTATAATCTGCCCCTGTCCTCATTACAGAGAAAACGTAGACACAGTTGCTTATTGGATTATAATGAAACTATGGAGATTCTCCTTTTTTAAATTTAATAACACTTACTAATCATTTGTGTGACTTTTATAATGAAGTAAATGTGTTTTGAAATGATCCTCTCATTCATTCCTAAGCTCAGCAAACCTTCTCCTTGCCTTCATTAAATATCACAGAAGTAGAATCACCTTCCTTCTTCCCATTCTGGAATTTTATACTATGAAAGTCTTGTTATCTCCCACCCATCTCCTTATCTATAAAAATTTCAAACCCACAGCAAAGATTGGATACTGACATGCTTTTCTTCTTTGTTTTTCCAGTAATTGGCATCTTATCACTGTAGTCTCCCTGCCCTCTGCCCTCTGCCCTCTGCCCTCTGCGCTCTGTGCTCTCTCCCCTTGCCCTTCTGTCTCTGTGTATCCTTGTCGGGCTATAAGAATGACTTTGAGCCTCAGAAAATGCAAGCTGAAATTAGCAAGAAAGGATCTTGGCTTGTGGGTACACTCTGGTCCATGTCCGTGGTGATGTTTTCTTTTTCCTTTTGTGCTGGTCCTAAGGCTTGAACTCAGGGCCTCGGTGCCGTCCCTGAGCTTTTTTATTCAAGAGTAGTTCTCTACCACCTAAGCTAGTTCTACCTCCTACTGTTTTGGTTTTTAATTGGAGATAAGAGTCTCATGGATTTTCCTGCCTGAGCTGGCTTTGAACTAGCCCCATGAGATAGCAGCGCCTGGCCTTTGATTCTGTATAGTTACTGAGCTCTGACGTTCAGATGACACCCCAAGGCTTGTCTAACATGGTACTTCTAGGCACAGTGCTTTTGTTTTAGGAATGAATTCTATAATATTATTATGTACTTGAAGTAGAAACTAGAAATTAGAACATGTCCCTCCAAAATGCCAAATAGTATTAACTGTATAATAAACTGTAGGAATAAAAGGAGTCTAAATCAGTTTAATAACTTGCAAAATGTTATAATAATCTTTCTGTATCTCATCAGTAACTGAATAATTTTACCCATTGCCAAGATGTTCTGGAATATGTCCCAAGTTGATTTGATAGCATTATAGAGTCCTTGCCAAGGGAGTGAGACAGGTTCCATTGCTTTCTGTGTGACTGTGCACAGGGTATTAAATCACTCCAGGTGGTTTTCATTGACTCCAGCTTTTTCTCATTACACTTCATCCCTCTTGTACCCCAGCCCTGGATTCTTAGGGAGGAGGGTTAAAAAAAAATCAGCTTTAGATTAAATTAGCCTGGACTAATGGCCAAAAATGGGCTTTTAGCTTCTATTCTCCTGATTCGTACTTGGACAGCAACAGCTCCACTGCAGAGGCCTGTGTCCATCCCAGCCTGCACATTTTCTCCACTAGTTAATGAGATTTTAATGCTTCACAGCCCAAAAACACTCCATCGTTCCCATCTCATACCCCTCCAAAAGAGACGTCCTCAGTAATAATAGTTATCACTGATTGAAGTGCGTAGTAATCTGCCAAACCTATTTTGTGCTTAGTTATCTGCCAAAATTATTTTGTGCTTTATATTTCATATTTTGTGTTTCTGTTAATCCGAAGCAGCCATGGGAGGCTGGCCATGTCACCCATCTCTGCTATCAAAGAAAGTGAGACTCAGAATTGTTTAGTGACTTCTTGTTCCAAGTGACATTGTCAGGAAGTAGTGTGGGCCCAGAAGCTCAAAATCTTTAGAATCTGCCTGCTGCAGATCTCTCTCTGTCATGGACACATCTGGGTTTCAGTCTTTCTCTGGTCATTTTGGGCCTCTTTTTGTTTGTTTGTTTGTTTTTTAGAGCTGGTTATAGATTTTTTTTTGTAAATCTTTCCTTCAATTCAGGAACATCCAGCTTATCTTATGATACTGTCTAGATAATGCTGTGCCTCTTCTAAAACAGTTGTTTAATGTACGGTATATTAATAACTTGGGTAATAATTGCTCTGTGTGTGTGTGTGTGTGCATGCATGTGTGTGTGTGTGTGTGTGTGTGTGTGTGTGTGTGTCTGTGCACGTGCATGCACACACATGCCAATCCTGGGGTTTGAAATCAGGATCTGGGTGCTATCCCTTAGCAGTAAAGGCTAGTGTTCTACCATTTGAGCCATAGCTCTACTTCTGGCTTTTTGGTGGTTAATTGGATATGAGTATCACAGACTTTTCTACCTTGGCTGGCTTTGAACTGTGATCCTCACATCTCAGCCTCTTAAGTAGATAGGATTACAGGCAATGAGAACTGGCACCCCACAATAATCACTTTTTAAGTCTTTCTGTTCCTTTGTATTACTAGTTCTTTAAACGCAGAGACCATGTAATTTTTTTATTCCTGTCATCAGGCACAAATTATAGTGTTTTGATGATGCTGATATTAATAATTATTATGGAGATGATTGTGAATTATGGTTTATTTCTTATGTACTGTCTTTGTGTCACACTCTAAGCTAGGGTCTAGGACCAAGTTCTTTGGGACCTTTGTGTACTTGACTAAACAGTAATAATGGCATTCATGGTTTTGGTTTAGAGTTTTAGGAAAGACTGGGATCAAAATCATAAGTTTGTACTTAGGGTTTTTTTAATGATCTTTCTGTAACATCATTTTACAAGTAGTGGATATATTTACTAGTAGGAAATATTAGTGCATTCTTAGTGCTTATGGGTATGCATTATTTTCCTACCCGTATTTGGAAGGATTGTCATTGGTAAAAGTAACAAATGAATTAATAAACTCTTAGAAGCATTTAAGGCAGTTGTCCACAGCATTTTGTAATTTCCTTTATTCCTAAATATAACAAATATATATATATATATATATACACACACATATATATATATATACACACATACATACAGTAAAATTCTTTCTCCAGAGGCTTAAGAAATAATTAAGTGGGGGCACCAGTGGCTCATGCCTGTAATCCTAGATATTCTAGAAGTGGAGATCTGAGGATCGCAGTTCAATGCCAGCCTGGGCAGCAAAGTCTGTGAGACTCTTATCTCCAATTAACCCCTAGAAAATGGGAGGTGGCATTATGGCTCATAATAGTAGAGAATAGTCTTGAGTGAAAAAGCTCAGGGACAATACAGGCCCTGAGTTCAAGCCCTATGACTGACACAAAAAAAAGAAAAAAAAGAAATGTGTTATAGTCTTGTTAAGGCAGGAATTTGGCTTAATGTAGGTTAGTCTTAGATCCATTTTATATGATTTACTTCTTAATGAGAGGCTTATAAGGATCTAGTTACAATATCATGTTTATAATTTGGTACTTCAGCATGGATCCCTGGACCCTTGTGAGATGCTGTCTTCTGTACTAGTAAACTCTTAACAAAATGGTTGATATTAATTCATTGACATCATAATCAAGTAAGTCGTCTTCCCTGGATGGCCCACTTGGAGTTACAAGAGAAGACATTTTAATACCAGATAGAAAGTTGTGCAAAATGTTCTTTTCTCTGGATCCTTTTAGACTTAATACTATAATAGCCAAGCATATCAAAGCACAGATATATATATATATATATATATATATATATACATACATACATACATACATATATACAAAGCACAGATCCAGCACAACCATGTTCATTGCAGCATTGTTTACCATAGCCAATGTATGGAATCAGCCCAGATGCCTCTCAGTGGATGAATGGATCAAGAAAATATGGTGTATTGTATATCCAATGGAATTCTACTCATCCATCAGAAAGAATAATATTGCTCCACTCATAAGGAAATGTAAAGTCTTGGAGAAAAAAATTACATTAAGTGAAGTAAGCCAGACCCAAAGAAACATAGGTTGCATGGTTTCCCTCATTTGTAGTAATTAGAATGTGCCCATAAATCTACAAGTAAACATAATGGATGATAAAAGACAAAAAAATACACAGGGACATGATATTAAATAGGACTCAACATTCACACAGTGAGACCAAAGGAGGATGTTCTTAGTTTCACAAAGGCTCAATAGCTATGATATTTATTGAAATGACCTCCCAAGAAATGGAAACAAGAGCATTTTTTATTTTACTTTTTGTAATGTTTGTTTTGTTTTAGTTTTGCTTTTCCCCTTTTGCTGCTAGTTTTGATTTCTGTACTTTGTGTCTTGTGTGTAAGTTTATCTGTTTTGAAGAGTCTAAGGGGAATGCACAGATATAGGGGACAAAAGGTGAACCAATTCAGCAATGATACATGCTAGACACTATGTTGAAAATGAACTATACAACTTAGAGGGGGTGTTTTAGGAGGGGAAAAATTGGGAAAAAATGGAAAGAGGTGACACAGTTCAAAAAGAAAAGAACTTATTACCTGACCTATGTAACTGTAACCTCTCTATATATCACCTTTATAATCAAAATAAAAATATATGTTACATAAATCTATATCTCTATATAGATTCTGGTCATAGTGGAGAGTTGTGGAATGGTACGACTCATCCCGTATTGTCTGCCACATGTATTTGTAGGCAGATTATCTGCTTCCCAAAAGCCTGTTTTCTTTCTTACCTACAAAGTGTAATTTATGGTGTCTACTTTACATAGTTATTGTCCACTAGTTATAGAATTTAGAACATTCTAGAATGGTACTGGACACTATTAGTATGATTTATAGAAATAAGGCTTACTACTTACTAAATTTTGTATAAGAAATAAACTAGCTAAGGACATTTTGGTTAATGGTTACTTTTATCTGCTTTATGTAGCTCATTTTAATGGGATACTATTTAAAACTACATTTATATTACATAGTTCTAAAATATTTAATATGGTTGGCTGTAAGCCATTTATAAAACTAAATTTTTCCTCTCAAGAGGATAAGGATAAAATTATCCAGCAAACAAGTATTTAGGTTGGTGACCACATTAGATTAGTGGGGAAAGACAAAAGAAAACCTCACCGTTGCTCTTTACCACTTGATTTTGCCCCGCAGAGAGGAGCTGGTGTCTTCTGAGGACCTGCTGGAGTGGCTGCGGCCTTTCTGTGCTGATGAAGCCTGGCCTGTGCGGCCCCGCATTCATGTGCTGCAGATTCTGGGGCAGTCCTTCCACCTGAGTGAGGAGGATGGCAAGCTCCTGGTGTTCTTCAGGACAGAAGCCATTCTCAAAGCTGCTTGGCCCCAGAGGCAGGTAAGCTATTATTGGAGGGCAGCTCTTGCTTACTAGAAACCAAGCGCGTGATCAGCTTGAAAATGCAAACTCTCCAACAGGCTCGTCACTCCAGCTTTCATTTTTTAAAAATATATTTGAACATGACTCTACATGCCAGAACATGGTTCACTCACCAACATGAGTTAATCATCTGTCCTCATAGGAGATGGTACTCTTCACAATGTCTGTTGTTCCTGTGGCTCACCCTT
This sequence comes from Dipodomys ordii, assembly GCF_000151885.1. Lineage (NCBI taxonomy): Eukaryota > Metazoa > Chordata > Mammalia > Rodentia > Heteromyidae > Dipodomys > Dipodomys ordii. Next base: position 17,778,164 of record NW_012267236.1, read on the forward strand.
TCCAGGTGAAGTGTGGATCTGAATGGAAATGCAGGTGCAGTGTAGTGGATTCATTTCTTTCCATGCTCTGCCCTTGTGCTAAATGCCCTTCTCTGTCCTGCTCCTTTATGGATGTAAGAGCAGAGGCATAAATCTATTTCTACGTGTCATTCTTCAAGGCTCACCCTTCTGTCTAGACTTGCCCTGATGACTGCAAGCATAACTGATCTTTGAATTCTATATAACTGCGTTTTAATTATCTATTATCTTTTTTAAAGTTTTGCCTTCCTATAAAAATTAAAGGCCCTGGAGATGCACTTACCTTTTGAGTCCCTCTTGGCATATCGGTGCACATGTGCAAGCTTAAATACTTGTTGATTGAGTCAATAAGAATGTTAATTCTAGAACTAAGGAATGTGGTGGCTGTTGAAGTCTGGCTTACATTGTAAGCTGATACATGCTAAGGACATAGAATCCAGGCAGGAGTCCAGTGCTTTGTATGCCATCCTGTCAGTGAAAGTTAGAAACCAAGACTTCTCAGAGAATCTCATTTGCTAAAGCATTTTCTGGAAGTCTGGCTGTGACGCTGCAGTGAGTGCTGATGTGCCTTCCTCACAGGAGAAGTCCCTTGCAGGGGGAGGGAGAGGTACCTTGGATCAGGTCACAGTATTATTGCCATGTGAAACTCCCAGTGCTCCTCATCCTGAAGGGAACAAACTTCTCTGCAGCTCTGTCCCTTCCTCGTACTGTTAGATCGTTGACACTTATAAAACCAGAGTGGGTGCTGCAAAGGCGGAATGGCCCTCTTGACTGTCACCTTGAAATAGAAGGTACACTTTCATATTCCAGCCCAAACTCTTCAAAACTCACGGGTTGCCACTATCTTTTGTTTTTAAGTTCTTCTCAGTGTTCTAGTTACTCAAATAACAAATTATGGCTGTTTTATAATTGCAGTAGCTTAATTGACTTAGGATATTTCTGAGATACTCATTTCTTTATAACTTTCTCCCATAAAGGACAGAGGCAGCTGAGCTTGTTTCTAACCAGGCTCTTGAATGAACTTGACATGAGTGTTATGAGTGTAAACCATATTCTCATTTGCAAAGTCTCTTTGTAACTTCATTCACTAATACCGTCTCAGTTGTGAAGCAAATGCTCGGGCCCTCTTGGGAACTCTCTCTCCCACAGGTCTCAGAATGACTAGTAAAAGTTGCCCCATGTCCTCTTTCACCCATTTTTCTCCCTCTACTTTCATCTTATTGGCAGCTTATGGCAGTAGAGATGAAGAAAGCTCCCATACCATCTTCATTGTGTTTCTGTTCTCTTTCACAAGAAATGTGTCAGTGAGTGCTTCTCCCTCTTGTAAATGAGGTGTTTGTCATCTGGTTGGTACTGCTGATTCAGATGTATTAGGAGAATAAGTTAAGTTGAGGAGGAATTTTGTCTTATAATTGAAGTGTCTTCTTGCTCTTTAGAAAATGAATGCAGAAAAACTGAAGTTTCAGAATGACACCACCACAACTTTTAGAATGATACAGAACTATACCCATGGTTCAAATTGTCCCTTAATGTTTTTCAAAGCATATGCTTTCTTTTTCTAAAGCAGTAGAAAGCTCAAGGTACTGTTGGTTGACACGTGTGTGTGTGTGTGTGTGTGTGTGTGTGTGTGTGTGTGTGTGTGTGGCTCCTCTATTAGTAGATCTGAGATCTTGTGGAAGATTCTTACTAAGTGGGCCTTGGCAACTTGATAAAGAAAAAACCTTGAACTATGGAGGAATGGTCCACGCACATCATCTGCCATTTCTCTGCACACATACTGACTTTATTCTCCATCTCTATATCCCTGTCACCTTCTTCATTCTTATAGGTCCTTTGGTTATTACCAAGGATAGAGACAGATTCTTTGGGACTAAAGATGAGAGTAGATGATATTTCGATGTTCAATTACCAAAAACTGTGTGACTGCTACCTGCACTGTGGCTCATAATCCTCTTAGGCAGACTTAGCATACATCAAAGAAAGGCTTAATATTTAATTATCCTCTAGGTGCCCAAAGTAGGGCCCCACAAATCACGGTGCTTCTGGGCAGGTAGCCAGCTCCTGTGAAATTAAAGACCGTCTGTGGTGCCTGCTCCTCGCTGCTTCTCAGAGAGGCTGTGTTACCAGTTTTTAATGATTAGTTAACAGAATTAAAAATTCAGAGACCTTCATTTTCCAACAGTTGGAGAAACTTTTATTTCCATTTCAGCAATGTAGCCTAGCACAAGTGAGAAAATGAAGAGGGAATGAGTGGGGGGAGAGGGGAGCAAAGGCATTGTTATTAATCCCCTTGGTACAGTCTATCTGACTTTTCCAACTTTTGTAATTTTCTAGTTAACTGGTGCATGAAAAATTTGGGTCAAAGTGCTGATGTTTCCTTAAAAAACTTTCATACTTCAGTACCTCAATCCTTTCCCCCATTTTTTTGTAAAAGAAAATGTATGGCATAGGCCTTTCTTTTCTGTTTGAATTTTCAAGTCTGATAAGTAATCATCAGAAAGAATTAGTGTAAGACAACATCTACTTTCATGAAAAAGTCATGTGTTCTGCCTAATCTGAACAATGTGAGGTTATATTAACCCCACTGCTCAGAAGCCAGTTGGTTTATCTGCTAAAATATTAACAAAAGATGTATTTCTTGGTCATGTGGAGCTCAAAAACATAACAGAAGTTCCATTTGCAAAGCTGTATTTAGTTCCTTCAGAATAGCTTAGTGTTGCCTTAAATGGCTTTAAAGCCAAGATTCACAGACAAATGCAGGGTGCAGGTTGATGATCTCCTGCAGCCAGCAACTAACAGATGTGGTCTAGAGCTAGAGGACACTTACAGAAGCTTCCCAGCTCACTCGTCATCTCGTACAGACAAGGGTATTGATGTCCAGCAATGAGAAGTTACTTAGTCAGATTTTGGCTTAAATGTCACCTTGTCTAAAATGACTACACAGTCTAAATTAACATTCAGTCAAAATCTATTTTATCACTGTCTTAATTCCCAATAAACTATTTCCCACAATCTGCTGACTTCTTCCTGCCTGTCCTTTATTTATTATATCATGCCTGTCTTCTGCTATTAGAATATAAATTCCATGAGAATAGTGATCTCACAGACATTCAATAAATATTTTTTTGAATAAATGAATACTAAATCTTTAAAAACTTGTCCAAAGTCACCCTTAAAATGGCAAGGCCGGCCTCCCGACTTTCAGCGTGATGGTCCTGTCACTAGTAATGAAGGATTAGACCGCGCCACTTCCTCCTATAGCAAGCAATGTGATTTGCTTGCGCTGATGGAAGATGTCTTTAGTGTGGTCTGATGCTTTTGGACTGATAGCGTTTGCTTGGTTTGCCACACTTCACTGACAGCGCTTTCCTTTCAGCCTCTTGCTTCTCGCATGGCAGCAGAGAAGCCACAAAGCATGTTTGTCCCTATATAAGCAAGAGATCGCAGCTGTTAGGGAAGAGCTCTGTGTCCCTTTTTTCCCAAGATGATGAGAGTTGAGTGAGCATGTATAGTAACTGGTCCTGCTGGTATCTGGAGATCTGAGTCTACCTTAATGAAAAGGAGCTCTTTTTCCTTAGAGAGCTCCCTTCTCATAACTGCCCTCAGAAAGAGGCTTGTGGGATTGTTACTATGTGCATAGCAAAACCTGCTGGGTGGTTGTCATTCTTTCTCAACTGTTCTATATGAGGTCACATGACTAACTCAAGTGGCCCAGCTTGAAGGTGATAGAATTGGAATTGCAATCCAGTACTGTGTTTATGAAAGCAAGGCATAGTTATTTTGCATCTTAAATCAAGTACCCTTCCTTATCTCTGAGAAGCCAGCTGAAAGCTCACCAGGTCTTAAGGGAAATAACAGTGTGATGGTTAATATGACCACTACAAGTAATAGAACAGTCTGCGGGTTTGTAGTAAATTTCTATTCATAAAGTACTTTTATATGCATTAATACCTATTCTACATCTGTAAATATTGGAAGATACAGTAGCTATTATCTGGGCCAGGAGTGTCGGTTTGGTTCATATGAGTGCTGGCTCAATTCTAGGTATTTGGACTTCCCTTCCTCACCAAAGACAAATTTAAGGTAAAAACTCTTCAACTGAGATGAGATGACTTACTCTACTCTTTTCAAGGACATGAGTTTGTGTCTGATAAGGAGACTGTAGTTGCTTGACAAATGGGCTTACAACCAAGGCTAAAGTCACCTAATTCAATGAGGAGAGAAACATGCTGGGAGAGATAAAAGGAAACAGATACCTCTTTGTCTGAGACACAATTGCATTTTGTCCTTTAAATTTTTATGATATTTAGTTAGTGTCAGTAAGGAATAGTTACTAACTCTACAGGTACCTGTAGAATACTGCAGATTTTCTCCTCCAGGATTTTGATGCTTGCTGGGGCAAAGGTAGAAGCCAGGCACCAGTGTCTCATGCCACTAATCCTAGATAGATTGGGAGGTAGAGATTGAGAAGTAGGTGGTTTAAGGCCAACTTGGATAAAAAGTTCAGTCAGCAGCTGGGCATGCCAGCGAGACAGGAGACTAAGAGCAGGGGAGTACTGTAATTCTAGACCCCCCCCAGGTTTAAAAAAATTACAAGAACTTAACCAAAAAAAAAAAAAAGGCTGGTTGTAGTTGTATGCCTCTGCCGTCCTACCTATGGAGGGAAGTATAAATAGGATGGTGGTCCAGGCCAGCCCTGGGAAAGTGGAAACTATCTCAAAAATGATGAGAGCCGGAGGTATGCTTCACATAGTTAAGAGCCTGCCTAGTAAGGTTAAATCAAACTCCTTTATTCCTACCCCTAAATGGAATGTATTATTTTCTTGTTAACTGATAAAAGCAACAAAGTAAAAGAAAATGTAGGTAGGACTGCAGACTCTTCTCAAGTGGTACCTGTCTAGCAATGTGAGACTCTTAAGTTTAAACTATATTACCACTAATAATAATGTTGTTGTTAATGTACCATGTGATTTTTTTTGTTCCTTTTGTATGTTCTTCCCCCTATGGTATATCCCTTGTCGTCACTGTATTTGCTTTTGGTGCCCTGGTATTGTATATACGTTTATTTGAATTAGGGAAGAGAAGGGGAACAACAGGAAGGTGAGACCAAGGACAGGGCGGGAGCCAATGCAACAGCGACATACACAAGACAATATTTTGGAAATAATCTGTACAACCTGGGGGAGGGAAGGTCGGGGAAGGGGTAACAGCTTTGAAAAGAAATGTACCTTACTTATGTAACTGTAACCCCTCTATACATCACCTTGACAATAAAAAAACAAACAAAAAATAAGGAGGAGGCAACAATGCTTGATAAGAAATGTACTCATTATCTTACCCATGTAATTGTAACCCCTCTGTATGGTATTGTCACAGTAAAAAATAATAATAATAATGAGGAGGAGGTGAAGAAGAAGAAGTAGCAGCAGCAGCAGAAGAGCTAAGAGTTTAATAAAAGCTTTGCTGAGTATGGTGGCTCACAGCTGTAATTCCATCTACTTGAGAAGTGTAGGTCAGGACGATCATAGTTTAAGGCTAATATAGGCAGAAAGTTAGCAATACCCCCATCTCAGCTAACAAACCAGGTCTGGTGGTGTGCACCTATAATCCCAGCTAGACGGGAGATGGTAGGTAGAATTGCAGTCTGGGCAAAAACAAGATCATCTGAAAAATAATTTAAATGACATAAAGAGCTGTGGGCAAGGCTTAAGTGGTAAAGCGCCTGCCCTTAGTTAAGACAAAGAAAAGAAAAGAAAACCAGGAAAATATATTAGTATTTTGTCATTTAAAAATCTAAATCTAGAAATATATATTTTCTAAAGAGAAAAGTTTAACTACACTAAGATGGTCTTTTTCCAAAAGGATGATTATAAACCTATTGAAGAGCTATTAGGAATTGCCTGCTGGTGGCTCACACTTGTAAGCCTAGCTACACAGGAGGAGAAGATTTGAGCAGTTCACTTCAAAGCCATCCCAGGCAGACAAATCTGAGAGACTCTTTATCTCCAGTTAACCAGTAAAAAGCTAGAAATGGTATAGCTCACATGTTAGAGCACCAGCCTTGAGTGAAAAAGCCAAGCGAGAGATTGAGGCCTTCAGTTCAAGCCCCAGTATTGGCACACACTAAGAAAGCTATTAGGAGATAGTTCTGGATCTCTCCAATTCTGTACATTTCATGAGCATGCTCTTTTCAGGATTACTGGTGTAGAAGACAAATGGAAGATAGAGGTATCAGTTCCTCTGCAGAAAAGTGCGTGTGTATAGCAGTACTGTTCAGAGATTGACAGTCTCTGAGCTGTTCCTCTTCACGTGACTGCACCTGCGTCGCACCACCTGGGGGACAGCATTGGGAAAGCAGCACAGGGAAAGGCTGGGGCTCTGGCTCTTGGCATTGCCACCGGCAATACAGGCCTTTGTCTCTAACCCGGGGACTCTTGTCTTCTGCCAAAATCTATTAAACTGGGGAGAGCTAGGCAGGCTATCTTGTTAGCTTATCTGAAGGATAAAATCTCTTGACAAAGAATCAACTCCAGGTTCTTACTCAAAGATTCCGTTACAAAGCGTGGAGGGAGGCTCTCCTCCCCTTTTTCATAGGCATTGACACCGGGGAGTTCACGCACATTCAAGACTGAGACACTAGAAACTCCGTCGCAGGGTTTCTTTTTTGTCGGTCATGGTGCTTGAACTCTGGGCTTGAACTCTGACCCAGAGTTCAAGGCTAGCACTCTACCACTTGAGCCATAGCACCACTTCTGGCTTTTTTTTCTGCTTATGTGGTGCTGAGCAAGCAAACCCAGGGCCTCATGCATGTAAGGCAAGCGCTGTACCACTGAGCCACCTTCCCAGCCCCTCAGCAATCTTGATACCTCTCGCTTTGCTTGAAGCAGGAGAGATAAGCCATATCCCTCATGCTTTTCCTGGAGAAGCAGAACTAAAGTCCTTGCTGTTCCACCCAAATGCACATAATAGTTTCAGAAAAGGTTCAGTATTGAGGAAGCAAGAACAGATCTTGATAGCCAGCAGTATAAAGAGTAGGAGTGTAGCCATTACTGAGACACGGCATGGAGCTGTTGCTCATTTAATCCTTCCAGTCACGTGACTATGGATGTGACTCCCCTTGTCACTGTGCCCTCAGCCAAGGGGCCTGGCTCCGAGCCTACTTGAAGAGAAAAAGATAGCCTAAATCATATTAAATGAAACCATTTATTACAGGTTTGGTCAAATCATTGTCTGCCTGTCTCCACCTCCACCATAGCAGTATTTTAGTTTATAGAAAGGATGAGACACACCCATGTAGATTCAGCTACAAGTCCAGGGGACCCGGCTGAGATGAGTCACAAAGGTTCTACTTCTGGCCTTATTATTCTTGTCACACCCTTCTGGTGCCAGGGCCAGGACTTTGGGCGAGGAGTTATGTCTGCTCTCATTCCTGTAGGGAGCTGGAGCAGAAGAAAGTAACTTAATTCTATTCACCAAATCTTTCGTTATAATAGACAAGACAGTATTGCCAGCTTCCTAGTTAGAAGACCAAATTAAATAGCCGAAAGCATATCAATTCTTTGGAGCCCTCTGGCTTCACAGCACACAGAGAAGATTATACTTGGGCTCTGTCACACGGAGCCCTGTTACCAGTTCTGCATCTGTACAGCGAGGTCAGCTGACTTGCTGGGTTAGGAAACGATTTCAAATCCTGTAAAATGCTCCTGGGTGAACAGCCACAAGAAGATGATGGGGGCTCAGCACAGGCTCTGTAATCTGACTTGCCATAGTAGTCACCAAGAGAATCATAGTGCTCCTGAGCATTCATGAAAACGGAGAAATCATTGTGTGCCTTTCTCCGATGACTCCTCAGGATCACAGTCAAATGACCATTTAATTGAATGTTTTGGAAACACGTGTTAGTGCAGACAGTTGGGAAAGGGGAGGTCGCGTTTACTCTCATGCTCTCAGGGTATCTGTGTGAACACACATTATGAATTCACTGGCATGGTGCTCGTGTGCCCAGATAGACCACAGAAAGGGCAGTGCTGGGTTCGCCTGACTTTTACACTGAAGGCTACTTTTGATTTAAAATAGGAAATGTGTTCTCCCTCAAAAACACTAGAGGTGTGATTTGTTTTAGAAGTGCCTTAGTATGAAGAGAAATCTTCACAATGAGAAGAGAAATCTTCACTTACACAGTGAGAGGGAAAATGTGTGCGTTTTGTATGTGGCAGTCTTCTTTTACATTAGAAATGGAGATGTAGACAAAGGATATTTTGCTCTTTCTGATTTATCACGAAAGCATCTGCTAAAAGTAGTTTAGTGAAATCTCACAAGAAACTGTCTACTCAGCACAGGCCCACAGAAAGTGGATAATTTAAACTTTTAAAAAATTTATATAATATTAAGGATGTTGAAGTTTAACAGTTTTTACATCTAGAAACAAAGCATTTTAACATTAAATATGTTAAATGCTACTAAGCCAGTTATATGGAAATTTACTTATTGAATTTATTTTGATGGAGTTAAAAACCTTGTGGAATTTTGTAGTTCTAAACTATCTTTAATGCTTCTTCAGAACTGAGTTGGACATAGAGCTTTTCGTTTTTCTTTACTATAATGAAATACCTAAAACAGGATAACTTTATAAAGAAAATAGGTTTGTTCAGCTTATACTTCAGTTCTGATGAGGAACTTCATGAGAATGTATTAAAGTAGTTATCACACCACCAGTAGAAATCAGAGAAACTGGGGTCCCACGGTCCCTTGCAAGACCATAGACCTACTAGGCCCCATCTCTAACCCTGCTACACCAAGGACCAACCTCCCAACCCAGGAGCCTGTGGGTGACAATATCAAAACCATAGCAGGTTGTTTGGCTTTGGCTTTGATTTTTTGATATTGGATTTTTGTTTTTCTTTAGCACTTTACAAAAACTTTGAAAAGAAGGTTTAATCAGAATCATCAAATGTAGGCTAGCTCATGTCTACAAATCCCAGCTACCTGGGAGGTAGAGATAGGAGGCTTACTGTCTGAGGCTAGCCTCAAGCAAAAACACAAAGCCCTAACTGAAAAAGGGCTGAGGGGTTGACCTGGCAGAGCACCTTTCTGGCGAGCACAACGCCCTGAGGCTAAACCCCAGTACCATCAGAACAAAAAGAAATATAAAATCTGGGTTCTTGTAGGTGGACATGGCTGACGTAGAGACTGAGGAGAACCGCTACTCTCTGTTCGTCGAACTCCTGGAAGCTAGTCACCATGAGGTCGAGTTTCAGCATTTGATTTTGCTCCTGCAAGCATGGCCACCGATGCAGGGTGACAGTGTGTAAGTATTGCATAAAACTAGATAGTGAGAGTTGCTCAGCTAGCCTTTAGTTTTAAAAGCTAGCATCTTTAGATGAACCAGTGGGGCAAACACTTACAGGTTTCACTCTAAGGGAAGTATTTCTAATGCTCCAGTGAATCCCTGGAATTGAGGTAAGATAAGACCGTGTGCCCTGGACTGTGTGTGCCTGGAGTTGTGGGAAGCATCAGACTATGCACTTCTGTGCCATAACTGTGCCTGGAACTCTGGGTCGAATCAGGCTGTGCGCACCATGTCTGTGCCTGGATTTGTGAGTGGAATCAGGCTGTGCGCTCCGTGTCTGTGCCTGGCATTATGGGTCGTTTCTCTATTTCCTTACACATCCACCTCTAACTTAATGAAGCATATAACACACTAGCCAGGCCAGCAAGTTTTGCAGTCTAAGGAGCAACAGCAAGGCTCATATGAATGTCCTTCAAGATGTACAGATAAAGGATCCATTCTTACTACAGATCTTGGCAACCCATGACATTGACCACTTTCCATTTCTTACATTAAGGAGGTACACACAGAGGGCCAGCATCACAACTCATGAACGTTGGGGGCATTATTAGGTACAATAGGAGTACTTAGGCACAGGCTCTGGGATGCCATCAGGACCTGTTTACCAAGGTGGCCGCTAGGTAAATAACAGAAGGATAGCATGTAGCCTTGACACACAGGATGAATATATGCTTGCAAACTTACCTATTATTCTGGAAGCTGGTGGCTCCTATCTGTAATCTTAGTTATTCAAGAAGGTAAGATCTGAGGAGTGTGGTTCAAAGACAGAACCAGGCTTGGAGACTCATCTCCATTAAAGCAGTGAAAAGTAGAACTGTGGCTCACGTGGAGCAATAGACCTAACTGAATAAACTAAGGGACAGCACCTAGGCCTTGAGTGTAAGACCATATCATATTTTTCAGCTGAACAGGGGTCATTGAAAAAACAAAAGCAGTTGTGGATATTATTGTGTCTAATCATGCCTAGCATAATTTACTCCCTGTAGTCCCAGCTCCTCCAGAGGAAGAAATGATACTTCAAGGTCAATAAGAAAAAAAGTAGCAAGACTTCCAGCTCAATCCAAAGGCAGATATGGTAGCGTATACTTGTAGACACAACTGTCGGGGGTGGGGGGGGGGGGGGAAGGGGCTATATGTAGGTGGTCCTTGGTCTGAAACTGGCTTAGAAAGAAACATAAGAACATTCTCTGAAAAATAAAGCCAAAACAGGCTGGCGATATGAGTCAAGTGATAGAACACCTTCCTGAGTTCAGACTCCAGTACAACAGTACTACTATATATATCCATATGTGTGTGTGTGCGGTGTGTATGTGTGAGTATACATATGTGTATATACTACATAGCTATATATGTGTATATATAGGAAATAATCATATACATATATGTATATATATCCATATATGTAATTAGTATTGAGGAAATTATAAATGTTTTGAAATACTGCAATGTCTTTCCAATTCTCCTTGTCCCTAAACTCGAATATTTTCTTCAGAATGTTTGCTGGAGAGTCACATCTGATTTATGGTTTCATCACAACAATTTTGATCCAGTATTTTCACTAAGAAATTCCTTGTGAATCAATATAGAAGAAATGAACAATCCCACTTACTGGAATCACATGACACTGTGCAATTGACACATGTCAAGCCCCATTACAAAAAGAAAGAGAAGAAAAGAAAAAGAAAAAAGTTTCTTACATCTCTTTTACTTGTGGCAGAGATGGCCTTTTGCCTTGCTTTTTTTTTTTTGGTCATGGGGTTTGAACCCAGGGCCTGGCTATTGTCCCTGAGCTTCTTTTTGTTCAGGGCTAGCACCCAAAATGGACTACCACTTTGAGCCACAGTGCCACGTCTGGTTTTCTGGTGGCTAATTAGAGATAAGAGTCTCTCGGAGTCTCCTGCCTAGGCTGGCATGGAATTGAGATCCTCAGGTCTCAACCTCCTGAGTAGCTAGGATTCTAGGTCTCAGCCACTGGCACCTGGCTTGCCTTGTGAATTTTTAAGAACAGAATCCTAGCTGAACTATTTGATTTTTGCAGTCCTGGGGATTGAACCCAGGGCTTTGAGCCTGCTAGGCAAAAGTTTTGCCACTTGAGACATGCCACCAGCCCAGCCCTTTTGGGTGTGTGTGTGTGTGTGTGTGTGTGTGTGTTCCAGCCCTTTTGGGTGTGTGTGTGTGTGTGTTCCAGCCCTTTTGGGTGTGTGTGTGTGTGTGTGTGTGTGTGTGTTCCAGCCCTTTTGGGTGTGTGTGTGTGTGTGTGTGTGTGTGTTCGTGGGGCCTGAACTCTGGGCCTGGGTGCTGTCCCTCAGCTCTTCAGCTCAAGGCTAGCACTCTACCACTTGAGCCACAGTGCCACTTCTAGCTTTTTTCTTTTTCTGCTTATGTGGTGCTGAGGAATCGAACCAGGGCCTCAGGCATGCAAGGCAAGCGCTCTACCACTGCGCCACCTTCCCAGCCCCTGTGTGTATTTTTTGAGACAGGGTCTTGCTAGTTTTGCTTGGGCTGGCCTTGAACTTCCTTCTCCTGTCTCTACCTGTCAGTGGCTCGGATTCCAAGGAGGCTACTGTGCTTGCAGCATTTAAACTGCAGTGCAGACATGTCCCTTTTGGAACCTTCAGTTTCAGTGGCCCTGAGGGTTTTTTGTGTTTTTTTCTCAAAGCTAGAGCTCTACTACGTGAGCTACAGCTCCACTTCCAGGCTTTTCTGGAAGATAAGAGTCTTATGGACTTTCCTGTCCTGATTGGCTTGGAACCACAATCCTCATATCTCAGCCTCCAGAGTAGCTAAGATGACAGGCACCAGCCAGCCCTATAGCCTCTTTTGTTTCATTATTCCATAGAGAGTATTTGGGGTAGATTTGTTAACTCTAGTTTTATTCTCTTTCTTTACTTTTAGAGCAGTGACTAAAGTTATTCTTCCCTCGCCCCCTCCTTCCTCCCGCTCTCCCCTCCCCTGGACCAAATCCATTTCACTGAAAACATTTATTACATGTAAAACATTGAATTCATTTATAGACAAATTGTATAGGTATTGTCTTACTTTTATATTCACTTACAAAATGAAACTTGTAGATTGCTAACCTGTGTGTGATGAAAGTCCTTGTTTTTTTTTTTTTTAATCATAGTCAGGTCACATGTCCAGCAGTCTGCATGGGCTCTGGGCAGCCTGGCTCCTCTTCCTGAGGGACAGCAGGAGAATAAGTTGGAGCCAATCTTGCCCTTGTTTTTGATTTTCTGGCTCACATTGCTTTCCCCACAGAGACTCCTTTAAAATGGATTCTCAGAATTACTTTTGAGCAGGTTTTTTTTCCTAGACTAGCCAATGAATGATTGTAGTACCTCCAAACTAGCCAAAATATTAAAAGAAGAGAAGGGAAGAGAAGGAAGGTGTGAGATGGTCAGTACAGTCAGTTTAAAGATTTGCTTGAGCTACCTCATGGCTAGCTGACCAGGACAAGGTGTGAATTCCTTTGTTCAAGTGTTTGGAACCAAAAGTGTTTTTCAAGTTTGGCTTTTGGAATATTTGCATTGTACATCATGTGATATGTTGGGGATGGGACCCAAGTCTAAATGAAATTTATTTGGGTGTCATCTGTACTCTATGTGCCACCCGAAGGTAATTTTATAGAATATTTTAGTGCACCTGCACTTGGCTTATGACCTGTCACCCAGGGTCTGATATGACATCATTCAGCTTTCAAAAAGTTTCACACTTTGGAGCATTTGGAATTTCAGATCTTTAGATTCGGGATATTGAGCCTGAGTGATCTCTGGTGTCTGGGTTTACTCCCTTATACGAATATACATGAAAAGTACAATAGACTTGTAACTTCTGGAAGATTCATAGTTCGCATGCAGTGTGTCCCAGCGGACTGGTAAAAATCTGTTGGGATAATTTGTTGTCAAAGCTACATTGTTGTGCTGTCAAGACGGGGTCACCACTGACAGACTACTGTTTCCACAATGGTGACACAGCCCAGAGAAAGCCAGGAGAACAGAGGTGCGGGCTGGAGTGGAAGCAGATCCTGGCCCACTGCCCTGGCAATATGCTGTCCTCTGAGCTGACCCAGCAGGCTTTGCCTAAGGCTTTGGCAGTGTTGTTAGTGCCTTTGTCATTATTACACTCACAAGTGACTTCAAGGGACAAGGCAGAGAATTCTCTCAGGGGAAGGAACATCATAGTTGTTCAGTGTGTAAAATCTACAGCTGTAAGGCAGCATCAGACTGAGTGGTAAAATGTTTAGTGAATAACTGTTCCCCTACTCCTGAGGCAGTGGAGGAAATCTGCCCTTCACTTGTCTGTTGTTAGAGCCTGAGCAGCCCTGTGAAAGGGAAAGGAACAAGCCCACTATATCCGTCCCCACCAAGGTGCAGCTCAGTGGCCAGCCTCTGCAGACTGGGGGCGAGGGAGAGGGGGCCTTCGGCTCTGTTCAGTAAGTCCTCATCACAGTGATAAGAGTTTTATTCATTTCCAATGCTTTGTGTCTGTCTCCATTAGAAGCAGCACCAGCAGTAATCCATGGGTAAGGCTAGCCACTGTGATGCTGACCAGATGTACAGTGGAGAACAGGAAGGAGCTGGGGAATGAGGTGTTAAAAATGTGCCGCTCCTTGTACGACACCAGGCAGATGCTGCCTGCAGAGGTAAGTCTCCGCGGGGTGCTCGGCTTTCTTCTCAGAATGCTTCATTCTAAGCAAGCCTGTGACTACTGCAGGAACACTTAGCCTAAGCCATCCCCGGTAAGGCCCACCATGTGGAGCATATCAGGTGAAGAACAATAGAGGAAGGATGCTCTGAAGAAGTTTTCTTTGTCAGAGCTCAGTATTCCTTCTACAAATTCCAGAGCAGAAAACACTTTTTCCCCTGGGTGCCTTTGTATATCAAATCCAGCTGCTGTCCCAGGGGCTCAGAATAGCCCTGTGTTATCTGTCTGAACTAGGCTAGTAGTAAAGGAATACATAAGCCTTAGCCGTCTCTCCACCCAGATCCGATTTAAACATACTTCCTTGACCCCATTGTCAAGAGACTACATAACTACTATATCTTCTGCAACATAGGGTAAAAACTCAACCACCTCTGATTTGACGTTTGTTCTCGGTCTGATCCCATGATCTGACTGTCTCAGAGGTACTTATCCGCATGGGTCTGTGTGCAAACATTTTGTACATGCTATTAATTACAGCCCCTGCTCTGGATCTTCCCCCAGCAGTAAATTGAACAATTTATGTCTGAAATGTGAGCATTTCCATGATGATAGTAAATTAATTGGTTTTAAATTTTCACTTGATAATAGATAAATTTTAAAAAACTGTAAATATGATCCTTTGAATTTTCCTTGTACTCATCCAAGGAAACTTCTTACTGTGAATACACAATTAATGAATTAGTTTTTGAATAAGGACTAGGTAAGATATATGCATCTGGTACTAGTACTGGGACTTGAATTCAGAACCTCACACTCTCTCTTGGCTTTTTCACTTAAGGGTGACACTCTACTGCTTCTCTGCTTCTAGCTTTTTGCTGGTTAATTGCCTGGGCTGCCTTTGAACCATGATCCTCAGATCTTAGCCTCCTGAGTTGGTAGAATTATAGGTATGAGCCACCAGTGCCCAGCTAGATAAGTGTTTTTCTGTTTTATTATTATTATTAAACTTTAAAATATTTTACTCATTTAAAGAAGCCTTCCAACCACCAGACCAGCAAAATAATTTTATAAAACATTCTAAATGCCAACATTAAAAATACTTTCTGCTTTCACTAATGAGTGTGATTTGGGCTGCATTGGATGATCCACTGGTGTGAGCTATTTCCTCACCTATGACTCTAACCCAGAAGGAGGCTTACCTGAGATTACCTGTGTGCTGCTTCATCCACAGTAGTAGCTCCTAGGCTCTGGGATTCTCCTGGGATGGAGAGAGGAACAGGTCTCTGTTCTACTTTACCTAATAAAAGATTAACTCAAGTTCTGTTGGCACTGTGACTTTTCTTCATTTTCTTTATGCTACCTCAGTTTATTTTCTTAATTGGGCACAGAGATAGATATTAAATGCTTTCATTAGTGGAAGTTTGAAAATGGTGCATACTATTTTAATTGATGGCTGATTAAGCTCAAACAGCCACTAAAAGTATTACAAAGGAAGGAACACTACTAGAAGGTGGAAATATCCTTTTATTTTACCACATTCAGAAGTTATGTAGCTTAATTTCAGAGTTCATAGTATTTGATAGGACTGGGGTGGTAAAAATCCCCATGGCTGGCTTCTATTTCAGGCTAATGTCTTTGGTAGCTCTGCTCTGACTGAGCTCTTGGCTGGACTCACCCTTTCCCATCATCCCATTCCCCATCCCTGCCCAGCTCCCACATTCACACTGCTGTCCTTGTCATTCTTCACAATGCCTTCTGCCGCTGCCTGCTCGTGCGCATGACACCTGCTGCGTTGGGGCCATGATGTTTTTCCTTGGGAGAGTTATTACAAGATAAAACCACTGGTTTTCACTGGTCATGTGTCCCATAATCTTTAAAGTTCTAGATTTTTCTTCTCAGTTTGTATCCATAGCAATATAGGAATCCTTCTCAAGAGTGGAGATGTGTAGGAAAAGACACTGACATCACATGGGTTGTTGGCATTCACACATGTAGGATGCCAAGTTCCAGCTATTTGTGACTGTCCCTGAAGGTCCAAGCTTTTACTGAGCCACGGCATGAATTAGAGTCTCAGATGCTATAAACTATTGTGTGGGAGTGAGTCACCCCACTACTAAGTGAGCTGCCTAACCCTCAGCTCCTGAATCTCAAATGTGAATACTCTACCTTGTGCTTGAGTCACTTTCTAGAATGGCTGGAGCCTGAGTTTTAGAATCAGATGAGATTGTGATTCAGGTCTTTCACCCTTTTCTATACCTACTTTCCTCATCTCATTAGTGGGGCTAAAATAGTCCCTTCCTTAAAGGATTTGTGGGGACAACTCAGGGTGGTGGTGCATGGAGGCCGTCTAGCGAGCAGTTGGGAGTTCAGTTGGAATAGCTACCTCTGTGGGTGAAGACCATAGACCGAGAAAGATCAGGCGCCAAGTCCATCGTGACCCGAGAGGCAAGGGTGCAGTTCATGGCCAGCAGTGTGGTGGGTCAGGACCCTAAGTGGGCAAGGGCTGCAGTGGAAAGAACTCAGCCTGGTCCAGGGCCTATGGTGCTTGTGACAAACCCTTTGGGCCCTGCATCCCCCGCACCTTGTGACCATCTTGGAGGGGTGTGTGTGGTTTTGCTTCCCTGATTGTCTCAAAAAAAAAAAAAAGAATCAAAACAAAATACAAAATCAAACCAAATAACTGCAAGGGATGGGATATGAAGGACGAGCCAAGGCAGGGGCTGAGAGCTGTTAGCTAAGAGGCAGGAACTACTCAGAGGTGCACATCAATGGAACTCTTAGGTATCCTGGCCTGGCTCTGTGCCACCTACCCATTATGAGTCTTCAGAAGGGTAGGCAAGTTATTTCATAAAATTTATCCTTAAATTATCATTAAATTGTCATTAAACGTATCAGCCAACTATTGTGCTTGGTGTAAGCATCATAAATTGCTGAGAACTTCTTTACCGATCACTACTGACTCATTGCATAAGCAGGTATGACCATGAGGAAAGGGAATTATATACGTTTGTTTCCTTGAGCATAGCATGCGCCACCTAACTTGGGAATATGAGGAATGAGAACATGTTGGCTCTCAACGGGATGGATACTTGTAGTTTCTCTGCACAAAAGACATAAATAGGAAATATTTGCAAAATATAGTGAGAACTGGGGAAATCGAGGTATGTTCCCAGAGGAGGTGGAGTCTTCAGTGACTTTTTAAAGAGAAAGGGCAGAGATGACCCCCTGTGCGGGTTTGGCATCTAGCAATTGCCCTCCGTTATGGGAGCCCCAGGCCACATGTGACTATTAAAGTTAAACTTAAGTAAAATTAGGTCAGGCACCGGTGGCTCATGCCTATAATCCTAGTTACTCAGAAGGCTGAGATCTGAAGTGATTAGAAGCCAGACTGGGCAGGAAAGTCTATGAGACTCTTATCTCCAGTTACTGCCAAAAAGTCACAAAGTGTAGCTGTGGCTCATGTGGTAGAGCACAATCTTTGTGCAAAAAACCTTCAGAGATAATACCCAGCCCCTAAATTCAAGCCCCAGGATGGCACCAAAAAAACAAAAAACAAAAACCCAAAAGCAAAATTCAAAGTGCAGTTCCCTAGGAACACTAGCCACACCTGTACTGTGGGTTGTGGCTTGTGGCCACTGCATGGGACAGTGCTGATTCAGGATGCTTCTGCCATGTAGAAAGGCCCCTGGGCGATGCTCTCTGTGGCTGTGCAGGCAGGGAGCCCAGAGTGCTGGGGGATGTAAGGAGGGGGGGAGGGTAACAGGCATCACGTCAGGGCATGGTAGCCAGGCCACAGGGTTACGTTCCCCATTTATGCTTCTTTCATCCACATGCTTTCTGCAGCTCTGGTCTTTCCAGCTGAAAGTCCAGTATTTCTCCTTGGCCCAGGTGTTTGGAGAGACATCTGTGCAGGCATGTTCTCGAAGGCACACCATGCTTGCCTGATTAGAATCCAGACTGCTTGCTGTATGTATTTCCACAAAACACTTTGCAGAATACAGCCTTGCACTGCGAAACTTGAAGGCCTTGCTGATCTCCAGGACAGACATGCTGTGTGGAGATGAGAGAACTACAATGCACGGAATTGCAATGAGGCCTTTGTCCTAGGCTTTAAATGGAGCTTCTTTGTGTCAGCCTCAATTTATCTCTGCTTTATAATGTAAAGGAATTTTGAAAATACCATCTATTTGGATTTTTCTTCTCTGATCTGCTGCTGTGGAGCAGCACGGCGAGATCAGTCCCCTGGAGGGCCGTGAGCCTCCCCATCCTTTTCTTCAAAACAACCCCTGCTTTCTGCTTCTCTAAATGGGGCTGCCTTCATTATCTGCTCTTCAGTCCAAGCATTCTGTTCTTGGTGTCATCCAAAGTCAGGACGTCCAACCAGTGAGCTCAGTAGGGCAAAACAGCTTGCAGGGTTTTTTTTATTATTATTCTTTTATGCCTTTGTTGTATGCATTATACTTTTATTTCTTTTGTTATATAAAATTACCATATGTTACCTTGTTTTAAATCCTGTTCTCTCGTGAAATGCTAACCTAGTATAATAAAAAAGCTGAGAATAAAATTCAGGCACACCTATAGGAATCCATAACTTTTAATTTTTCTGTACCACAAATAGTTTACATGAAGACAGACTATCTTGTGTGTCAAGTGGTAGCACACCTGGCTAGCAAGCACAAGTCCTGAGTTCCAACCTCAGTACTTCAAAAATGAAAGAAAACTGAAGAAGAAAAAGAATATCTTGGATATATCAGGGATTCAACTCACTTTGACAGTAGAATCATAAAGAGGTTTTGCATGATTATTTCTTAATTTACTTTCTTTTAGTGCGTTATAATTAGGTATTAATAACATTAGCAAGTGAAAACAGCTACTATTCTGAAGCCCTTAACATATGCTCAGTGTTGCACATTGTATTCATTGACATTAATGCAAACACAAACACACATACACACACACACACACACACACACACACACACACCTCAAACATTGCAAAGCAGATGTAGACAGGGACCCTCCTCACACATTTTGCTTGTAGGCAAGCTAGTGTGAGAGCCAGAGAAAATAAATGAGCACGGATGCACACAGCGGTACGATCCAGCCACTAGAAGTAGTGCGTGTGAGCAGCTGACAGCTTGGAGAGATACTCTGTTTGCCTTGAAGCAAGGGACATGGATACCAGACTGTATTTCCTTATGGCACCGAGTGTGCTTTATGCACATGTGTGCACATACACACTCATTCCTAGTAAAAGGGTAGAAAGATGCTTCAGAGATGAGACATGCTTCCGAGTCCGCTCACCTGGTGCCTCTGTGGTTTCAGAGTGTGAAGGAGCTGAGTCTGCTGCTGCTTCGCCAGTCCCTCCTGCTCCCCTCCCTGAAGCTCCTCCTGGAAAGCCAAGATGAGAGCCTGCATGCTGTGGCCCTGCAGCAGATCTCAACTGTCACTGAGGTAGGCCAACTGAGATTCCACCTTGCCTCGGAGAAATGGCTTAGCACTATTAGTCTCATAAAAAATAATGATGACTAATTGCTTTATGTTCAGTCTTCTCTGAGCACAGTAGCTATCTCTGTTATGTTGGAACTGTACATGCATCGTGGATGGTTTTACAGACATTTACTCCACCCTTCATGAGCCAGACTCATAGATGTAACAAAATGGTTTTTCCAAAGAAGCAGCATATAAGTCTCATGGATCAGTCTTCTTGGCTTTGAGTCTAGGGAGCTCCTGGGACCCGACAGGTGCTTTGTCCTGGGATGTAAACCTGGGGGTAGCTGCTAAAAAAGGTAAAAAATGGTTGTTGTCGGTGATGACAGAAAGTTAGAATGTAACTGATCTGGACATAGACATTACGAATAAAATGAGAAAACTGCTGCCTTCAGTCACTTACCTGTATTTTTGAGACAAAAGTGTCTGCAGAGGTTTGGAGTCTCTCTGTTATCACTAATAATTGGCCCTGGGGGTTCCCCTGGGAATGCTGGACCCAAGTACTGAGGGGACTCATTGCTTGGTTGCTCCTTGATTATCTGTGCAAAAGTAACAATTGTGTGACTTTGAGACTGCATGTGAAATTGATCATTATAGTGAGTTTATTTCTTATTCAGTTTTTTTTTCTCTTGTAAATCCAAGTAATCAGGAAGGGAGAACAAGCTGGAGAAAATTGGGCTACCTTCAATGCATTTTTGCCTGCCTTCTGCCACATCTGTGTTAGACTCTGTTCTGGCGCTCTCTGGAGCCTCTTAGAGAACAAAACAGTGATGTATTTTACATGGTCTAACCCTCTCCATCCTGCGTGGAGCTCTCCTGATGCACTCCTGATTGTGATTCCATAGGTGAATGCATCCGTTTTCATTTTAAAGATTGTTTCTCTCAAATGCACCTGTCAGAACTGCAACTAGAACAGAGATCTTGAACTACTGGCCAACCTTCTATCTTCACAATACTCTCTCCCTGCCCCCTATGCTGGCTATTGAAGTAAGGAATGTAAATGAGAACGCCGCAGTACACAAGCAGTGTTAGGCAGGACGAGTAGACCTCCATAGGATTGATATCTGAACATGTGCTCTGTGGTCCTGACACTGGTGTCCTCATGGCTCTGCCAGCTATGGGAAGGATGCTCAAGGTTGGCATAATAGCGTCAAACCTTGTTGCTCCATCAGGTGCAAAAATCAGAGTCACTGATATAAATTAGATGCCCCACCTGCCATTGAGACCCTTACTTTAGGAACTCAGTATGAGACAGCTGTAACATATTAAGCTAGCCTATCTGAACGCTTAGCAAGTGTTTAGATAGTAAAAGGCTGAGTAGCCTTACGCTTTTGCATTCTCCAATGAGCTAAAGTTAGAGTTTTCCATATTTTAGCATTTATTGGCTTTTCATTTTAAGACAATTTTGAATTCACATTCAGTTGTACTGTGAGAACTCACGCTTTTACCAACCTCCTCTGATGGGGTAAAAGTCTCACAAAGTTAGGTTTAGTTTATTTTCACCAGGATAAAACGGTTAAAATTTTTGGATTTTGTCAATTCTCTGCACACTGTTGTATGTATGTGTGTGTTTCTGTGTACAGTTCTCTGTGATATTGTTTCACATAGATTGCTATGTGTAAGGCTACAGTCACGTTCCACAACAGTTCATCACGAGAATATTCTCATTCTGTGCTTTATAGGCTGAGTTACCTTCACCTGCCTGCCTCCCCGCAAGCCCTTTACAAAAGTGCTAATCTGTTCTTCATCTCACAACTTGTCATTTCAAGTGTGCTGTAGACATGAAATTTGATTGTACCTTATCATGGACTCCCAGCTGCAGTAATGAGTCATTGTGATGTTAGATTTGCTTGTCAACTTGATTGGATTGAGAATGTGTAGGAGATTAGGAAAGCATATCTAGGTATGTGTATATGTGTGTCTGTGTGTATATGTGTGTGAGTGTGTTCTAGAGACAGATCATGAGGGCCCTGACCTAATGAATGGCTTAATCCATTGATGGATTCAATTGTAAACAGACTATTGGAAGGTCGTTGAGCTGTGGAGAGTGGGCTGTGGTTGGAGATCACTAGTGATGTGTGTTTGGGGACTGTATCTTTTTCTTTTTTGGCTAGTCCTGGAGCTTGAACTCAGGGCCCGGGCACACTGTCCCTGAACTTCTCTGTGCTCAAGGCTAGTACTCTACCACTTGAGCCAGAAAAAGCTTCTCTTTCTGTGATACCAAGGAATCAAATGCAGGGCTTCATGCATGCTAGGGAAGCACTCTACCATTAAGCCATATTCCCAGCCCCAGGACGGGGAAGGGTCTGTATATCTTATATTAACTCCTTCCTACTGCTCCTTTCTGCTTCCTTTCCACCCTTTAGAGTGGCACTGCCATTCCTTCCTTGCTATCATAGCCTGAAACTTTGAAACCCATTAGCAAAATAAATCTTTTCTCTCTTGAGTTGTTTCTGTCAAGCCTTCTGTCAGTGATGGGAAAAGTCACAGAGTCATGTTGGACTTCTCAGAGGAGAGTGTCAGTGGGCATTTTTGCAGGACTCCTGGCTGTTTTCAAATCATATTTGGTAACGAAGTGAAAAATAGAAAACTTTGCTTTTTGTTTGTTTTGTTTTTCATTTCAGTGTTCCCTCCATCCATAAGGGGCTAGAGTTCATCCATACCTTTCTACTTATTGGCCATTGATGGGAATTCCTGTTGACATTAAAAGAATAACACCTGGCAGAGGGGTCCCCGATAGTAATCAGGTCTGCTCAGAATGCAGCTGCTAGTGGAAAAGCACCACAGCATTATGGTTTCACTGGTCATTATCAGGTGCTGACAGCAGTGTGGGTGTTAGCAGTGACAAGGGTGATGCCGGAGGCTGTGCAGGGTTTGCCTCGAGTGGCAGCACTGACTTCCACTAAGCTGTGCTCAGACAGCATGTCTCTGGTGGCTGCTTGTAACCTTTTGCAGATGGCCCATTCTCTGCGCCAGAATGGCAAAGTCCATCCTTCAGATGATATTGCACAAATCCCTGTGAGGTCCACACCCTACAGTTTCCATGAGGTTGAGAACTCACCTGCAAAGACGTAGTGTCTCCAAGAAGGTTACCCCTGCTGGTGTGTTTGGATCTCATCTCTAGAAGATGTTATACTCAGATGGACTTTCTTGGTTGGCTCATTTGATTAAAGTCAGCAGCAGCATATTTATGATAGCTTTTGTACACGGGAAATGTTCCTGTTTTGTAACTCCAGATGTGCGGTAGCTTCCATTCCCCATTGCTGCCTTCTCTCTTCCTCAGGGTACCTTACTGTGCAGTGCATCTCTCCCACCCCACATTCCAGGGAGTACCCTGCCTTCCACCCTCCATGGAGTTAGAAATAGCTCACACAGCTAGGAAGCAATGGGATTTAACACTGGAAGTCATACTGTGTTAGTCATTTTCTTGTTGCTGTGACAAAATACCCAAGAGAAACAGAAGGAAGAAAAATTCATTTTGACTTATGATTTCTGAGGGTTTAGTCTATAGTCTCTTGGCTCCATTGTGTCTGGGGCTGTGGTGATACAGAGCATCGTGGAGGGACCCTGCAGCTATAGCTGCATAGCCCACGGCAGGCAGAAGCGGAGAGGAGCAGCTGGGATCGCAGGAATGCACCATCATGCCCGGCCTGTGGTTGATATCTTTAGTAACCTTTATTAAGTAATAGCATATATAAAAATAAAGCAAATATCCTTGCCTAAACAGTGAAATAATGTTAAATAGTCTTTTTTTAAAATAATTGTAATGAGGCCCTGCCTGCAGTGTGCTACTGAATTTCAGCTTACCTCATTACTGTAATTACTCTTAGCTTGATGTAGATCCATAAAATCAAAGATTTTAATTCAGAGAAGGTTCATTACCTATTGTTGAAAGAGGAATTAAGCAGATAACATTTTAATGGGTTGGAAACAGTAGTACTTTGTACTTTAATAGATTTCTTTCTGCAAAGATCTGCAAAGTTTCATTGATTCTCAAAAACAGTCTCAGCACACAGACACACACACACAGACACACAGACACACACACACACACACACAGACACACACACACACACACACACACACACACACACTGCTCTCTCACACAGATGGCAAGCATTTTACTCATCTATGATAAATATATGTGAGTCCTTCCCCCTGCTCTGTTTGACTGCCATAGCGTCCTCTGTTTGCTGAGCTTGAGCTCTTCACCAGACCTTGTGCCAGGCACTTCAAAGCTGGGCCATCCCCCTACCTCACAGCCTGTGTTTGTGCTGTGGAAGCTGGAGCTCAGAGGGATTGTCCTTAGCAAGGTCACACAGCTGCTCAGCATGGAAACCAGGCCCAGACATTGATCTTTAACCCAAAGGCTGCTTTCTGTCTTCATACCACCAGACTATTTCTCACTCTATTTCAGTTATTGGGTAAGAGGATTAACCTAAATAACCCTTGTAGACCTACCTTATGCTTACTATAAAATGCCATACTAGATCCCAGGATCACAAAATAGGGCTCTTTTTTTCCCTCCTTAATGCACCAATTAAGCCAATATCTATAAAGGATTAGTGATTTTTGATAGCCATACACCAAAATCAATCCCTGGTCAATTTAAGACTCTTAGACATTTTTGTAATTTAATTTCATTGTAAAGGTGATGTGCAGAGGGGTTTTAAACAATTAAATGAGCAAATCCCTTTGCCCCAAAATTATACATATGGGGAAAAATTCATTCTTGCAAATAAGTAAAATTTCAAAATAAAGCATGCATTTATCCTGAGCTAAATTCCAGGCCAACTTGGGCTGGATAGTGAAACTGCGTCTCCAAAAAACAAGCAAAAGGTCAGTCAAGCAAGCAGCCTTGAGGTACCATCAGCAATCTCCTAATTGAGCAAATGGCTTTCTTCTTGAAAATATGACACCTTTGCCAAGCATGGGCGGCAGCAGTGCCTTCACAGCAGGACCGCAGTCTGCCCTTTTTATGTGGCCACCCTCACATCCGTGTGGACAGCCTGCAGAGAGCACGGATCCTGTCCCCACTCACCACGGCGCTTGGCTAGGGCCACTACAGGCGGGCGGTTTTCACAGAAGAACTTCCTTTTTTTTGTTTTTTTCAATTCTGGAGACAGGAAGTCTGATAGCAAAGATTGGTTTCTTCAGTGGTCTCTCTCTCTCTCTCTCTCTCTCTCTCTCCTCTCTCCTCTCTCTTCTCTTTCTCTGTCTCTCTCTGTCTCTGTCTCTGTCTGTCTCTGTCTCTGTCTCTGTCTCTCTCTCTCTCTCTCTCTCTCTCGTTGGCGTGCAGAGTCCCTGTGTCATTAAATGGTTGACCCTAGTTTCTGGGTATTTTCTGGTCCTCTGTTCTTATAAAAACACCATTTATAGTGGATTAGAAGCCATCCACTGATTTTACTCAAGCTTTATTGCCTCTTCAGAGACCCTATCTTATCCTCAGTTGTGTTGAGGTACTGAGGGTTAGAAGTTAAATGTAAGAATTTTTTATATTTTAATCAGTAATATCCCAATAATGTCTTTCCTGATGATTTATCCTGTGGGAATAAATAAAATACAGAATAAAATATTGATCAAGATGATTGCACTAATAAATTCACATGTTGCATGGTAATCTCATCATACAACTACTTAAATATAATAAAAATATCATTTCAAAAAGGAAAATGGGTATGCAAAACATTCATTGTAGATTTTCATTAACAATTAGTAATAGTTAAAGTTGGATAGCCTAAATTAAATAAACAATAATATCTATTCAACAGGGTTTTGTCAGCTAGTAAAAATTTTTTAAAGTGAAAACTATGCAGAAACATGGGTAGAATTGTTGGAGTCAAGAATACAAATATCACAGCCGGGCACTGGTGGATCATGCCTGTAATCCTAGCTACTCAGGAGGCTGAGATCTGAGGATCATGGTTCAAAGCCAGCCCGGGCAAAAAATTCTGTGAAACTCTTATCTCCAATAAACCACCAGAAAACCAGAAGTGGCGCTGAAGCTCAAATGGTAGAGTTTTTGCCTTGAGCTGAAGAGCTGAGGAAAAGCGCTCAGGCCCAGAGTTCAAGCCCCACTACCTACAAAAAAAAAAAAGAATACAAGTAACACATGATGCATTGTTAACAATACTGTGCAAATAGTTGCTGTTGGGGTAAAAATTTTCTTATCACTGATCTAGATAAAGAGCAAAGAATACTCAAGCTATTTTTTTTCTTTTTTACTTCTCCTCTTTTCTATTTCAAAAAGAATGACGTTATTAGAATCCATGGTGAGTATTAAAAACAGAACCAGGTGTCTGTGTAGTAGTACCAGGTTTTTCAGTATAAAAAAAGAGTGAAGAAAATCTGAGGCCTGACAATGAACAAGGTGGTGATATTGTCAAGTGCTGCGGTGGAACTCGAAGCCCATGGCTGTGCCAGCCAGAAGGCTAAGTGTGGTCATGGTGACCTGACACAGCAGCCTGGTGTGCAGAGGGGCTGTCCTCGCTCTAAATTGAGGCTCTCCATTTTTCAAAGTCTACTTCCAAATGCAGTTGTTGGAATGGGTCAGACAGAGGCCAGCTCTCTATCTTCGCTCACTTTCTGTTATGTCCCGAATGCACGTGTAGTTGTTGTCTCTGCAATATTTTTCTTGCACATAACAATTACAAACTATGCTCTGGCCATTTTGTCCTTTCTGAAAAGAGCCAGAGCAGGCAAAAAAAATCAGGAGGGGAAAAAATAACACCAGCTAGTTTTCTTTTCCTAGCACTTCATTATTAGGAGATCAACCAAAATTTCCCTCCCCCCACCCCCTAATCTTTCCCTGATGACTGCTCAAGTTCACTGCCACTCAGCAGTCACACGAGGGACCTCTGAATGGGCCGGGCCAAATGGATGAGCTCCATTTTGCTTCCATGACTGCAGCCTTGGGCTTTCTCAGCCTAGACTAGAAACAGCAAGCTTTTGGAGAACAGACAGCCTGCCTGCCCTTCCCTGCCGCCTCTGACAGGGCGTTAGGCCTCTAGGAAGGAGTGACTTGAAGGTTGTCACAGCCGGAGAGGGGAGTGAGAGGATTCGCCTGCTGTCATTGACAGACCCCGCTCTTTTCTCCAGCTGAAAGGATCTGTCACGCCCTTCTGTGGAGTCCTGTGGGGCCTCCAAAGTGAGGGCCATAAGTAATCAACAGAATGAAAAAGTTGTCCCAGCCTTGCAGACTCAAGTCAGCAGAGAAAGAATTACCGTGCAGTGTGTGGCCTCCGCCTTCTGTCTGTAGACCTTACCAAACATTTGCCTGTAGCATCCCAGACCGTACACCCTGCTCTCCTGGAGGCTTGGGTAGAAGGGCGCCTTATTTTTAAGGATAAATCAAAATCACAGCATGGAAGTAACCCGGATATCCTCTGATTGTGTGCATTTACTGAGTGTTTATTCATGCATGCACACGCATGTAGAGTGAAACAATGCAGCCCCCAGAGTGATTCATTCATCCTTATCCCACAAATCTTGGGGTGCTCTGGCCAGGTGACCAGCCATGCTGAGCACGGGAGAGCAGGGGTGAATGGAGACCACACTGCCACCCCAACAGAGCTCATGTGTAGGGTGGAAGTGAGTAAACAGGAAGCATGAATTTCTAGTCCACTCGGCCACACATGTTCATATGTGAGGTTAGAATGAATGGAATTCACCTAGTGAATGAGGTTAGAAGGAACGGATTCATCCTGTAATGAGGCCTAGCATGCGGGGGTCCGTGCTCACCCCTGGGATGCGGGGCAGAAGCTGTGTGGGGTTATGCTGTGTGTTGGCTAGGAGTGAAGAGAAGCAGAGGGAGAAGGATGGAGAGAGCTCCCGGGCAGCCCGCAGGGTGTGGTGGGAGTTCCTGTGGCCCGTGGCAGGAAAGCCTGTCTGACTGCCACGTGGCCTCCAAAACCACCAACACCCAGAGCCAAAAGTGAGAGTGTGTTATGTGGACAAGTGACAGGATGCAAGGCCAGGGAGAAGGACGGAGAATGTGCAGAGTTGATGCCAGTGCCCCCCTCTCTTGTGATTCGCCGTATAGACAGATCTTTATCGTGAACTTGACTGCTTTCAGAATTGTGGCTGAGTTTACTAATGTCCCTTTATTCAGCCATTTAACCACCATCAGCTCTACTGGATCCTGAGCTAGGAAGGCAGTAAAGCCCCTGTGCCTCAGGACCGGCAGTCAGTTCACCATAGCACAGCGCACCGAGGCGTGGGTCTGAGCATGGAGGAAGGAGAATGAGTGTGGCCAAGGGAGCTGGAGAAAATGTCTCCAAGAAGGTGGCATTGAGGCTGACATTAAGGTTGGGCTTTGGGCAACCCCTAGGTTGTGAGGCAGATAGGCATCGTTGCCAGGGGCAATAACTTCTTTTTGGTTTTGGGTATTTTTGTTTTTCCTGCATTACTGGCCGGTGTTCTGCATCAAGCTACACCTTCAGCCCTTTTGTCTTTAGAGCTATTTTTGAGCTAGAGTCTTCCTTTTTGCCCATTCTGGCTTGGACTGCATTCACACAGTAGCTGGCCTGTCAAACACATGCCAACACACCCAGAGGTGTTTTTTCCTTTTCTGTTGAGATATTTCTTCTTTTCTGTTGAGCCTTTATGGCACATCTGGCTTAGAACCTCCCATCTGAACTTCCTAGATAGCTCCAACGACAGCCGTATGCCACGGTATCCAGCTGTTGGTTGAGATGGGTGTCTCATGAGCACAGTGCCTGGGCTAGCCTCAAACTGCAGTCTGCCCAGGCTCCACCACCCGAGTAGCTAGGGCGGAAGGTGTGAGCCACAGGGCAGCAGCATAGTGGGCTGACTGTAAATGGCAGTACTCCTTCAGCTAGCACACACAATTGACCCTCTCCTCTCCACTCACATCCTTGTCAGAGATCACACAGGAAGAACACATTGTGTACAGCTTTATGATATGGTTGGTCTGACACATCAGATTTGAATTT
Organism: Dipodomys ordii; assembly: GCF_000151885.1. Taxonomy (NCBI): domain Eukaryota; kingdom Metazoa; phylum Chordata; class Mammalia; order Rodentia; family Heteromyidae; genus Dipodomys; species Dipodomys ordii. The sequence continues at coordinate 17,806,618 of NW_012267236.1, forward strand.
CTTACAATCAAAATGTTTAAACATGGGCTAGGTGCCGGTGGCTCACACCTCTCATCCTAGCCACACAGGAGGCTGAGATCTGAGGATCAAGGTTCAAAGCCAGCCCAGGCAGGAACTCTTATCTCCAGTTAGACTCTTATCTCCAATTAACCACCAGAAAACTGGAAGTGGCGCTGTGGTTCAAGTGGTAGAGCGCTAGCCTTGAGCTGAAGAGCTCAGTGCCCAGGCCCAGAGTTCAGGCCCCATGACCAACCAAAAAATAAATTACTAAACATGACACTAGGAGGAACCTGGCATGAGCCGTTCCGTGACAGCCGCAGTAAGTGAACATTGCCGAAATGCGATCTGCATAGACTTGATTTCCTCACCAAAAAGAAAAGATGATAATACAACATAAAGCAGAAAAGCTGTCAACTATGAAAGTCATGGAAACCATATGTCAACTAAGAGGATGAGACCAGGGAGAAAGACAGCACAGTGAGCAGCACAAAGGGAACTCGGTGCTGAGCTTCCTAAAGGATTAAGCGAGAGCGACTTAAACCCTGCTGTTGATTGTCTGACTTACTCAGGGGATTGTGGAACTTGCTCTTTTTCCCATAGAGTAGAAAAAAAGACTTTCCCATTGAGAACATGTTTTCCTGTGGATCTGCACTTGAGAAAGAACTAGGGCTGAAGAATATAGACCATGAGGAAAGGCCAGCGAGGTGGATGGAGAATGTGGTTGCCAAGAGCACAGTTTTGGAAGTCACCACTGCCCTAAATTCTGCTTCTGGCTCTGCGACGCACTGACTACATCGTATTAAAGTTCTTGCACTTCATTTCTACCTGAGTAAAACTGAGAAGTAAAAGTACCCGTTTCATGGTTGGATGAGGAGCTCAGGGTCATCACCTTCCCATCATATAGTTTCTGGCTCTCCCTGTGTGGTAAGGAAGCCAAGGCCTGGCCCTCCTTATGCTGAAAGGAAGCCATGTCTGCTGCCTATGTCTGTTTCCTCACATGCACACATCTTCTAAGTACTTTGTGGAGCAAGTGTTGTCAAAACAGACACAAGTAGGCATGATGCCCACGTCCAGCGGGCTACGTGTCACGGCCAGTTAGAGCACAGTCAATCTGACAGCAAACCCTGCTCACATTTTTCCTTCTTATTTCTTGAAGGTGAACGATTCCAATTGTGACCAGGAACTTCTTTCCCTGCTCCTGGACGCCCGGCTGCTGGTGAAGTGCATCTCCACCCGCTTCTATCCGCATATCATTGACCACCTCTTGACCAGCATCCAGCAGGGGCGCTGGGATGTGGAGGAGCTGGCTCGACACCTGCGGGGGGCCGGCCACGAGGCTGAAGCCGGGTCGCTGCTCCTGGCTGTGCGGGGGACTCACCGGGCCTTGAGAACTTTCAGCACTGCCCTCAGTGCAGCGCAGCACTGGGTGTGAGCGCTGGGTGTGAGGCCAGCAGGCCCTGCCCCTGAGCGACAGGGCCTTGTGCTGGACCTGCACACTGGTCCCGTGGGGAGCAGGAGGCAGTTCCAACAAGTTTCAAATAAAGCCGTATGGAAACAATGAGCCCCTGCCTGGTTGGAAGCCTTGTGTTTTTTCCGTTCTTATATGGACTGGTTAATATGCCCTCCTGTTCACTGACTCTTTTTCAACCTTCTTTTCCGGATAGGATACTACTAACAAGAGTACCAAAAGCTGCAGTTCAGATAATTGGACTGTGTGTGAGAGAGTGCCAGTCACCTGTGGCTGGGTCAGGTGTTGTAGGATGGAAGAAGGGATGCTCCGGTTGGTTCTCTGGTTTAGGACAACGTATTCTACCTCCCCAGAATAAGGTTGTAATATTCATCCCAAGAACTTCATCAATAGTCGGGTGCCAGTGGCTCATACCTGTAATCCTAGCTACTCAGGAGGCTGAGATCTGAGGATTGTGGTTCAAAGCCAGCCTGGGCAGGAAAATCCATGAGACTCTCACATCCAATAAACTACTCACAAAACCAGAAGTGGCACTGTGGCTCAAGTGATAGAGCACTCGCCTTGAGCTGAAGAGCTGAGGGACAGCTCCCAGGCCCAGAGTTCAAGCAGCAGGACCAAAAAAAAAAAAAAAAAGAATTGCATAGATAGTATGTGAGGCTCTGTCAAATGCATAGAAGGCACCTAAGAAATAGTAATCCTAGTGTTACAGTCTATGACAGGCTGTGGCCGGTACCAGCCACAAAGGTTGCTACAGGGTTAGGGCCTCACACTGGGTCAGCATCAACATGATCAGGTTGGAACATTTGCATCCTTTGTCAAACCACAGAAGGGATGTTCGATACTTTCTCCCACTGCAGCAACCTGCACTTGAGGACTGAGGCTCGGACTGGATGTCCTAGAGGTAGCGTTCCTAGGTCTCACCAATCCAAGCCATGCCACAGCCTAGGAAGCAGACGGGACCTCCTCACCAACGTGGCGGCTATTGCCACCAGGGGCAGCCCTCTGGACGCAGGCACAGAGATAATTACCATAGATAATTACTGTAGATACGCTATCATTGGAAAAGGCAACCCCTGCAGTTTCCTTATTGGTACTTCAACGCCAGCAGGCTGAACATAACATGGCTTCCTGTGGTCTCTGCCACAGGATGTGGACCATGCTACATGATTTTTCTCTGCCGTATAGTGCTTTAGGGCAGAAGAGTCTCCGTGTTGTATACCACACATTCCCACTAAGGCCATATACCTGTCTGGCTCTACCATGTGTCTAAGAATACCATCTCTTTGCATGGCAATCCACACTACTGCCATTGACTTATCATTCCTGCCCCTCTTGATACACCACAGAGTCCTCTGATAAGAAAGATTTAGTCATCTTTGGAGGAGACTAACTGCATAAACTCACACCCTTAAGTTTAACTTTTTATCTATCCCAAGACTGAGTTCCTGCCTAGCCCTTCAGTAGCACTTGAACTTGAGGGTGACTTGGGTTCAAGCCTCTGAAATACTTCAGAGAAAAGCGAAGTGTGTCTTTCTCCCAAACAAGGGAACAGCTGTCCAACCAGACCCAAACATGCTTCCAGGATCTCTGGTGGCCCTAGCCATATGCCACATCATTGGCCAAGTCCCCCCAGAAAGTGTGCCTGCTGCATTCTCCAACCTTGCAGCTGCCCTCCATTATTTCAAGGACTCAAGTTCTTATCATCAGAACCCAAATGTTTAACCAAGGTTTAAGTCGCTCCTATGGGGGAAAAAGAGAACAAAAAGCAAAGGAATCACTCCAGCTTTCTACCAGTTGCATAAATGCTTCAAACTACTGCATTGGTTTTTATGTTGTCATTTGGAATGTCAACCATATGTTGTCTTTCTTGTCAGAGAAATCCTTTCATCATTTATTCCAAGTCTTTCCCTTTGAAAGCAAAGCAGAATAAGACAGGGCAGCTGTGGTCCTTTGGCTCCCTCTGATTCTTCAGTGAGGCTTCCTGGGGAATGGACCCAAGAGCAAGCCAGAGTTTGGGGGGGGGGGCGGAGGAGGGGGAGGGTTACCTTTGGGATCACGAGCCCTGGTATGAATACTGAGACCCTTTGGGTGGGCCACTCATCTCTGGGCCCTGGTTTCTATATTTTACTAATTAGTAATAAATAATTTGCCCAAAGACAAAGACAGCAGGGAATAGGAAAGTGAGACAAACTCAGGGAATTGACTTGGAAGCTAGCCCTTGGCCACAGCGCTGTGTTCACATGAGCTATGAGAAAGCATGTGGGACTCCTGGCTGGGCAACCTGGGTGAATTTTTGTATGGCATATGAGTAACACACGTTTCTATGTGTTCAGAACTGATAGTGAGATGACAGTATTGATGGTAATTTATGGCAAGAGGGAACTCTGAAATGTTGACTGACTCTTCTCACCTTCCTGCTGGTGGCTCGATGGGGGTAGGAACCAGAAGCTGTGACACAAGTCAGGTTGGGACTCCATGAATCTGAAGAAGTCCACCAGCTCCAGTCCTCTTTCCCTGGCCCTCAGCCATGCTGAAACTAGGTTTGTTTTTTTTTTAATTTAATTGTATTGTAAAGATGCTGTACAGAGGGGTTACAGTTACATGAGTAAAGTAATGAGTATATTTCTTGTCGAGAATTTTTACTCCCTCCTTTGTTGTTCTCCCACTATCCCTTCCCTCCCTCACCTCCCTTACTCCTCCTCCACCCCCTCCTCCAAGTTGTAAAGTTCATTTCCAATACAGTGTCATGTGAGTATCATTGTTGTAATGGGTCATCCTGTGTCCTTGCTTCAGCATTTTGTTATTCTCCTTCCCCTCCCCAAACGTATATGCAAGATGCAGGGTACCAATAGCAAGTACAGTGAAACAGGAGATATATATATACCATAGGGGGAAGAACATACAAATGAAACAAAACAATCACATTGTTGCTGAGGCTAGTTTTAAGAAGAGACCCAATGGTATGCAGTGAAAAGTCAAGGCTAAGCACTGGTTTCTCATGTCTTTAATCCTTTCTACTCAGGAGGCTGAGATATAAGGATCACATTTAGAAACCAGGCCAGGCAGGAAAGTCCATGAGACTCCTTTACCCAGTTAATCACCAAAAGTGAGAAGTGGAGCTGTGGCTCAAGTGGTAGAGTACAAGACTTGGGTGAAAACGCTAAGGTATAGTGCCTAGGCCCTGGATTCAAGCTCCAGTACCTGCCCAAATGAAATGTGAAGTTCTGAGGCTTATAATCTATAGCTACATTTAGATCTGGAGTTGGGGTTCTTTTTTAATCAATTGACTCAGTTCCCTGAATGTGACTTGGAGTTCAGGGCATGTTAAATTTTTCTTTCACCTTGAAAACCAGGTCTTATCCTTTTGGAACGAGAACTCATTATGATAATTATAGCAGGAGAGCTTTCAAAAGCTAGCTTGCTCTATTCTTTGGAGCGAGCTACCTTTTTCTCTGGTTAAAAGTATGGAGCAGTAGCTCCATACTTTCCCATTTAGTTCCAACAGCTGAGGCCTCATCCTTAATAACCCCACCCTCATTATAATTGGAAGATGGCTTGAACAGTAAGAACAAAGGAAAATGGACTCCAGCATGTTCGCAAGCTAGAAGAAAAGGAGGCTGCTTTTAAAGGAATGTAAAATGATTTATTGATCATTCACCATTATTCACAACAAACTAAACAATATACAGTTGGGTAACATTCTGATTACCATAAAGTTGTTTTTCTGGCTTTTGTGGAACCCAGTACTGAAAAGATTGAGCCTACATGTAAGGAATGCGTTGAGGTAAAGGAGAAGCATGCAAGTCAATAATTATAAAATTTAGTTCATGTAGGCCAGCAGGTCCTAAATAGTTGAAGTCTCTTACCAGCTGATTTACATTTTCAGGATCCAAGTCTTTAGATATCTCATGATCCATGAGCTTTCAGTATACTAAAAGCCGGCTCACTGCAGAAACTTAGTGAAAGGAAATCAAAATTTGTAGTTTTCTTATCTGGGTGGGGGAAGTTGTTGGTAGGAATAAATTGGTTCCTTTTAAGAAATTTTGCAAGCTAGGCACTGGTGGCTTATGCCCGCCTGTAATCCTAGCTACCCAGGAGGCTGCTTGAGATCTGAGGATGATGGTTCAAAGCCAACCTGGGCAGAAAAGTCCACAAAACTTATCTCCAATTAACCATCAGAAAGCCAGAAGTGGTGCCATGGCCTTAAGCAAAAGCAGCTCAGGGACAATTCCCAGGCCCTGAGTTCTGTGGCAGGAAGTAGGAGAACCTAAAATTTTCAGCTGGCCTGGCTAGCTTAACCTAGCATGGTCAAGGCTAGCCTGAGCTGCCTAGGGACTGCCTCAAAACAATGATAAATGACAAGAACCAAAACAAAGGCCAGGGATGCTACTCAGTGATACGTCATTTACCTATCATACACAAGGCCTGGGTCTGATGCCAGACACCTCAAAACAAACAAAATCACCAAAACAAAAATGTACCTCTGTAAGTATTTTATGTTTACATATACACAAATAATTCAAGATGGCATTTCAATGTAGAAGTTAAAGACAAGTTGTTCTGATCAAGTAGTGACCAAAAAAAATTGCCTGATATTTAAAAACAAACCATTCCTGGATACAGAGGAAATATTCCATGATAGCAAATATTTATTTCTGAGAAAGGAAACAACTACAGAAAGCCTTTTAATATATTTGTTCAAAGTAACCATTGCTATTGAGGGAAAAAAATCTCAACAATCCCCCCAGTACTACTTTTTCAAAACCAACACATCAAACTTGATTTTCATTAGAATGTAATTATTCTCACCATTAATTTAAAAACTAAGACTCATAGTGTTCACACACACACACACACACACATACACGCACGCACGCACGCACGCACGACTAAGACTCATAGTGTTCACACACACACACACACACACACACACACACACACACACATACACACACGCACGCACGCACGCACGCACCCAGAGTAGAGGTATGAGATGGAAGGCTTGGTTTACCATTCTGATGAATCCAGAGTTTAGACTCGAGAGCTTAAGGGGTACAACCTGCTCACCGCTTTGCATCAAGAATCACATCCGGCTCTCACTGGTGCAGTAGAAAGTAACGGCTCTAGTGGTGGCGTCAGAGTCCTGGAGCAGGCGTGTCTCCTCCCAGTGGCTATCAGTGGCAGATTTCTGACACCTGAGCCCCTGCAACAGATAGGTGGAGGAGGAAGTGGAAGGATGCATGCTGCAGACAATCCCAGCAGGCTCTGGGGCTGGAGGACAGGTGGAACCTGCACTGTGCTGTGGGTAATCCTCAGCCTGAATGAGGGAATGGTGGTGTTTGGGAAAGCAGCCTTCCAGTCACTGAGTGGTGTGATTTAGGAAGGAGCACTGGACTGGAGTCAGGCTAAAACCAGCCAGGCTAGTTTATGACCTCAGGAACATTTATCCTTTCGTTCCTTGGCTGTTACCTGCCACCCCTCCCCATTGTGGGGCTCAAATTCATAGGAGACAGAGAGGTCAAGGATGTACCAAGATGAGATGAGAGGGAAGGCGGAGAAGGGCGAATCTGGGCATTGATCATGTCTGCTATGGCTAGAGAGTAGACAGCATAAAATCCTAAAGTGCCGTCTCTGACCTTGCTCTTGTGCTGTTAATCCATGTTTTGGCACTTGAATTGTCAGAGTCTCCACTCTGTCTGAGCTGGGTTGAGGCTAAGTGATCAGAATCCTGTCTTTTCTAGAAGACAGCCACTTAAGTTTGCAGACCAGGGGACAGTTGGACAGTGGACCATCCCCGTGTCTGAGAAAAGCTTGGGCTCTAGCAGCCACTGGCATGGTTGTGCCATGGAAATTCTACTAATTTCTATTTTAGGTGAAGGATTCAGTCTTCTATTGATGACATTCCCTTCCACATTAGTGGTGACTTCTCATGTAGCACTTCCTTAGCGTTTCCCTCACTGCTGGTCCTCTGCCATTTGCTTGTAAATTTGCTCCTAACTTGTAATCCTAGACTCTTTCCTTAAACCAGAAGACTTTCTGTTTAACAGTAACAAAACATCAGTGTTCTCAATCCAAAACAAAGAGATGCTCAAGACTTTCTATTTGATAACAAAAATAATACATATTGAGTACCTATATATGTCAGTTAAGCCACAAGCTATCTCCAGCCAGTAAAGTTGATAATCCTTCACCCTTGTATATAAGAAAAGCAGTTTATGGGCTGGGAAGGTGGCTCAGTGGTAGAGTGCTTGCCTTGCATGCATGAGGCCCTGGGTTTGATTCTTCAATGCCACATAAACAGAAAAAGCTGGAAGTGGCACTGTGGTTCAAGTGGTAGAGCGCTAGCCTTGAGCTGAAGAGCTGAGGGACAGCACCCAGGCCCAGAGTTCAGGCCTCACAACTGACAAAAACAAACAAACAAAAAAACAGCTTAAAAGGGTTTATTAATTTCCCCAAGGCCTTCCTCTACAAGAGGGAGACCAGGATTTGAATTCTTGTCACTGTGACTCCAAAGGCCTTTCCTTACTCCTATGAAATTATAAGATAGTATGCATGTTTGGTTTAGTCTGTATATCTTTGGTTGCATGTAATTGATCATTTCTGATTTTGTATGTTAGAATTATCTCTCCTTGTTGGAAAGTAAGGTTTGAACTCAGAGCCTTGCATTTGCTAAGCAGGTATTCTACTCTAGCTCTTTTTCCTCTCATTTTTCAAATTGGGTCTCATTTTTTGCTCAAGCCAGCCTGGACTGTGAGAGTCCTATTCACACTTCTTACATTATTGAGATGGCAGGTTGTGTCATCATGTCCAGCATTTTTCTTGGCCTGAGATGAAGTCTTGTAAGTTTTTTTTTGCCCAGTTTGGACTTGAATCACAATCCTCCTGATCTCTGCCTCTTGTGCAGCTAGAATTGCAGGCATTAGCCATCTTTTTGTTTTTGATTGGGCAAACTGAGGTTTGTCATGGGTATTTTTGGGGGGGTCAAAGGTCACCTTTATTTTCTTGTAACCAGGGACATCACAGTCTCATTTTCATCTATTCCTAACAGGCCACATTTGCAGGTTTTAAAAGTTGTTGAAGGAAATTTCTTTTGTGACTTATGTAGACTTGTATAATTAGTCCTTGGCATCTGGTGTTTTTCCCACTGGGTTGGAGAGCACCTCCTTACATGGCTGATCACATAGTGAGCGATCTGCTGCAAGGAGGGATCCCCCACCTCCAGCCCTCTTCCAGATCAGAGGTGAGTGAGATTCTGCCAAACCCCACACTGCACCTTTGGACAATTTACCCAGTGCTCAGGAGGGATGTGGTGCCAGGCTCAGAGCACGCTCCTTCGGCCTGCTCCTGTCTGCTGTAGAAGAGGTATGTTCTGTCCGTCCTTGGTTTACACGGGAGGAAGCTGTCCCACAGAGAGGTTTTCTCCCTGCCTGCCATTGCACCAGTGCGGGCAGTGCCAGCATGGGGTTCACGGCTGCACTCCATGGCACCCCCATCGCCTCACCTCTGAAGGGTGGAGGCGTAAGGGATGGGGGAGCAAAGGGATGGGACATCATGAGAGAAGGGGTGGGGGTGCCACCGTGCTAGGCCTTAGCAGGTGGGGGAGGGGATGTGAGGAAGGTGGGTCTCTGACAAAGGCCAACTAAGCAAGGGCTGTAGAATGGGGCGATTCTCGCAGCCAACCGCAGACGGGCAGGGCGCAGGGATCTCTCAAAAGACTGGCCAGGGACAGTGTCATGATGCTGTTTCCCAGCCATCTCTGTGCCTTCACTTACTGGGTTCACACCTGCTCCGGCAATGGACCTTACCATCACACACCCCTGCATTCCAGACACAAACCCATGGCTCAGCTGTCATTGATTGAGAAAGACAGCCCCCTTACCACCTCTCCTGGTAAATGGCAGGCATGCTCTGGCTGGGTGTGCAGCACGGCAAGGGGGTGGCTTCTGCCCCAAAAGAAGAAGGGGAGCCATCAAGGACATGGGGCTCTGCAGCTATTCAGATGACTGGGCAGAAGGCTGCACCAGCCCAGGGCAGAGCACCAAGGATAGACTCAGCAAGCCCTGATGTTTGCTGAGGGGCAGGAAGTAGGGAGGGAAAAGCAGGATTCTGAGGATAGCTCAGCCCTGCCATTTACTGACCGTGTCATCCGAGCTGCACTCCAGTGTGTGCTGACATCAGGAGACCTTTCCCACTTCCAGAATTGCTGAAGGGAAGGAAGAGCAGCCCCAACCCCGTGGCCTTGTCATTCCTTGCAGGAACACCTGCAGCAGTTGCCATGGCAACGCCCTGCTCTTCTAGCCAGCCTAACTGACAGTTAACTGTGGTGGGCGTGGTCAGCCTTGAGGACCAGAGTGCTGCAAGGAAGGGCGAATGCTGACGCGTGGGGGCCTCCTGTGCTGTGGAGCCCTTCAACGATTGTTCCAGGCTCTGTGCTGGTGGGATGTCTGGGAGGGTGGGAGACAGGGAGTGGGGTTCAGACAGCCCTCCGCTTTCCGTGGGCACTGTTCCCACAACCCTTTGGTGTGCAGAGAGACTAGGCTCAGAAATAGGAGAAGGGTTGTTCTTATTCCTGTTTGTAAATACACAGAACAGCTTCTGAGGTGCAGTTCTCAGCCTTGGATTTACAAAACAATCACCCACATCGTAGAGGGCCAGAAGGGGAGGAGTCAAGGAACAAGTACAGGTCACACAGAGCTGGGAGCCTTGTCCCTGCCAGTCCCTTCCTGCTCCTCTCCTCCCCAACGCCCGACAGGACCCCAGCTTATTCAAGTAATACTTGCACGGCCAGCTCTTGTCTCTAGGGTAAAAGCTCATCCTGATGCAACTTTCTGTGAAGTATTCAAGTGTTTTACTTCTGCTGGAAAAGGAAGGCTCCAGCCTTTATGTTCAATGTGGAGTTTGGTTCGCATCTCAGCACCATGTCATAGATAATGATTGTGTGGTCTGGTAAATGGTGGCCAAGCAAAGGGACCATGCTGTGATGGTGGCTTTGAAGAGACCAGGGCTGTGAGGAGAAAGGGTCTGATCAGGCAGCATGCGGCTGCATTTCTGCAGCTTCTCTCCTGTCCCCTACTTCAGCTTCCTCCTACGTGCACTGTGGTTCTGCAATCTGCGTCCTACGGGCATGGAGTGGCATGGAGTTACCTGGTGGGTCCCAGAGCCCAGGCTGATGAAAACTGGGCATGGTTCTGGGAACTGTGGAGATGCATGCCATGCAGCTTTGCCCTCAGATAGCTTACAAAAGTCAGGGGAGACACCCAGATGGTCATTAGAGGAAAGTTCTTATACCAGGAATTCACTGCCCCTCCCCCCCAGATTTATATGAATGGGCTTCAGAGTGTTCAAGAAATCCATAAAATCGCACACCAAATTATTCAGTGTCTACATGGGAAGGGGGTGTCCCATATCTTTCTCTAGATCTTCGAAACTCCTGAAAAGTTAACAGCCACAGAGTACAGATGGTTTGGAGGTAACAGAAAGTAACAGAAATTACGCTGGGTGAGTTTCCTGTGGCTAGGAAGTTTCACTGTGCCTAGGAAAGCAGCCGCAGCACAGGGGACTTGAACCCCACCGCACAGTCCAGCTTAGCCTTTACTGTGACCTGAACATTGGCGTCCCCCAAATTGCACATGTAAAGAGCTGAAGTCTGTGGGAGGTGAGTAGGTTATTCAGGTGGACTCTGTATAAACGTCAAGAGCTGAAGTCTGTGGGAGGTGAGTAGGTTATTCAGGTGGACTCTGTATAAACGTCAAGAGCTGAAGTCTGTGGGAGGTGAGTAGGTTATTCAGGTGGACTCTGTATAAACAGGGTCCGCACCCTTATAAGAGGAGGCCGGGCTGGTTGACCTAGGCCTTCATGAGGACACGCACTGACGGCGTCGTGAATGAGAGTGGACCCTTGCTAAACACTGAATGTATTGCTGTCTCCATCTTGGGCTTCATAGCCTCCTAAACTACAAGCAGTAAATTCCTTTGTACATAACTCACTTTGTCTCAGCATTTTATTAGAGTGGCCAGAAGAGACAAAGGCAGCCTTCCACACAATCAGAAGGAACACAGAAACAAGCTTTGGGAAGCCAGACTTGGCCCTCGGTGTGGAATGCTGTGCCCTGTTCCAGCGAGAAAGGCTCATCTCCCACTGGCCTCTGCAAAGAGACCTTGGACAGGAGGGGCAGCGACTCCACACAGCGGCTGTTCATGGCAGCTATACAATGACATCTTTCTCAGCTTCACAGCTCTCCCACAGAGAACAGCCCTCTCTTAGCTGGTCTGTCTCAGTCCAGTGAAACAAAACTGCTCAGAGGGTAACGTGGGGGGGGCAGGAAATTGTTGCTTTTTATGCCTGTCAAGCGTCTAGTGAGGTTCAGAATAAAACTCGCTACTGTGAAAGAGAGGATGAAATAAAAGGAGCTTTTATTACCATGGGCTCTGCCTTGTTCAAGATGCTTACCTTTCCATTGTGAAACATAAACCTTCTGTGTGTCTTGGCACTGAGCGAAGCCAGTGATGAGTTGCTGGTGATTTCCTCTCCTAGACCATCTGGGCTGCCCAGCCGTCTCTGTAGGAATGCTTACACGGTGGAAAGGGAGCAAGGAAATGGCTGAAAGTTTTCAACAGGCAGTTTTATGCATGTGCGGCAATTACTTCTGCAGCAAGAAGGAGGAAGATTTACTATGTCTGTGTCTAGAAATGCCAAGCCCTGCGAATATTGCACTGTAAAATCCAGCGTCCAGAAAGAATACAGGCCTGGCGGAAGAGGGACGCCCTGCTTTCTGGAACCCTGGCAAGATACCATCTGCTCATCGATTCAGAAGAGAGGTGACCCCTACCCTAGCTCCCAGGGGAGGTGAAACAGAGCCAGGGTAGGGCCGATGTGGGGCGGGGGTGGGGGGGAGGTGCCTCTTGGCTACAAACGTACACTAAACATACATCTAATCCATTAGATGCCAACCAGAATCTCTTTCACTCTCTGTAAATTCTTCATATTCTCTGTCTGGCTCCTCACTCATCAAGCCTTCTATAAGCTCAGTGTCTTTGAAAGGAATTCAGTCCCCTCAGAAATGTAAAGGAAGGGTTTATAGATTCCCTACTAGGCACCAGCCAAGCTTTTAGGGTTTGACACATGTATTTTCCTCTAGGACTGATATGAATTTTGAGAGGTAGAGATTTTTATACCAGGGCTACAGATGTCGTTCTAGTGCTAAAGTGTCTGCCTACAAAGCCCAAGGCTCTGAGTTCAAATCCCACAGATTTCTATCCCAAGTTACAGAGGGAAAGGGGAGAATGAAATATGAAATACTTTCCCAAGGAATTCAGCCAGTTAAAAGACAATGCTCAAAGCTTGGTGTTTGTTGTTGTTAGTATTTACCCTCTTATAAATTTATTTATGTTTCAGCAGCAAATTGATGAAGTCTTAGCACACTGCCATTGCCTTGGGAATGACCGCTTCCCTCACCCTTAGTCTGGGGAGGCCTGGCGCCAGTGCCTTCCGTGCTGCTGGCTTCACACTCAGCGCAGGTGCTTCTGTTACCCTGAGCCCGCCCACCTCCCCCTTGCCAAGCACTGCCCAGTGAGATGAGGACTCGGTTCTGTTGTCTAGGGACCATCTCAGCTTAGGTTCCTCAGAGTTCAGTGGCGACAGGGAGAAGGAAGCCAGACAGCCTTTCTGGAGGAGATGAATGCCAGTAAGAAGGTAACACCTTGGCCAGGTGTATGTACCATACCTGGAATCCTGGCTTACTTGAGGGGCAGAGATTGGGAGGATTGTGGTTCCAGGACAGGTGGGACAAAAAAGTCCTTCAGACGCCATCGCAGCAGGAAAAGCTGGGTGTCATGGCATTGTCTTGTCACTCTAGCAAGCATAAATAGGGGATTTCCATCCAAGCAAAAGAGCAAGACTCTACCTCAAAAGACAGCCAGAGTGAAAAGGAATATCAGTAGCATACCTATCTCCAAGAACAAAGCCCTGAACTAAAACCCCAGGACAGGAGGAGGGAAGAAGGAAGGTGGAGGAGAAGAGAAAGAAGCGGCAGAAAAAAAGAAGAAGGAGGAGGCTGTAACACCCACAATCTCCCAAGTGTTGAAATCAGCTCACAGGTGAATGAACAGAGGAGGGTAGTGAGGAGGCGAGAGAACACTGGCAAGTGCTTAGGAGAGCAAAGGATCAGCCGAGGCCGCACAGAGCAGGCTGTGCAGACCCACTGGGAAGAGCATAGAGACAGCCACAGATCCATCAGGAGGGAGACGACTTCTCAAGGCCATGCCTGAGTCTGAGCAGAAGGACTCTGGTTAGCTGTGGCCTCCTATTTCCTGATGGATATCCACTCTTGGTCATGCCTCTGTTAGACACTACAGATTCAGAGGCCCACGAAAGTTCCTTGACTCTATAGTAGAGTAGAAAGGCCATGAACAAATGTTTGAATGTCAAGGCAGGCTACACCTGTAATTCTAGTCACTCAGGAGGCAGAGATCTGGAGGATCTTGGTTTGAGACCAGCCCACATGGCAATAGACTTATGGCCCAGTCACTGGCTCCAGTTCAATAGACTTCATCTCCAGAATAATCCCTATAAAGCCAGGTTGAAATCGCAAGTGCCAGCCTAGCAAGTACAAAGCTCTGAAGTTAAACGCCAGTACTACCAAATAAAATAAAATATACGGAGTCAAAGACAAGTCTGAACGTATGGTGCTCTCAAGGAGAGCCTGGAAGGCTCAAGCTTATTCTGTGGCCTGGCTTTACGGACCTCTTCCCTCCCACCTCTGCATTGACCTCATCCTGCATGGGTGCCCGATTGCTTCTCCTGCCCCCAGCAAACTAGGCTGTGCATCTAGACACCCTCTCCCTGAACAAACAAGGGGGTGCATCTAGATGCCCTTTCCCTAAACAAAATAAAATAGGCAGAAAGGACTAACTACCTTGTGGCCCGGTTGCTGGCTCCAGGGACTGAGATCTGTAAAACTGCAAGTCTCTTTTCTTTCCAAATGGGCACCAAGTATTCTCTTGGGGTCAGTGGGCCAGGTCTGGTCTCTGAGAGGCCTGATGGTATCATATCACGTGTCAAGGATGTGGGCAGAGGAGCTACAGTTCACCTTGGTGGCTCAAATAGGCCCCTGCCCATGCAGCAGTTACGAGATGCTATCAGACATGTCTTGTGGAAATGTACTCATTACCTTACTTATGTAATGAAACCCCTCTGTCCATTGCCTTGACAATAAAAATAAGTTAATTAAAAAAAGAAAAGGCTTGTGTTTTAGTATATAACCAAGAACAATGGGTGCACATCAGATAATTTTCTATTTATTGTGATAACCATCATATATGCTGAAAATTATATGTGTGCAATAAAGAATAATAAATACCCTTTAAAAAATTCACCTCTCAGTCCAAGTATTACCATTCTTCACCCCTCTGCTGTGTGGGACATGGTGAGATGCTCCCTTTATGAGGAGCAGGCCCTCAGCTGACAGGAATGGCTGCTGCCTTGATCTTGGACTTCAAAGCTTCCCAACCATGTCCACAGGTGAAATGTTAAGTAAGTAAATGTAAGTTACATTGACTCCAGCTCTGGTGACTTTGAGGGTCAGAGGATGCTAGCTCCAGAATGAGGAAGGTCTGGGTCCACCTCTTGTTCACAGTGGAGACAAAGAGCTTGTTGCACAGAGAAGTGGATCGCCACACAGGGTAAGTGCAAGTGAACTGAATTCATTCCCCTACACACCCAGAGTGACACAAATCCAGCTAGAGCTCTGGCCAGAACCTCTAGAAGTCACATCAAAGAAACAGAACCTCAGACTACCAGTGCCTACGCATCCCTGGAGAGGAGGAAAGGAAAGCGATCCTGCCCACCAAAACCACATTCTCTCCGCCGAGGTCCCCGATGAGCAGCCCTGGCCACTTCACTCCAAGTCCAGCTGAGACTTGAGGAGAGACTGGTGAAACTCAGGCCATCTGTCAACTTCTTTGTTGAGGCGGGGAATTTCACCAGCTGTCTCTGTAACTAGAGACAGACTAGAGAGTATCCACTATATCATTTTTCAGACTTGGAATAAACCAAAATCAAAATATGCCAACTTCCAAGCAGAGTCACTAGCCCAGTCCGATGCTTTAAAATAATCATTACAATGGAATGAAGATTTGGAACACTAGCTGGTGCCAGCATGCCAACACTGGCATGGTTTGCTTCACAGCACTTCAGCTCCAACCAGGCTCCAGTGCCAGCACTGAATGCTGTGACCTGTACCAAGAACTGCTGGCCTCAAGAGCCCTGCATTTCCAAGCTCCTAAAATCTTAATGACAACACACATTAGTACAGCACTTTGAGTTTATAAAAAAGAGTTTACAGACATTAGCTCATTTAATTTACTGCTCACAACATCCCTGTAACTTACAACTTCACCATAAAGATAGATCTTTATTTTCTTTAGAAGAATGCCAGGATTTAGGGAGAGAGGTGGATTTTTTCCAAGGTCATGTAGGTGCCCGGGTGGGCACAGAGATTCTTGCATTTGGGTCTTCTCCCTCTGGGCGTTTCCACCAAGTGGCTATAACTAAAAACAGGAAGCCTAATTTCAGAGCCTACACTCTGTATGGGATTGACACGGTTCTCAAATCTTAACCTGGTTCAGCTTCTCTACATGTCTACTCTGGTAGATGCTAATTCTGGTGGATGTTAATACTAATTGATTTGATTGCTTGTAATTGTGAACACTTGCTCTCAGAAGATCCTATTGCTTTGTTGAATAGTTTGAGTGTTTGAACATTGAATCAGGATCCACTTGGACCTGGTCCTCCTTCAGAATGCTGTTCTTCCATGACCACCTTGAAGGTGTCTAGCTTCTTCTTGCATGACCCTTTTCAGTAAAACCGTGAGCCCGCCCGCCCCTATCTGGCTGGTGCTGGCTTTTGCATGCCCACAGTGTGTTTCTGAGGTGAATCCAGGAGCATCTGCATCCCTGAGCATCTCGGCTAGCAATCTGGCCAACCATTAACTGCTGGTTGATTCTTTTTTCCAGGCACTGATGTGGAGCTAACTGGGTTGGAGTGCCTGAATTGCTGTCTATTCCACACTGGGAAACCTTCGTTCACTTTTCTTTCCTGAAGTAGCTCTTAAATCCCTGGTGTTTTCTCTCAACCACTCGTGTCTCTTGACTCGCCTCCTGTGGGTCTCGTTCCAGCTCTCTGTCCTGCTGGCCTTGGTGTGGGCAGAGACCATTGCCATTGAAGGGAGAAGTCTTTGCAGCTGTATCCTCCCTGCATACACCGTGTACCCCGAATGGCCTATGGCAGGAGGCGTTGGTCTTCTCATGACAGTGCCCTGTGAGCCTCCTTGTCACAGCTAATGTGGGCAGCTGTGGTTAAGGAAGAATGCGGCTCCAGATGCTCCCACAGAGGCTGCCAAAGGTTGTGGCCCTTTCACTTGCCTCCATGTTGTTGACCCTCCACTCTGGTGCTCTGTCCCCCTGGCAGTGACAGTCTGTCTTGGGCTGTCAGCAGAAGGTTTATTCTGGAAGGATCTGGGCATCATGGCATTGACCTGTCTACATGGGAGGTGGCTTTCGGCTGCTCGCTCAGTGTCCCCAAGTCCCTGTGCATTTCCCTATGGGCCTACTTGTGCTCTGAAGCCCTAGGAAAGGTCTAGAATTTCTTTCTCAAGAGAGAGGGACAGTGAAACAAAGCTTTCCTCCTCAGATAAAAGTTTGGATGTTTCTGCAAGTCCACACAGGGAGACCTGAACACCAAGGGTTACCTGACTAACTTGCCTGAAGCTTGAAGGCTTGTAAGAAGAGGTAGTGAGCCTCAAACCTGGACCTTTTGGCTCTTGTTCTGTCCCCTGTACCAAGCACATGGCCTCTGAGCTCCCACACTCCTTATTCTCCTGCCTGTGTAAAGGACATAGATTCCACTTGCCTTTCATAGACAATGGCAGAGTCTGCCCTAGGCTGAACGCAGTCTCTGGGGCCCCTCTACCAATGCCTAGTGACCAAACAGACCCTCCCATGCCTATGTCTAGCTCTAGATACACAAAGGAACCCTGGGACAGGGTAGGACACAGCAGGAAGGCGTCAAGGAGCTTGTGAGGTTTGGGGCAAACTACACTCTCTCACGTGGTTTGATGCAAGCAAGAAACCACCCCAGCCACACAATAAAACATTCATTTCAGGTGGGTATGGTTGTGGACATCTGTAATCAGAGGTGGGGGATGGTGATTTTGAGGCCAGCCTGGACTGTGGATGAGATCCTGTCTCAAACAAAACATAACATGCAATGCCAAGTATATCATCTGAGCCTAGGAATAGCATTGATGGAAGCAAAAGTTTGGGGTCTAATATAGATCAAGCAGTGGATCTTCCCTTCATCATGCTACCTATTAATCAGACCCTCGATAAGGAAATTTTCTTGGCTGTGAATTTAGATAAAGACAGAAACTTCAAATCTCTAGTCTGCAGGCTCAGTCTTTTCAATTTTCTAGTGTTTCTGTATACTTCTCACTCATTAATTGTGATAAGGCCACATCTTTTATACTTTGAGTCTGTTTGAAGAATCTGGGGTTGGATGTGAGCTAAGGCCTCAGACACTGGCCCCCTGTGGAGATACAGGGATTTGGCTTGCCTTTAATACCAAAGGCTTAATGGGGAAGGTTTCCTTCTGGCTATGTGCTAGACTCAAGGACACAGATCAGATGTCTTAGCCTTGTGCCTGTACTGTCTAGTTCCAAAGCTCAGACAAGTCTCTACCACAGAAAGTTCTGGTGGCACTGCAGCCCCCCTGAGCCCTCATCTGAACACATCTTTCTTCCTGGACTTCACCCAGATGCTTCAATGGCCCCCTTTTTTGACCAGGCCCCCCCTCTTCCTGACAGTTTATGTAGACCCCACACCAACTCATCTCAGCTTACCCCCACCCTTAGCTACAGAGGCCCACCAGAGTCCCTGGTGATTGCCTGCCTCCCAACAGGTTAGACTTACAGAGGCAAGGCTGGTGTGACCACCCTTGGGTTCCTACAGCCTTGTTCCAGTCCTAGGCACACCAACAAGTCAAGCAGTCCTGCTTGCACTCACAACTGAAGAGTTGAGGCAAATTTGCAGCTGCTTCCTTACTGTCCCCAGTGAGTCTCCTCTCATCCAAGCTGCTTCCAAGGGATCCAGTGAGCAGGTCTGATAGTCTCTGCCTCCCTCCTGACCTCAGCACAGAGCTGGGACTCCTTGTAAAAATCTCCCAAGTTTTTCCTGGTCCTAGCCTGATGTCTTCTATGTCAATGCAACAAGAATCCAAGGAAATGATTGGTTTGCTTCTAATTTATTCATGAAGCAATGTAATAATTATTCCTCTCATCATTGGTGGCAAGCACATAGCTTGCATGGGAGTGGATAAGAGAGGACAAGCCTACAAGCTGTCCGTGACGAGCAGAAAGAAGCAATTTCCTTAATACAGTGCCTCTAAGGAATCGTCTTCCTCTAGGCGAGGGGGTAGGGGAACCTAGGATGCCTTCTAGCTTGGCGTCTCTGAGCAGAACAGCTTCCCAGCCCCTCTTCTACATCCTACCCATCATCCTCTGCTCCAGTTCCCTTGGATTGGGAGCTGGCTGCTTGTACACCTTTCTTTCCTGGAGATGGCTTCCTTCTCTTCAATGCAAACCACCACTCCATCACCACCACTACCTCTCCCCTTCAGAGCCACACAGAACAGTTGCTCTCCTAGGCTTCAGGCACTGGATGCATCTCACAGAGAGTCCCTAACCTATTCCTAAACAGCCATGGGGAGCCTCCCACAGGCAGACCATCACCCTGGAGGAACTGCTGTGCCATTGGTAGCTAACACTCCTGGCCATGCTGATCTGAGTCACAGTTGTCCACAGTGAGAGCCAAGTCTCAGCTGGAACTCTGGTGCCAAGACTAACATATAACAAATATGTCATCTACTATATATTAGTAGGAGGAGATTCCTTCACACACACGTCTATCTGTGCATATTCACTCTAATGCCATATGTGTGATCCTAAACCTTCCTAGGTTCTTTAGACTGCATAATAAAAAAAAAGATCACAGGCCTCAGAGGAAAATAGAGATGAAAGCAGGCCATTCAAAGACCAGAATGCTGATAATAGCAATTAATAATGAGAATACTAGCAGAGTCATACATAAAACTAAGTAGTATCTGTGACCAACAGCACAAGCAGTCTACTTGTTGCCAGGTGCTGATGATGTAGTGTAGAGACTATTCTATAGATCAGTTTGTTTCCTCTGTGAAACCAGTATTCAAATGTTATTTGGGCAAGGTACCCAGAGCTCATGCCTGTAATCCTAGCCACTCAGGAAGTTGAGATCTGAGGATCAGTTTGAAACCAGTCTGGATAGAAAAGTCAGTGACACTTATCTCTAACCAACAAAACGCCAGAAGTGGAGGTGTGGCTCAAGTAGTACAGCACCAGCCTTGAGTTAAAAAGTCAAGCAGGAGTGCAAGGCCCTCAGTCTCCAGTACACACACAGACACAGATACACACACAGACACACACACACATACACACACGCATACACACACACGCACACACACACATACACATGCATATACAACTTAGTAAGGGCAGGATGAATATTTAGACATCTTTTTCTCAACAGCTAATGATAAAAACTATTAGCAAAGAAAGCAAGAAAATAGTTCTAAACTTCCAATATTTTCTTTGTTCTCAGCTGGATGTTGACTTAGACGTAACAGAAAGATGCTGTGAAGATATTCAGACAGTGGGGAAGAGTTTTCAATCCCCCCCTCCCTCACCCTCTTCAGAGACAGAGTTTGAGAGGAAAAAGACAGGAAGCTTTTATGACCATCATCCTGGGAATAGCCCTCCAGAGAATGGGCTGCAGCCGCCTGAATAAACTTGTACTTAGAGTTTTTAGCAAAGCTGGGCAAGATGACTAGCACAGGAAGGGTGCCAATCAGCAGGGCTGGCAGATGTCTATTCACAATGGTAGGTGGCCAGTGAAGCGTTCCCTCAAATATTTGCCTGTCAGCCATGTGAAGGCAGCGTTTTTAGCTCTTCAATAGGTTTTCCCTTTGTGGCAGCAGCAGCTAAGCACTCCCTACACCAGGGGCCGGCATCCTTTTGGGTTGTAACGGGGAAGAGTTTGACGCTGAGAACTACACGTGTCTCTTCCCAAATGTGACATTCCATTTGCTGCCCCCACACTTGTGCTGCTAGGCAAGGCCAAATGTGCCGGCACCAGGTAGGCTAGTTGCTCTTAATTGCCCTCTGGCCTCTGGGTCCCCTGACTTTTATGCATTTGCAGACGTATGAGAGCTGGCTTGCTGAGGGTGAGTACCTCTGGCAAGAACACATCTCAGCATGTTCTGAACCCCCACACCCGGTTGGAGAGGGTCACACTCAGTGATGACAGGTGATTGTGAATTTATTCTCTGACATGAATGCAGCGATTGCAAATGCCACAGTCTCACATACCATATTTAAATATGTTCACGACGTCAGAGTCAATGGGAACTTGAATTCTGATCGCTCACTGTGATTTCTCTTTCCAAGGGAGGAAGGGACCCACGCAGGCATTGGACCATCTGCTGGGGATGTGTAGTGCCTGGCATCGGGGATGTTTGGCTTGGATCCTTTGCTGGCATTCTCAGCTCCTTTCTTTTTGGAGGAAGGCATATAATGTGACAAAGCAATCAGTGGTTTTGAGTTTGAATGTTTTCACTTGGCCTGATGCAGTAATGACTCCTACTGTGAAAAAATTTAGTTTTGTCTATACTTGACAGCATAGTATTCTATATAAAATATCTTGGTTCTATCTCAAAACAAGTATTGAGATTGCAAGTTTAGTTTGAGAGGCTATTTGAAATGATTTAAAACACACAGCATTATCTCTGGCCCCTAGAATGTATCAGCAGTAGATTAAGAGAAAAGAGCCCCAATCCGGAAAGAATTGAGTGGGAAGGCTGAGGCTGGGGGAAGACTTGACTACCTGTGTGAGCTTAGCTGCTCTGGGCTGCACATCCTGGTGGACCACAAACCTCTCTGAGCCTGCTCTCCTCATCTATAAAATGGGACCATGTTTGCTACCAAGACTAAGTAAGTGTGGGGGGGGTGAGAGAGAAAAAGAGAGAGAGAAAGAGAGAGAGAGAGAGAGTACTCAGAGCTCAGAGAAAGCTGAGAGTGATTTAGAAGAAACCTCCTGATCACAGTAGAGCTTTAGCCAACTCAAAATTATAAGGCCTATAGAGGAAGAGGAGAGGAAAAAGGGAGAGAAAGGGAGAGGAGAGGAGAGACACCCAGGGATATGATCCATATAAAAAACAACCTAGAGACTTAGTTGTACCAAAATAAATAATTGGCAAAAAAAATCAAGTCATCTCTGCATGATTACACAAAATATTATCTCATACTTTTGGAATACTTTCTAAATGATTGTGTGTACAGTTCTCTAGAAAATTCTCAGGTTTTCTTCATACTATTGAGACAAAATTGGCCCCTTTTAAGGGCCAGTTAAGACCTTGAATAATTAATGGCAATTAAGATCTGAGGAATTCCTTGACAAATATTTTCAAGATTGATACATATTTATATTACCATTTAATGCTTAAAAGAACCATATTTAGTAAGAGTACAAAACTGAATGCACTTGACAAATAGCTTCACTTATTTTCTGGATTTCTCATGACTGCTTTCAGATCATAGTTGAGCAAAGGTAGCAGAAACTTCCTACCTTGTTCCATCACCTAAGGTCAGACAAGATTCCTACTGAATTTACCTTTGATGGTTGGAGACATTTTTAAATTTAAAATAATAATGAAACTACATCTCTTTATGTTTATCAAATGCTTTTCTGTACAAAATTTTATAGAATCCTGAACAAAACTCTGTGGGGGAAGATATCAATTTCATTTGCAGATGAGGAACCTGCAAGCTATAGAGAATAACACAATCTTCCATTTGTTGTTTGAAGCCTCCATGGGAAAATTGCAAGGCTGGGATCACTGACACTGGAAGGTACAGTTATCCAAAGGCCTGTCTCAGTCTCATAGTTAACTAAGAGGCGGGCTATTGGCTGGAAACTCTGTGAAGGCTGCTGATCAAAGCATTCATATATAGCCTTTCCATGGGCTACTTGAGCTTCCTCACAACATGGTGGCTGAGTTCCAAGAGCAAGTTCCTAAAAGGAACTAGTCAGAAGTCTTATCAGCTTTATGCTCCATGGAAGTCAGAGGGCATCACTTGTACCAGAGTTAAACACCTGTCCGCAGTCCTGGGCAGGAAACTCAGAGTTCATTCTCTGTGGGAGGAATATCAAAGTCACTTTAGAGGAAGAGTAGGTACAGTGAAGATGCTATGGTGACTATATTTGTAAAAACACAGCCTGTTTCCACCTTTTATGTAGTCTATGGAAGAAAGTGAACCTGCCTTGCTGATTTCTAGGGACTACTTTAGGATAAAAAGTGTAGCCATGGTCCATGATCTACTTCTTGCCTCCTGTTCTCAGGTGAAGAACTGGTAGAAAAGGAGGAGACTCCGGCTATGAAGAAAGCAAGTGGCAATCATTGCAGCAGGATCTTTTGGTCTCGAAAGTATCTTATTCTTTCCTGATTCCATGAAGGAACTGAGGTTTTCAGTACAGTGTACACATGTGTGCACATATATCATTGATGATTAAAAGTGAAACACAGGCAGAAAGTAAAAAAAAAGTAATTCACATTAAAATTATTATGTTCAATTCATATTTAAACCAGGATAGTTGGGTAATCTCTGAGCTTCCTGTACAAGAGGCAAAAAGGGCCAGAAATATTTGTAAATAGGAGGGTCTCATATGCTCCTCATACTTCCCTTTCTCCATTGTCTCTAGATCTTCAGACAGAAGACTATCCCTAGGTTTCTGTTGTTTTTTTAAAACTTACTCTTTTAAAATAATGACAATGGGTCCCGTTTTAGTGACATTTCAGAGGAAATAAAGCAAAGTGTAGAGCGATTCTGTTTTGCTTGGGTCATTGTCAGTGTGTGGTAGAAGCCTCCCAGTGGGAGGAGAATGGTAATTATTGTCCTTTATTGTCTTGCAGCTGCCCCAGACACTTGAGTGGAAACCTTTGCCACCCCTCAAGAACAAACAAAAATCAGCAGAAAAATTAAGATGGGAAAAAATAAGTTTGTCATCTCAAAGGCAAATGGGAGAAAAGAATGACTACTCTTTCAAGAACAAGGTAAATTCTTTAGGCTGACTTCTTTGTTTCCCACTGAGTTTACTAAAGTGTCTTAATTATCCTTTTTTTCTTCCTCTAAGCATCTAAATTCTCTTTATTATTTGAGCAAGTCCACAACCACACAAAAGTGATACAGCCATGTGAAATTAGCCATGAAATGAGTGCTGCTCGAATATTGATTATTGCCTTTATCTCCTTCATTTCTGCATTTATTTTTATTATTGAAGTCATAAAGGTCTTCAGGGTTCACCCTGGGGTCTGAATGGAGAGGGCGTCCAGGAAGCCCAGGTTCATGATCAGGTGTGTGACCAGGCATCATACATGATTCCCTGCTTGTTATCACTCTGCCAGGCTGTTGCTGAGGATACGTGAGGGAACAGTGGGAAGCCACAGTACAGGTCTTGGAGCAGAGTAAAATTTCTCATGGCTGCTAACCACTGCTGTTTCTACTAGGTAAGTCGGATTACATCAACTTTCTGCTTTAAAATATTCGATTTAAAGGAGAAGTCAGATAATGCTAAGTCAAAGCCCATCTTGCAAAGGATGGGATAGGGTCACGGGAGAGGGGTAGATGAATGAAGAGGAAGGAGGGGAGAGAGTGCAGCCAAGAATTCAATGTATACCATAAAACTGAGAAAAATAAGGGAAAGGGTGGGTTGAAAGGGATGGGTGAGAATGTTGAAAGGGGTGATAGTGATCAAGATTGTACTCATAAACTGCTTTGTTGAATGGTAACCCCTTTTCATGACTACTTAAAGATAAATTTAAAAAAATAAAAGTATTCCACAGACCTCTTTCTAAGCGTTGCATGTAACCAGACCAGACCCTACTTACCTGCCCTGGACCTTCCTTGGGCTTCTCCCTCCAGCCTCACATAACTTCTTTCAGATTCTAGAAAGTTCTAGGTTCTTTTCCTTTCTAAAAGAGAATGGCTATGCTTCTTTTCCTGCCTGAACTTTTCTTCCCTTCCCTGGCTTTCTACCTACCTGCTTTCCATCCTGTCGTCCCAGCTTCTTAGAAAATCATTTCTGCGTAAACTTGTAAGTTGCAGGGTTTCATTTGGCCACAGCTGCAACTAAAGGACGTTGTCCTTTTTCTCAGGGAATGGCATTTTCATGGCTGTGTTTGGGGACAGAATGGACTTAGGCCCACCGGCCACTTGGTCTGGGGAAAGCCAGTGCTCTTGTTTGTAGTCGTTCTTAGCAAACAATCAAGTCTGGCATAGGCAGGGGTCATCTCCATCTGTTGCTGAAGAAGAGGCCAGAAACAACGTGTTTGCACCATTGGGGAAGTAGATTAGGAGGTAGTATGAGACTGAGGCGGGTAGGATGTCTAGACCAGGTGTCTAGGACCATGTTGCACTTATGTAACAAAATGTCAGGAACTGGGTGGTTGTAAAAGAAATTTACTTCTTGCTGTTCTGGAGCTACAAAATCTGATTAGGTTGCTAAAGGAACCAGTGTTCAATATAAGCTCTCCTTTTGGCCTACATGGATGGTGCCTTCTAGAGAATTCCTCCATGGTAGGAGGCATGGGGCTTCCTTCAGTAATCTCATTTATGACATTTCCAGCTCCATGCCCTGGTTGCTTCCCAAAGCTCCCACCTGTTATTACCATCAACATAGGATTCTGAGGGGCTGCATACCTTTAGGCCATCACACTGGAGTTGACAAATTATGGTTGGTTTTCCAAATCCAGATGCCCGGTTTGTGACAAAGTGTCATTGCTGCACAACCACACTCATCATTCATTCTGCCACAATGGCACAACTTGCCAACCACTGGCCTGAGCCCCTGTGCTCTAATGGGGCTGTCACATTGGGGCACATTTGTGGGGGGTCTGTGGGATACGGATAACATTGATGGAACTATGGCTATACGAAGAGGAAGGCAGGCACATCTGCTCTCTGGACCCCACATGGTGGCTGGGGGTTGGTCTCCCTGGCCTTCAGGCCTCTGTTAGGAAGCCCACAGAGGCAGAACAGGGCTGCTGGATAACTGACTACCTAGACAGGTACCTTGGCTCTTGCATCTATGGGTCATGAATACCATGGGTGGGCCTTCTCTCTTTAACGTACTTATATTTCTAGAACCTGAAGTGATAGAAAGGGACTATAAAGATTTTTGAAAAAAGAGTTTCCTCTCTTTTAGCATGAGAGAATAAAGAACTGAGGCCTCAGACCACAGTGTTCTAATAGGCCCTGTCCCTCTTGCTATACCTCCAACTGCCCTGCTCTCAACTCATCCACCCCTGTCTCTTACCCACCTGATTTATCACTCCTTCATCAATAGAGAGGGGTGAGAAAGGCTCATGATCAATGTGTCATCTGCTTCTCCCAGGCTAACCAAAGGAGCTAGTCTAACCATCCGATCCTTAGCTTGAGGATGTCACCTTAAGAACTGGATTGCGTGAGAACTCCCAGTGGAGGAATCCTTTATGACTGTACTTTATGCTGACAACAGCTCTAAATTAGAGGGTGCAGCTGACTGGAATGAGCTTAATTCTCCATACAAATGTGGGCTCTCAGAAAAGAAATCGCTTTTATTCAGGTCTAAAATCTATTTTATCTCCCCTAATTAGGAGAATATGTAAAGCAAGAGGGGGGAATGCTGTTCAATTTGCCATAAAAAGCAAACCCAGTAGTTTATAAGATCATACTTCCCAAACAAGCCCTGGCCCATTAAAGGAGATCATACATAATTCAGGACTCACTTGTTACCGTGTGTATCATGCAAATTCCTTCAAATTACATTTGGAAAAAATGAAGTTCATCTTCCAACTTTAAATAGACTATTTAAAAAGGGGGTAGATAGAAAAGACATAAAGAAGCAAATGATTTTAGTAGCTTGAGTTCCATGTAGGATGAGAGATGTTGAATGAAAGACTGAGAAGTGGAGATAAAGTCAAAGGCAACTCCATGGCCTTCTGTCTGCTCTGTGGAAAAATTCAGCTCCCAGGTTGGACAGGAGAATCCTTCTGTTCTGGGCACCCGTTCTTCCTGGGATCATCTGAATAATGGCCTTTTTTAGAGGTTCTCTTTGAAAGTTTAGAGGTATGTGTGTTTGTGTGTGTGTGTGTGAGAGAAAGAGAGAGAGAGAGAGAGAGACAGACAGACAGACAGACAGACAGACAGATGCTATAACAAAAGTATCATAGACTTTGGGACTTATAAATGATAGAAATGTATTTCTCATGGTTCGAGAGGCTATAAATATGACCAAAGTCCAGTCTGGTAGAGTTGTGGTCCTCTTCTAGGTTTTTAACTTATCGTTGACTTATTGTTTCTTCACATGGTGAAGAAGAGACAATAGAGCTCTTTGGGGTTTCTCCAGTGAGGACACTAACCCTGTCATACGGCTCCACCCTCATGACCTCATCACCTCCCAAAGCCTCACCTCCTCGGTCACACGAAGGGTTAATGGAGATCGGGCTATGATGGACATATGAAGTTAGGAGATGTGCATATTTATATGCATGGTAAGGGTGAGAAGGTAGGATTTTCTCACAATCCTTTGAGAGTTTGTTCAAGCCCTGTATAAAACTTCTCTGACAAGTTAGAGGCTGTTCCTTTCCAACCCTTCCTTTATAGTCTTAACAAATGCTTTTTCAAAAGGAAAAATTTTCTCCAGGAAAAAGAAAAAACTATTGTTTCATTCACAGTTGTGAAAGTAATTGATGCATATTAAAAAAAATTGGGCCACACTTTTTTTTTTTTACCAAAAAAGTCAAGAATCACTAGCCATATTTGTTTCTCACCTGTTCAGATCCTTAATTGCCAGAGAAATCAACAGCTGCTTGTTGGAGCCTTCAGCCATTTTCCCAAGAAAGGCTAATCTCAATGTCTCAACTTCTCTCTCAAAGCTCCTGGGCATGCATATGCTGTGGTCCACCCAAATGATCCCATGATGACTTTTTCTTATACAAGAGGCCCCGTTATGCAACTTGACAACTTTGCTATGGCTGGTTCACCTATTTGGTAGCCTCTTCCCACTCTAGCACTCAGTTTCCATCTCTTTAAGCCAATTCTTGAAGGAAGCATTATTATCATCATCATCATCATCATCATCATCATCATCATCATCATCATCATCATCCAATAGTTGTACAAAGGAGTTTGAATTCAATATGTCAAATTATGAGTAAAATGCACCTTGATCGATGTCACCCCTTGTTATTCTTCACCATCCATCCCTTCAAGTTCCTGATTGCATTTTCACATATGTATATTGATTGTATTGGTCCAGTCTTCCTGTCTTCAGCCATCTGTCCCCACTGGAGAATCCTCCCCTGAGACAAACCATGTTTTAGCCTCCTGATATTTATCTTGTAAACTGTTATTATTATAGTATGGGACTCCACCCTTGTATGTTCTATACTTCACTCAGGTTGATTGTGTTCATATGCATATGGCCCTGTATGTGTTTTCTGGATCTCACCCCAACCCACCCCAAATATGCTGAATGGGTTTCCCTCCTTCGTCTCTGAAGCCTCAAGTGAGTATGTACCAAGGGAGACTAAGAGGCGTCTTCTGCCTCCTCTGGTTCCGCTGCCACGCTGTGAGCCTCTCCCGGGCAGGACAGTGAAGCTTTTCCTCTTTGATATCAGCCTGAGGACTTGTGCATGTCATGGGCCTTGAAATCTGTGACCTGATGGACCAGCCACACTAATACTTCAATGTTTTGTCATTGTATAGCACCAGATGCATTGCATTTCTTTAGAAAAGGTTGCTACCTTTTTCTTGTAACTTGTTATTTCTTATTGTTGATATATTATGTTTCAATAACTTGGAAAATATAGCAAACTATAGTCTGCTTTATGACAAATCTATAACTGCACCACTCAGAGAACTAGACAGTTACCTGTCAGTGCTTTGTGTGCATGGATGTGTGTGTGTGTATGTGTGTGTGTATGTGTGTGTGTGTGTGTGTGTGTGTAGTTTATATCGTCCTTTAAAAAAAAAGTTTCATGAAGAAGTCCTTTTTCTTCCCAGTGCCCAGTGCCTGGGATCAAACCCAGGGCCTTGCACATGCTGGGTAAGTGTTCTTCCACTGAGCTATACCCCAGCCTCCAGGAGCTCCTATTAAATCTTCCACAGAGCTGCAGATCTTTTAAAAATAAACTTCACTTTTTAGAGTAATTTTGGTTTCACAGCAAGATCCAGAGATCGAGCAGGCAGCTCTTATGTAACTGTGTCTGCGTGCTCTCGCCGCCCTGCCCCCGTCAGCACTCCACCAGAGTGGTGTACTTGTGATAATCGATAGCTCTGTATAGACAGATTCCAGTCATAATCCATCATTTACATTAGCCTCACCTTTGATGCTATGTATTTTATGGGTTTGAGGATTGTGTAATGACATATCCACCATTATGGGATCATGACAAATAACTCTGCCTAAAAATCTACTGCTCCCCCAAATATTTTACCTAGTCATGTCTCTCTCTTGTCTAACCCAAGGTAATCACTTTTTACAGCCTCTATAGTTTTATCCTTTTATCCTTTTCTAGATATCAAGTAGTTGGTATCTGTGCTGGTTAAGCTTGATTGTCAATTGGATTGCATTGAGAAATGTGAAGATTGGTTTACAGCACTCCTCTGTGTATGTCTGCGAGGGCCTTTCCAGTTCATGAGAGCTCTGACCCAATAGGTGAATTAATCCCTCAATGGTCTTTTAATATGATGTCATTATTGGGAAGTGATGAGAAGTAGGAAATGGGGTGCAGTTGCAGGAAGTAAGTGACTGAGAACATATCCTTGGGGGCTATAGCTTTCCCTGGTCTCTTCCTGTATTCCCTTTCCCCCTGCTTCCTGTAAACCATAAAATAAAGAATCTTCTACTGCCAAGTAGTTTTTCCCAAGCCCATGAGGTCAAGAAACTATGGGCTAAACTTTACCAAACCATCAGCTAAGCCAAATCCTTCCTCCCTTAACGTTGTTTATCAGATAATTTGTCACAGATACAAAAGTCCGACTAGTACAGTGTAATTTAGATGACTTCCTTCACTCAAGAATATAAATTTAAAGTTTTCCTATGAGTTTGTGACTTAATAGCTTATTTCCTTTTAGTGCTTAATAATATCCCATTGTCTAGAAGTGCTACATTTTATTTATACATTTATCCATTGAAGAATATGGTGATGGGTTCTAAGTTTTAGCAATTATGGATAAAGCTGTTATAAACATCATGTCAGAGTTTTTCATTAATTTGGGTGAATTTCAAGTTTTTCTGGCTTTCTGATATTAATATTATTTGCCTCATAGTTACAACTTAAAGAAGAAAATAACTCATGCTGTCCATATGTGATGTTTGTGATCTTCCAAAACAAATCCATGTGTATCTCATGAAGTAGATAGCAAGAAGAAATAATAGAGGCTTAGAGAGTAATGGAGACACAGAGCTAAGGTGAAGGAGAGATGGCCAGTCCAGTGTTTTACTCTAAATGCAATGAGAACCATTTCATCGAAGGTGCTTCTCAGGCTGGAGGGCACAGGAGGAAAGAAGCAGTGTGGTGCAGTTTTCCTTCAGACAAGCTCAAAGAAGAAGTCAGACTTTAGCTTGATATTAGAAATGACTCGTAAGGAAGCTAGGAAGGTCCTTAGAAGAGATTCTCAAAAAATTTAAAATGTGGGGATGGGAAGGTGGCTCAGTGGTAGAGCGCTTGCCTTGCATGCATGAGGCCCTGAATTCGATTCCTCAGCACCACATAAACAGAAAAAAAAGCCGGAAGTGGTGCTATGGCTCAAGTGGTAGAGTGCTAGCCTTGAGCTGAAGAGCTGAGGGACAATGTCCAGGCCTAGAGTTCAGGCCCCATGACCAGACCAAAAAAAAAAATTTAAATGTGCTGTAGGTGTAGATTAGTGGTAGATCCCATGTCTAGATAGCATGAGACCTTGAGTTGAAACCAAAGTATCACAAAAACTTTAAAAATGTATATACCGAAATCTAAAGAAATCTTCCACTGTGCTGAGATTATATATCAGATTCTGTACCAGAGCTGTGAATCCAGAGATTTATGGATAGAGTCAGCATTCACTGGAATACAGTGGAGTCTTTGAAATCCTGCCTCCAGTATAAACAATTTTGAGGGTAATCTTTTATATCTACTTGGACTACTACAGTCAGCTGTGCCCACTATCAAACACAATAAAAAATACATTTCAAAAAACAAGACAGAAACTACACCCACATCAATATTCCAGAATTTTCTTCTTGCTCTCCAGTGATTCGTGGAGCCCACACAGTGACTTGGAGCCCACGGGTCTAGAGATGAAGAAGATACAGCTGCCAGTTCAGAGCCCAGTGTGGGAAGGGAGGAGATGGCCCTTTCAGATGGGAGGATCAGAGGCTCAGTGAGGTCGGAAGGCTGAGGGAGGCAAGATGCAGCACTGAGACAAAATATGACTGTCACCTGCATCCGGGAATCAGGAAGGCAGTGGTTGAGCCACAGAGGAAAGGGCTTGAATTGCAGCTCTTCAGTTTAACAGCCACGTGGCTCCAAGTCCTTCCCACCCCCCCCCTTCCCCCATCTATTGTGGGAAGGTAGTGAAACTCACGTTAAAGAACTATAATGATGGCAGACAAGTTTGGCCAAAGTTCTCCAAACTATTCTATCAATTGTGTAGGACTCTCTAGTGGCTGTCCTGTTATTTTCAGATATTTGGTACCTACCCCTTGGCCATCTGTGCCAAATCCTATTTAAAGAGTGAATTTTCATTCATTCTAACATAACCAGAAGCAGATATTCGTAATGACAAAGAAGAGTCTGACCCCACCATCTGGTGAATGAGGAAACAACAGGTAGTACACACAAACAATGGAATATAATCCAGCCATGGAAATGGACGAGATACTGACTCATGCTACAACATAGATTAACATTAACAACCTTATGCTACATGAAAGAAGACAGCCATGGCGATTCATGTTGAACTATCCATTCATAGGAAATATTCAGAATTGACAGATCCTTACAGACAAAACACAGGTAAGTGGTTGGCTGGGATGTGGGAGAGAATGAAAAATGGCTGTCTAATGGGTACAGGGTCTCCCTTTGAGAAGAAGTGATTTATTCTGGACCAAGCTGGTGGTGACAGCTCTACAATACGGCTAAGGACTAAAATGTGAGAAATGCTGAATTTCCTGTTAGATATATGTTGCTACACGTACAGGAAAAGTAATGTGAGTGCTTCGTGTTGGAGGTGTGGTTGGGGTCTGTCAGTGCCTCTGCTCCTAAGGCCTGGCCTTGATTAGTGGAGAAATGAAGGCCAAAAGCAAGTACATTCAAAGAGCCAGTGAGGTTACAGAAAAGTTGTAAGAGCTTAAAGGAAGTGAAGGTTGATTATTCCTGATTAAATTTCTCCAACCACCTGGCTCAATTTCTGGAAATGTCTAGACTGTTCCCAGGTGGGAGCTACACTTTTTTCTTTGGTAGGGAGAGGTTTGAATGAGTACAAAGATGAATCCAGCTTCTTGGCAGAGAAGAGAGGTGGAGTTTGGCTGGTGGGAGCAGATGTGACAAAATCTCCCATGGAGAGTTAGCCTGTGCAGGGTTGCTCACAGATGAAGAAGGTGGAGGCTAGGGTCATGAGTGTCTGATGCACCTTGCTCAACACTACTAAGTCTCATTCTCCATTGAAATGCAACCTGGACAGTCCAAGGAGGAGGGCAGTGACCCTGGGAATTTACTCACGAAGCATGTTCTCTGAGCTATTCTAGCTGTCACCTCAGCGCCAGAAACCTGGAGTGTGAGTGATCAATAAACCAAACAAGGCCATATGCAACAGGGGAGGTAATTAAACAAACTTCTCAGGCAAGCACCCTTTTGAGGATTAGTGAGATTTAAATAATGAAGCCTCTCTGGGTAGATTAGAAGAGAAATATGAACGTGGTGGAGCTGCCATGGAACTAAGGCCTGAACCCCTGCAGCAGAAGAGGGGTTTCTGTGTGGAGAGTGGTGGGAGCGTGAATCAGAAGCAGCAAAGCCTGTCTGGGCTCTCCAGTCTACCCAGCCCTCGGTGCAAATGTTGATGGTCTCTGAGAAGCCTAGATCTCCACATTCCCCTGCCCTTTGCTCCTGGTCACATGGTCCTTGTTGTCTCTCAACTGCAGTCATACGTTGGTGCCCCTTCATCATCTTTCCTTGCATCCTGCCAGGTCTTTTGGCTGTTTACCCAACGGGATCTCTCAGCATGGTTAGAATTTAACCTTCTGAAACACAGCCCCTATTGTTCTTTCCAGGTTTGCCTCAGTGTGGGCTTTAGTTCCTCTCCAGTGTGGCCCTAATAACTCTTCCAACTTTGCCTTTGGTTTTCCCTTTTGCTTCTGTAAGAAGAAGTCCCTGGCCCAATGCTTTTCCTACAGCTTCCCAACACGGACCCTTTGCACACAGACAACATCTCCCTTTCCATGTGCTCTTCTTTCCTCAGTGACATATTCTTGTGGAGACATGTTCATGTCCTACTTTGAGCGTAAGTGTACATGTATTTTATCTCTTCTCGGATTCCTGCCTTCTCCCACAGGACACTGGGCCCTGTTTGTGAGTGTCTTGTGATTGCTGAGTTAAGGAAAGGGAAGGGATTTAATGTTCCGCCCAAAGCCTGGGAAGTGTGTGTTCTTTGGAACCTAGAATGTGTCAGGTTTGGGGAAGGTACTGTGGTGTGTCTATTCTATACCATGTAACATATCCAGGTGATCTGGGGTAGTCTTTGTGCCATCAACTGTTTTAAAAACTTTTGATGTAGAGAAATGGTCCCATTAAAAGGAACACTTAAAGGCAGTATTTATTTCAAGGTTAGTTTAGTTCATGTCTGGTTTTGACCAGACAATTTTCTGAGCCTTTTGGTGTTGGAATCAAGGGTGAGAGTTTGTAAACCTGTATTTCCTACAATTCCCTTAGGATTTCTCCAGGGTTGCAGTCAGAGAGAGAGAGAGAGAGAGAGAGAGAGAGAGAGAGAGAGAGCGCAAAGACCTTGTTTGTACATGCTTCCATGAAAATGGAGAATAACTCAAGGAGGTTAGAATATATTAGATAGATACATCAGTACATAGAGGCAGTTTAAAATAATGGAAGATTGCAATTATAAAGTTGTATGTGAAATCTGCTTTTTTGTTGTTATTGTTGATCCTGGGGCTTGAACTCAGGGCCTAGGCACTATCCTTGATCTTTTTTTGTGCAAGGTTAGCACTCTATCAGTTGAGCCACAAGTCCACTTCAAGCTTTTGGGTACTTACCTGGAGATCAGAGTCTCATGGACTTTCATGCCCAGGCTGGCTTTGAACTGTGATCCTCAGATCTCAGCCTCCTGAATAGTTAGGGTTACAGGCAGGAGCTATCAGCATCAGCACCCAGCATATATATATATATATATATATATATATATATACATACATATATATGTATGTATATATATACACACACATTATATATATATATATATATATATATATATATATGCACTTAATAACTGCCACATCCCTCCGTAAAATCACTGGGCATGGCTCACGTGCACGTCATGGGGCTGGGGGTGGAGTGAAGAGGTTCAGGTGTAGTGTGAGCATAACTCATCGTCAGGTGGCACACCTTCAAGCTGTTGGGGCCTGGAAGGCCTTTCATTCCCCTTCAATACTACACTTATAATCACCTTTGTTTGATAGTCTAGCTGTTGCACTCTAAAGAGCAAGCAGGCTGGAAAGGTTAGATAAAAGGGTAGGTGTAGGTGATTAAAAGAAAAAATACAAGTCTCTGGGTGAGAAACTAGAGATGTTGTTTTAGGTCTTAAAAGAAGAACAGCCTTAATATCAAGGAATCCTTGCCCAGCCCAGGTAACCTAGATACCACCTCTCAATGAAAATATAGATCTGTTTCCAAGCTGGGCCTCGGTAGCTTTCAAATCACAGCTTCTTGGATTTATTGCAGGTCATTAACTACTGTGCTGCAACACAGGGAAGGAGTGAGAAGATTAAAGAAACAGCTAGGGCCTTGGAGAGAGAATTTGGCCAGTCTTTGTTGCAGTGAGTGGCTGTTAAATCATTATCACCTATTAATTCTTGGAATAACTTCGGGGAGGAAAATGCTTATCTATGTGGTAGCGAGTTTTCAATTAATTCTGTAGAGTGGGTCACATTTTAAACGGCTCCAAATTTGAGATGTATTTCTTAGGGAAATTAGAACTCGGGTGGGAAAAACCCTGAGTCAGAACCTGGTGTCTAATTTGCAATCCTGTGTGAGAGGAAAATACCTTTTGCTCCAGCATTAGGTACGTTTCAGTTTAGTGCATTGCAAAGCATTGAACCTAGTACATGGACATTGAGAGCACAGAGATAAGAGACTGTGAGAATCACATGCCTGTGAAATAAGCCCTGCCACACATACAGGAAGACATTTGAGGGAAGGCTCCACAGTGGAAGAGCCCAGACAGACAGACCCATGGTGGATGCTTTGTGTTCTATGGGGTGTGTTTTGAGGGGGAGGGACGATCTATTTCCTCATCTTTCAACTCCTGCTAACAATACTTGTTCCATAGCAGTGTTGTAGAGAGGAAGTGAAATATATAAAGTATTTACGCATGTGTTCTCTAGCAAGTCTAGTGCATGTCAGTAAGTCTCAATTCTGAGAAGTGTAAATGTTGTGCAAAGGCTCCTTCATGGTCTGGTGAGGGCTACGGACTCTTTCTGTGAGTGATATTTCTCAAGATATAAAATGCATGATTACAAACACTGATAAATAACAACTTGCTATATTAATATATAAGAAACCTGGAATTTGATAATTTAGTGCTATCTGTGATTTCAACTAATGAATTTCAAATGACAAGGCCTAGTTGGGTATCAGTGGTTCATGCTGCCTAATCACGAGGCTATGATCCAGAGGATTGTAGTTCCAGGCCCACTCAGGCAGAAATGTCCATGAGACCCCCATCTTCAGAATAATTGATGGAAATCTAGGCTAAAGGTGTGGCTTAAATGATAGGGTGCCCGTCAAATAAACAGAGCAAGTTGGAGGCCCGTAGTGCAACCCAGTAAAGCTACGACCAACCCTCCAACCAGCCCACCAACTGATACTAAAACCAAGCTCAAGATCTAATGAGGATGGAGCTTTCATAGAGTTTGGAGTAGTAATGGGTATAAACAATACTTTCATGTATCACCAGCCACTGTAAGATGATACAAACATTTCTACATGTTAGTTGGTATCAAAATGTCAGTATTATTACTATAATGGTTTCTTGTTCACTTCTGTGGTGAAAGGAAAATCCAAGTTTCAGTTAGAGATGAATGAAAATGATTAAGTGATTTTTCCCCCCTTATGCATGTTTTTGGATGCTGATTTCTATCCTTAAACCTTTGTTAAATGCATCTGGCCCAAGGTGGATGGGTTTGCAGAACAGCTTCTGATTTTCCCACGTTTGGTTGTGAGAGTGACCATCATTTTGTTCCCTCCTGAATGGAATATGGATGGAACAGAGCTTCCTAATATCACATGCCAGAATTTTTCTTGGTCACAGCCATAGTATTGTCCTTTAGCTGCAAAAGGGATATGAGCATGTTGGCTGAAATGTACTGCAAAGCGGCATCATGCTTGTTCTTTGAGATGTCAAGCCAGCCACTGTCCCAGAATGTAATTCCATTAAAGAGCATGATTGCCCATGAGGAAAACTCAACTCTCACACTGGTAGACATATGGGCTGGCTTAAATATCGACAAATAATTGTATCTTGTCCCCGTTTGGCTTTACTTCAAGACAGAAGATGAATTAGATATTGAACAAAGTTATTGGATGAGTAAAAAATAGATTTTCCAGTGCCAAAAGAGAATAAAAGGGGTGGAGGAAAGCTGTGATTAGGCCATTAGACAATGACAAAGGCATCCTGTTGGGGAAAAGGGTGATATGCAGAAAGAAGCTTTCAGTTCCAGAGATGCCACAAATGGAAACCGTACAATTCTCCAGGGGCACATCTAGCAGCTACACTGATGTGGTGGAGAGAAAGCAAGTTGTTGGGTGGTCATGTTCTCACTTTAATATAATTCCTGCTCATGTCTCCCTCTTTTTTTTTCTCTTGGGTGCATAGATGTGCATTTCATACCTTTCAATGTAAGACTTGTCATTGGACAGGGTGCCAACTGAGAGCAAGCCATGGGCCTTGTCCTTGAGAGGAAAGAAGAAATGAAACCACTTGGATTCAAATCCTAAATTTTCATACATTGGGACTTCAAATAAGTCATAAACCTTCCTAGTCTTCATATTCTTTGCTTGAGAAATGAGAAACAAGAAGCCACCTACTGCAGTGTTATATGAGTACT
The DNA here is from genome assembly GCF_000151885.1 of Dipodomys ordii. Lineage (NCBI taxonomy): Eukaryota > Metazoa > Chordata > Mammalia > Rodentia > Heteromyidae > Dipodomys > Dipodomys ordii. The sequence continues at coordinate 17,843,578 of NW_012267236.1, forward strand.
AATCTGTCCTTATCCTTGTGAAATAACTTGTGTAGAAAAAACAGAGGTGCAGAGTGGGACAGACATGGAGTGTTACTCAAACTCTTCCATCATCAGTTTCTTTGCCTGAAAAATGGGAGTAATAGCATCCACACTACAGATTGGTGGTGGGGATTAAACATGATGAAGAACGTTTATTTTGTATTATTCGTGTGCTGTGGCACTCAGTGCTTGCATTGAAAGGAGAATATATCCATAATAATACATAACCATAATACATGGAAGGTGGGAATGTAACTTGTTTAACTACACTGGAAAGCAGTATGGAAGTTCCTCAAAAAATTAAACAGAGAACTACTCTATGATACAGCAGTTCCATTCCTGGGCATTTATCCAAAAGATTACAAACCAGGATGCAATAAAGCCACCAGTACAACATGTTCACCACAGCCAAGTATGGAATCTGTCCAGATGCCCCTCCATGGACCAATGAATGAAGACTGTGCTATCTATTTGTATATATATATATATATATATATATATGTGTGTGTGTGTGTGTGTGTGTTTGTGTGTGTGTGTGTGTGTGTGTGTGTGTGTGTGTACACAATGGAATTTTACTCATCTATTAGAGAGAATGATATTGTACCATTTGCAATGAAATGAAAGGATCTGAAAAAATTATGGTAAGCAAAGTCATCAGGCCCAGAGAGACAGAGGTTGCATATTTTCTCTTATATGTGGAATCTAGAATTAGTTTATGAACGTATAAGTAGATATGTTGGGTGGTATGCAAGTGTATACAAATGTACTAACTGAAATATGGTAGGTTCAAGGGTGAACTCAAATAATGTAATTCCTTAGAAAGTCAAAGTTCAACAAAATAAACACCAGGAAATGGGTAGAGAAAAGGGTGGGGTGGGATCAAGGGGAAAGCAGTAGACAAATGAAAAAAGGAGAGGAAAGTACAGTCAAGAATTCAGCATATAGCTTTCTCTACTTCCTGGCTGCCATGAGGTGAGCAGCATCCTTTGACATACTCCTGCTGCCATGATGTTCTGCCTTACTCCTTACTACTAAGACCTACAATAGTGGAGCCAGCTAACCACATACTGAAACCAGTGAAAATGTGAGCCAAAATAATCCTTCCTCAAATTACTTAACTCAGATATCTTATCACACAGCAATGCACAGCACATGAAATGCTTAAAGACACAATTCTTCATTGCTTTGTACATGTATGTTAGTACACTCTTGTAGACCACTAAGACTATTGTAAACTTGCCCAGGAGTACCATACTATGGTGTATAACGATATTACTGAAGCACAAATGTCATTGAATGGCTCTAGATTCTAGCTGCCCCATCTTCTGTGGAGAGCAGGGTGGGGACTTGTCACAGCTCTCAAATTTCATTCACAAGAAGGGTCCCCAGAGTCATCATTCATCATATAGCAGTGGCCACAGCTAGTGACCTTCATGCTTTGCTTGCATTTCTGGGAGTCTGGCTACAAATACAGTTGTCATGCTTCCTCTCCATTTCAGTTATTTGTGTAGCTTGTTTATTGTGTCTTACACTTCTTGCGATGGGGCAGGGAGGGGCATCAGGTTTGTTCCAGGTGAGCATTTGCCAGGACAGGACACTCAGCGTCTTTACTTGTCTGGCACCTAGGCCAGAATAACTGGAAGGCAGGGCTCCCCAGGATGCCATGCCTAGTTATTGTCCATGACCATTCCACAGGGGTTATCCAAATCTTCTGTCTAGCTATGAAGCTAGATTCCACATGATTCTGTGGCTCCTGGCTCTCTGAATCGTGAAACCAGGAACCTTTGCTATACTTGGGTCTCCGAGGCCTGAAATTGAGAGAACATCTCTTCTGCTGGTGAGGCCCAGTCATAGAAAAGCTTCTAATTCCCTTCCAATTTGGAAGGGAAAGGGTCTAAGCAAGACCATATACCTGGAGCATGATAGATCATTAGAGCCACATTTGGAGGCTAGCCACCATTTCTCCATGGTTTTTTTCTTTTATGTTAGTACTTGAGAACAAACCTTCCTGCCCATTCTAACCTATGTGGAAACTTTCCCAAGAGTTTCCACAGTGAATGTCATTGATAAACTCATGCCAGCACCAGCTGCCCTCGAATTCCTGATTAATGACTGTGACAGGCCGAGCCAGGGTAATGGAGGACACGATGATCAATTGCCTCTGGTGCTGGGCTGGTCCTGTTGGAGCTCCCATTGCATAGGGACAGAGTTGAAATGGGCTTCTGGAGAGCGAGAGCAGGAGGGCAGTGAATGACTAGGGCAAGTCAATAACAAATTGTTTCTTGTTTTTTTCTGATAATAAAGTCTGTTCTAGATAAACACAGGGGATGGTCTGATAACAGAGCTCTGGTCACTTCTTTGCATTGCTGCCCAGGCCCTGGCTGCTTGAAGGGCTTTCAGAGGGTATCACAGAATATTAAACTAGTAAATACAAGCCCTGCGCAGCCCGTGACCTCTGTCTTTAGCAAGGGTGGTGAGAGGGGATCTCAGGCTACGTGGGACAGATTGAGGGTGTGATTTTCTCATAGAGCTTGAGGAGGAAGTCTATTCTGTGTCCCCACTGCAGCAGCCCCCAGGCTGTATCCCTGGTGCCAGCAGCCCCAGGGCATGGGAAGAGAAGTCCTTCTAAAAGAGGGGGGCCAATGAACAATAAGTTTATGAAAAGTACACATTTGAAAACTTTTCTTGGGGCATTTTGAACTCAAGTCCTCACATTTGCGAATCAGGCAGTGTGAATTATGAGCCACACCTCTAGCTCTGATTTCTGCTTCTTAGGTTTGAGATAGGGCCTCATTTTCAGCCTGGTCAGGATTCACTTAGGCTTCTTGTTAACCAAGGTAATAGGCGTAACCATGTGCAACTCTTTGTTGAGAAGGGGTCTCAGAGTTGTTTTTCAACCATAGCTATACTCAAACTTAGATCCCAACATTCACAGCCTCTCAAAAAGCGAGGGTTACAAGTCCAAGCCACTAGCACTGTCTTCTAAGGCCAAAGTTCAACATTACCAAACCAGGCCTATTATGCTCCATCATGCAGAAAGCTAATCTCCACAATGACAAGGTTTGCAAAAGAGCAAAGATTTGCATGGAGGTGAAAGAGCAAGTCTAAAACCCACCTCTCTGAGCTAGGGTTGAGGGATGTTTGTGTAATACAGAAGAAGGCTTGTCTGAAGTGTGGAGAAAAGAAATCAGCAATCTGCACATACGTAGTCAAACTTCATGGCTCTTCATAGGACAGATGTGCGGAAGTATCCTAATGCTCTGAGGATGGAGTTTTGTCTTTCTGAGTTAGAAGGTCGCCTCAAGGACACTTGAGGGTCCAAGTGGAGAGGCATTTAGTTTCATATAATTTGAGCTAGATAAAGGTGGCCTTCAAGTTTCTGAATAGTGGCTGATACAATCATAACCCGCTTTTCAGAGGTGTTACCTACAGCCAAGCCAGAGAGAGTCTAATAATAGATTGCTTTTCTGCAGGACTTCTATAGCAAGACTAAAGTTTAATATGGAGGATTACCAGGTTTCCCTTTAATTTCAGCAGTGTATAAAAGGTTCTGAGAAGGCCTGCAATGCCGGAACATATGTCCAAGTCAGTTCACACACAAGTACTTTGCAGATTTACGATGCAGCCTATTTTTCTTCTTTAGGACAATTTCTAGTTGGAATTAGAATATGTTAATTGTATCAGGGAGTTTCATTGTGCAATTTCCATTAGCCCCTCCCCCTTTTATCTTTCTTAATGGGTTTATCTATTTTATTTTCATTCATACAATGGATGTTCTTCAGTCACATTCACTTCCATCACCCTCTTCTGCCTTCCACTATCCTTTGGACTCCTCTTCCCCCAAAGAGTGCCCATTTTTCATTCATGGTTAAGTAGATACTTCATGGTATGTATATGACTATATGTGATATACATGATATATATATCATGTTTTCTTTATGCATTCATTATTTTATGGGCACCTAGGCTGTCCATGGCTTGGTTATTATAAAAAGTGCTGCTATAATATGGGTGTACAGGTGTCTCTCAATGATGATTTATAGCCCTTTGGATATAGGCTCAAGACTGGTATAGCGAAGTCTTATGGTAGTTCTATTTTCACTTTTTAAAGACCCTTTATTACTGATTTTCACAATAGATAGAATAATTTACATTCCAGCCAACACTGTATAAGACTTCTTCTTTTCCCTGCATCCTTGTCAGCATTGAGTGATATGTGTGTTCTTGATGGTGGACATTCTGACTAGAGTAGATGGAATCTCAAAGTTATTTTGATTTGCATTTCCTTTATGTTTAAGGATGTTAAATATTTCTTCATATATTTATTGGCTGTTTATAATTTTTCTTTTGAAAATTGTATGTTCAATTCATTTTCCCCCTTACTAATTGGCTTATTCTTTCCAGTAATTTTTGAGCTCTTTACA